>NW_023998630.1:763280-842834 GCF_014805625.2 Glossina fuscipes | reverse complement strand
ATGGGAATATCCGAATTTGGGGAAATGTATAGGAGCAGGTCACATATAAGTGTTTATTAGGAAATTTCACTCAAGTGGCGATAAATTCAACGTCGGAAAAAGTTGGAAATTCAAATGAAGAGGAGGGGACTGCCGAAGAAATGGCAATTAAAACACCACTAACATTGCGATACAGGCGATCGTTTCTGAAAACTTGAAACGAATTATAGAAATGGTCCGACGAATGTAGATCCGGAATTAACCAAGTTTCAGTGAAGACCAAACAGGAAAACTCCGTGCTCACAGAAATTAGGAAGGTAGAACGAGTTTTTGAACTTAAGCCCTTAACATTTTGATAAATGAGAGAAAATGAGCCTTAAGAAATATTTAGTTTTTTGAAGGGGAAAGAGCTACTGCATTAGCATTACGGGGTCGATCCCGAAGGATAAATTACTTAATTAAGGATCCAACCGGCCACAATGGTTTATTTAACATCAAATCCATATTTTGAGTCGGAACTAGAATTTTAAAAGATGATATAGCTCTCGATTGAGAAGGAGTCAATTTGAAAATACTAACGCGCTCCTCATATCCTATCCTATTAATGAAACCGTAGCACTTATTTTATTGGCACATCATGTAAGATTTAAAGATTAGTTTTAAAAATAAAAAGGAAAAAAGCAAAAGGTGAAAAGTGAAGATTCTTTTTTTTCGTTTCTTTTCTTTTCTTCTCGCTTCTTTTCTTTTTGATTTTACAATCAGTGCCGTTCGCATGTTCAAGAGCTGTATTAAAAGCGGTGTGTTTTCAGTGCTGGACAACGATCTGCACTCTTTGCGTTTTGTTTTTTTCCCTTTCTTCTAGTTTGCTTTGTTGCTTTATTTCGAAATCTGTCAGTGCAATGGTATGACTTTTTCAGTGCAATGGTATGACTTTTTCCGTTTTTATAATTCTTTTCTGTTGGCGGTTATTAACAATTTCTACCTAAGGAAAGGAAGCAAAGGGGAAAGAAGCTCGACTTGATGTGGGCAGCTCACTGCCCGGACAATGTTAAGCACAAACCGACGAAATCCCCCTAATATAAGGTGGCGTTACACTCTTCCGAACACTCCGCATTTTTAAGCAATTCAAGAACTACAGTACTGCTATTAATTATAATCAGTGCCCCTTCATACGCAGCAAGCTCCATCAACTAAATTGAACTTACTACCTCAATTAGATTAATAAAGTTGAGAGTGATGCATTTAGATACCCCAAAACCCTTTCCATTTTCATTAATTCCACAATTTTTCATCTCCATAACGCCGTGTCGGCCAATCGCTCTCTTATCTGCAATAGAAACGCATTCCTCCGGATTTCATAATTTCTGAAGACGGAGTACAAAATGAATTGATGATACTATAATCGTCGTGCTCAGCAATTCCGGATGGTATTGCCTTGCCCATTTCTAGAATGTGTGCCGACCATATCTATAGTTTAGTTACTAGGATTTTAATTTATCCTTGCACAGCAGAAATTTCGCTACGATATGTAATAGCAATTTCATTCTCCACTTGCGGAAAGCTGGTAACAGGCACATGATTGATAATTATTGAAAAATTTTTAAATTTAACGCATATGAATATTTAATAATGCGAAAACTCATCATTAATACGAATTCAATCTTATTCTTTGCTCAACATAGATTTATTAAAGGACTGTCTTCGTCAACGCATCTTTTGGGACTATCATGTTCAATGCACCAAGCGATTTCTAATCATCTTCAAACCGGCGTGGTGCATGCCGATTTCACCAGATCTGCAAATTTTAAACCTTTACTTGATGGGTTTGCCTCCGTATATTCTGAATTGGATTGCTTCGTATTTCAAGCGCAAAGTTCAAAAAATTGCGTCCAACTCCATCGTATCTAAAGAAATCTTTGTCTGGTCAGGGGTTTCGCAAGGCAACTTCTCTTGCTTTTATCTCTCAATGACTTACAATCATGCAATATTGAAATTTTCTCGTGTATATGTGAGATTATACCAAACTGTTTCTATCGCTTGCGCACTCTCGCGCGTCTGGGACTTAAACTTTATGTTGCTCAATCGGAATAAATGAAGAAAAAATCACATTCAATAGAGATGCATCTCTACATACGTCCTATCGCGCTCATCAGGTCCGCTTGGATAATGTCACCTATTTTTGATGTTATCTTTGATTGACGACTGTACTTTAAATAACACATTGTGCACGAGTCAGTAAAGTGAAAAGCCTTCTTAGCAATGGTAAGGCGATGGTCGCGAGAATTTTGGGAAGCCGTTATTTATCAGTGTTATAGCAAAACTGAAATATCCTTTAATAGCATTGTGACCATCTTTTCAGCGTCTGACAAGCTTTTAGATAAAATGCGAGTCACAATAGGCCAAAATGAGCATAGGATATTGCCTATCGATTTACCTTGAGAAACGCATCTTAAGAATAACCTTTACGGTCAAGTTATTGAATGACGAAAATGATTCACAAGCGCTTTTGAACGAAATTAGCTTAAATGTTCGTAATAGGCCCTTAAGCATTATCATCTTGTTAAGCTTAATTTCTGTGAACATAATTAGGACTTTAGTTGCTCCGTGGATACCGTCAGTACAAATTTTACATTATACATATCACTTATTCTCCTTGTCCGATTCGTTACCTAAAATTCAGTGCGTATTATATAGCCTTCGCAAACGTCTCTATACTTAATATTACCGTCTATGCTTAGCTATGCACATACTTTTTTGTACCCATCACCGAATGATGAGGGATATATTTATTTTGCCCAGAAGGCGGAATCAGGGACCCCACATATATACTCTTAATCAGCATCAAATTCTAAGTCGATTTACGCATGTCCCTCTGTCCTTCTAACCGTCTGCCCGTTTTTGTAAAGTCTGCTGTAAATATTCTCCTGGCCGCGAAAATGAAGCTAACCACTTCAAGTATGGCAGAAACATTGTAAGTTCTTGCAGGCAGGTTGGTATTGAAAATAGGCCAAATCGGTTAAAGGTCAGCTACACATAAACTTGGAACACCTCTATTTTTCAAAAGGAATGAAAAATCAGTTAAACTATAGCAAATAAATGTACAAAAATTTTAGCGTATATCCTATGAGTAATACTATAGTATTTTTGTGCAAAAATGAAAAACATTGGCCACGCCTATCCACTATTATAGTATATCAAAATTTAATTTTTTTTACAATACGTTTATAAACCGCAGAAATAAGCTCCAAAACTTCCATAAAGCGTATAAATTCTTGCCCAATTTCAAATTTTGGGCTGCATCTAGACATGTCCGCCTGTTCGTGTATTCATCTGTCTGTTCACGCGACTTTATAATATTTGTGGTAAGAAGTCTCTCGTTAACGAAAGTGAAAATATCGCCTACAAATTTGCAAAAGAAGTTGGAATTGACTTAAACAATCCAGAGAGCATGCCTACAACGCTCACATGACGACTACAACGCCAAAAAAATTATTAAATTGAAAACAGAAAAATTCAGCTGGGCCCATTCCTTATTACAAAGCAGGAGAGTGTTGTTCTTTTACTTCTTTTGTCTTTTTTGGATAACGGTGATAGAAGATTCGGTGCCGACCGAATTTAATTTTATTACTTGGTTTTTTATGAAATGCACAATATGTAACGCGTCGCAACCTTTGTTTTCAATTTTTCCTATTATTATTATTTTTTTTTTATTATTTTCTACATCGAGGCTGACTTCAGTTTATCAATCTATGTGTTAATAATAATACTGTCTGTTTAATACTGTATAAGATATTAGATTAACAAATAATAATTAACACATGATATACCAGCGTATACATAAGTGTATATCAGTTGTTGATACATACACGTAGCTGAATATGAACGAGATATCATTTTAACACCAAAACTTACATCAATGTTTGACGGGAAGATTGCAAACAAGGGACACTAGTATCGGCAGATTACTTCTGTATTCAAATGTGGCGAAGGAAATTGTGTATCCATTTCTAACTTTTTGTTCCAACAAAAAATGGCAGGCGCTGACGCCACAAAAACATATAGTTAAGCAAAATGTATTGGAAAAGAACACAAATAAATAAAGAAATGAAAGGAATGAGAAATTTTTAACCACTTTGAAATGCTTATAGAGCTAAATTCTTCTCTTTCTCAGCGCAGTAAATTTTTCTTCCTTATTCGGTTCAGAAACCATTAAGAGACAATTTTAAATACTCATTAAAAGTCTGCAATAGTTGTTATTTGTTTTAAAAGAATCAGAATAAAATCAATAATAAGTAGCAGGAGTAATTTTTTTGTTATTGAAAACATTTATAAAGAAATAAATATATTCACTTATGTGCATACATCCGTATTATGTAGTCAGTCAATCGGACATCTTCATGTCAACATGCTAGGATAAAGAAAAATAATTAAGCCATTAAACTTAAATCGTAGAAAGAAGATTTAATTCGAAAAAATTAAAATAAATAAATACATAAAAATTATAATAATGAAAAAAGACGAAAACGAAAATCGACGGAATATACGTGTGAAAACCAAAATCATGAAAAACTTTTAACACGCATTCTTCGCGTTTCGAGTTAAACATGGCGTTATGCACAACAACAATAAAAAGAAAACAAATACCGAAATAATTTGAGGTTTTTACGTAAACAACACAAGTGTTAAACACTTGAATACGAACGAAAAAGAAAGGATGGAATTGAAATGAATTGCAAAATAAAACAAAAGAATTTAAAATAAAAATACAAATGAAATAAGTGAACTGTTCGCAGAGTACACAGGATTCTGAACTACTACCATTACTTCTCTGACTTAAATTCAATGCGAAGCAAAACATTTAAATAAGACTCAACTTTTAATTGAATTATAATATCTCTTCGTTTTCACTTCCTGGGGGAATTTTGCTTTTGTTAGTTTTGTTTTTCTTTCCTTTTCAATAAAATAATGTACTTTATATCTAAACAAGTCCAGAAACTGTATACGTCTGCAAAAATAGTCTTCGGACAAAGCATAAAGAACAGAAAAATTCCTTACACGAAATCTATGACAGGATTTCTGTCTCTCAATCGAAATTGGGCTTCCTGGCATTGCAGCTAAAAAATCCCATTGATCTGAATAATTTAGCAAGTTATAATTATAAAACATATGAAGAACAAAATTTTCCGTTTTGTTAGATGTGCTTGTGCCATGCTTATGATGTTATATTTTGTTAACTACTTAGGAGTTCCACAACTGCTACAGGCTGATACGGATTGTCATGTCTGGTCGGTCTAAAGTAAGCTTCATAAACTTGACTAAATGCAAAATTTGACATTCTCTAGAAGATTTCCTCTTCTCACGGTTCACCACTTTAATAATGTCAAGCCGGAAGAAGTTTCCTCATTTCCTGATTTAAGTGTCCTTTTTGATAACAAACTTACTTTTATCTACGAATAGAACTTAAAGCGAAAAATTCGCTGGGCTGCACTCAACGGTGGTTGAAGAAATTCGATGACACTTATGTAACGAAAACATTATTCAAGAGTCTGGTTAGACCAGTTCTTGACTATAATTCAATAGCTTGGGCATCTAATTATCAGTGCTATATTGAACGAATTGAGTATGTCCAAAAACAGGACGAATGCAGTGTAGTCCTCATACTTTGTATGTATGTATGATGTCTTATGTTATTCTTCTAATTTCTTTACCAATATTTTATAGCATAATATCTACCTCTCCACCTGCATCATAATTAAAATAAACAAAAAGGCAAAATTATTTTTGTTCCTTTCTACCCTAAAATTAGTTGGTTATCTAAATGTAAGTAATAATTTTATATTAAATAAATTAAATAAATTATAAACGCACGAATGGGAGAGGACGGTGGAGACGGCACAAGAGGGAAAGGAGGAGCGAGCGCTGGATGCCAATTTTGGGCCATATACGCGTTTGTTATAATAACTCCCAACGAAGACATGTAAAAAAAAAATCAAAAGCATGTTCTTTAACCAGGATCTCTTTTGAATACTAATAACTTATCCATTATAAGTGACGACGAGATTCCTTAAAATAAAGCAGAAGCGTGAGGTCGACATATTTTTTCTTTCATTAACACTTGAACCTTGTGAAAGCCAATTCAAGTGAGCGATGTATCTGTAATAATGTATATTAAAACGCAGTGAATGTTTGGACTTTGATTTTTTTTTTTCAGTGCCGGTTTATATTTAATTGTTTCCGCAGCAAGGGGGTACCGTACTTCTTCTACTCTCTTATGCATACTTCTAAATGTTATATTTGGAGTCATCATCCTCAGATAGGTTCGAAAATTCTTTGAAGCTGTAATTAAAAGCGACACTCTCTATTATATAGAGTTAACTTGTTCGATAAATTTAAAGACAGAACATTACTTTGAAATTATTTTTACAAGATTTAGAACCTCTGATATAAATATAGTTCGCTTGCCAACAAGTAGCATTTAAGTTAATCTTTTATTTTATTATAATTTGCCACTCATTAATAGTGTATTACCTACCACCTTGTTATCGGTCTAGAACTACGCACTGACAGAGGCAATTTTTATGGTTTCAGCGGCATTTGCGCTTAGTTAATATCAATTTGTTATAAAGCGTCATGAAATTTCTTCGGACACTTTCGCAGTAACACTAGCTTTTTGTTCAAAAATCATATTTGTATGAACACATTTAGACGAATTTCTCCTCACAAAATTGCTTATTGTTATCTATTATTTCCCTAAATTCTCTAAGACTTGCTTTCAATTTTCTGAAAATCTAATTTTCTATTTATGACAAGTGTTTCAATAGTTGATAAAAACAAAAATGGTAAACTCAAACTTATGTGAGGTTTGGAATGTTAAAGTCGAGAATTAAACTGAAGAGGTAAGACCATTGGAAAAGTCTAAAAATTGGCTGCTTTTAGCCAGTTTGTTCGGATGAAAGAAGAGCTAACAGCGTTGTAATGTTTGGCAAATTTGTTAGCCATGCTCACCACTGCTCCAATCTAAATTGGTTATAAAAAATAAAAAGAGTATTCTGCTTTCTCATATTTGGAAAGATACGTAGGACTTTTTTGAAAAATTCATTTTTAAGTAATTGGTGAGTTTTTGAGTGGAAAAACCCAAATTTTGATCGAACAAAATACACTCCTTACACTCGTAATAAAAAATTTTTGAGCTAATTTTTGGAAAATGTCCTTCGTATATCTTTAGACAGTATTCATTTAAAGATATCGTAAAAAAAGTGGAAAGTGTGAGTTATGCTGCACGCCATTTCCAAAAATCGCGTTCACAGAAAAAGCGCGTGTAAAGGATCGATAGACGTGTTTTTTTATTATAATAAAATTTTATTTTTTATCATTAGTTTGGTATCTCAACCTTATAGAAAAGTCTTTTTTCGTTATTTTCTTTCTTAGACGACGTTACGATCGAAAGTGCTGTTTACGTCCTTTCCGTTATAGACAGGATCACAGGTTTAATACTTTACGGATTGCGAAATGATGCAAGAAATGTATCATGAATAAGGAAAAAAACTTCATTCCAAGCTTTAAATTTTTTGCCAAAAGCATTGAACGTTTCGCATATCTACCCAACGGCTGCCTTAGTAGAGCTACACTAGCTTTTTTCTATTCGGAAGCCGTTTTAAATAAACATAGATACATTCAAAAGAGATGTATTAACTGATCAGAGAAGCTAGACATTAGGCTGTAATTTTCCAGCAGATGCAAGGAAAAATTTTTTGAAAAGCATCTATTTAGACAATAAAAACGAATTTTGATATTCTGAAAAAAGGTACAATGATATTATGATATTAATGATATTTTCTTTTATTTCGTTCAAAAAGGTTCGTAGCCTCTCTTGATAGTCCCATTGAACTTCAGATATCGTCACAGTGAATTAGACGAATAATAATGTATACGGTGTGTTTATGCGTACGTTAGCAATTTTTCTTTAGTGGTAAAAAGTTTTCATCAATTGTGCATAAAGTATTCTTTAGAGAGCACTTGAACATCAACGTCTTCCTCGTATAATTTATCGGCACACTATCCGCAATATATTTTTGCATAATATCGAAACACACAAACAGAAATTCCTAAATAACAAATATAATTTAGTTACTTTGTGTTTGTTGCTAATAAAGCTAACATTGCTGTTGCTTCTCGAGTGCATATACAAATATACAAAATTGCATTTTTATTCAACGCAAACCCCAAACACTTGCTCACAACACAGTTTCGAATATAAACTTTGTCTTATTATGTAGACAGACAAGCAAGCACATACACACAAACCTATAGACGCTCAACAAATTATGTGTGCGTTTTCTGCATTTCTATGTATACAGCTTTGCTGTTATACGTTCTTATTTATATAGGCAAACATTCATTGTGGCATGACATTCAATTACTGTTTATGCAATTTAATGCCACAATTTTATGTTGTTTCCGTGTCATAGTTGCCTTTTTATTTAGACGTGTTTTCTTTTTTACTTACTTTTGCGTTAAGTTGCTCTCTTTCTATGCTAAGATTTTGTGTTGGATAGCAGCAGGCACACAAGTTCATACAAAAGAATACTTTATGAAATTATTATTATGATCAAGTTAGAGAAATAAAAATAGAAATAAAATAGCAAATAGAATAAGATTATCTTGAATTCGTTACGTGCTTTTTTAATATAATTTATTTTATTATTATCATTACTTTTTTCTGTTGGAAGCTTTTCTTTATATCATTTTCTCATTATTTAACGTTATTGCTCAGTTTTCTTTTCGTGAATGTATATGACAATTATATATGAGGACGAAAGGAACAAGAAATGTATTTAATATTTTTATAGTTCCTATACACTAAAAGGATTTTGGTGCAGTAAAGACGTCATTCTATTAGGTGCTTGCGTTAATTCTGATTAATTTTTCACTTGAGAGAGGCATTTATTGACGAAAATTGGTACATTGTAAATTAATCACAATATTTGTCATCATTTTCTACAATATTTTACCATACTCGTGACAACATGACGATATAGTATCGAAAGAACTTATATTGGTTTGGCAACGATCCAAGCGCTGACTTTCGCACTTCTTCAACTTTGTCCCCCCGCGCCATGCAGCATCGATGTGGACAGGTGGTATCCAGAAGACGCCATGTCTGGAGACTATGTTGGATATGACAGAACTTTCTATTCGAGCTGCAATAAAGTATCCTTGACAACTCTTGCAACAAGCGGCCAACATGCCATTTTAAGTCAATTCGTATGGTAACCCTTTTACTGGCTATTGCTGGTCTCATTTGCAACAATATATCATTAAATTTGCTCAACTAACTTCGTAGACATCTTCAGTAACAGTTTCATTTGGTTTTAGCAGGTTATAATACACTATGCCCTGCTGATCCCGCCGTGCGCACAACAAAACTTTATGTCCATGAATATTTCGCTGTGTCGATGTGGTAGGTGCTCCTGGACTAATCTATGGCTTTTTGCGGTCCGGGTTGTCGTATTAGACCCTTCTGTCATCGTCAATCACAATCCGCCACAGAAAACTCTTCTTGTTTTGCCTGGCAAGCAATGTTGAACCGGTTCGAAATGGCATTTTCATTTAATTCGTGTGGTAACCGTTTTCCCTGCTTTTTGATCTTTCCCATCGCATGCGATCGTTTAGAAAAAGTTGGTCCATCAACTGCTAAAGTGCTTGAAAGTTCTTTGAGAATTTGACCTGCGTTTTTGTTCAAAAAGTCCTGCAAATTATTGTCTTCGCACTTGTTTGGTCTTCCAGGCCGTTCTTTGCCATTCACATTAAAATCATCACTTTTAAACCTTTGATGGCAAAACCGACAATCGGGATATGGTGGAGCAGCGTCACCATAAGCTTCTAAGAGCATTTGCTAGGCTTCGGTAGCAAATTTCTTAAAATCAGACAACAAAGGTAATGAATGCCGAAATGTTCCATGGTTAGCGGCCTCATACATTGAGTAACTTAATAATACTAAATCACAAACTGTTGTTTCACTTTGAGAAATATGAAAATCATCGAATTTAACAGTTATGTACACTGTTTCTTCGCATTATTTTTTTTATCTATACTCGCTGATCAAAATTAACGCAAGCACCTAATAAAAAACCCGAATAAAGTTATCGGATTTTTAGTTAGAATGAGTATTATGACACTATGACCATTTGTTCATTTGCTAAAGCACCTGTCTATTCAATTGCATTCGTGTGGGTTTATCGATTCATCCGCTTCTTACTTTGTGCACGTATGCACGTATCCCTTCATCTGGTCGTCCATTAGTTGCGTGTGTGTGTTCCTCCATCCGCTTGCAAATCGGTCCTCGCGCCTGCACCCAATCTCCCTCTCTTTCCACCCGCCATCCACTTGTCGGTACGGGATTCCGTTCACTCGCTTGTCGATCTTCAGTTGCCTATGTGTTTTCTGTTTCATTACGCGAGAGGTTTGCTGCTGAAATTTCGTATGTTGCGCGTATTCTCCTTAAAATACTGCAATGGACAAGAATTAAAAATTTCGTTAGATAATATTTCATGTCTGTCTGACTAATTGTTCCCAAAAATTTTTTTTTTTATTTCATACAAATATGTAGCACGATATACCCACGACTACGATCTCCAGTGTCAATATGGTGGAGGGCGGAGAATATCGCACTTTAATCAAATTCGAATACAATTTGATAGTTGCCAATTCAAAACTGAATGAAAATGTTCGTGCTTCAGAACGAAGCTCTTGAAATAAAATGGCGATATGAGAAATGAATGAATGAATTATGCGTATGCGTATATCTTCCGAAAGTTCTACCCATAGTTCTATGTGTAAAAAAACTTCACATCCATTCATATAATGAAAGACTTACAACTTTTCTTATTTTATTCGGCTTTTTTCGATGTAAACAATCCCTCAGATCTTCATAAATTTGTTTTATTCGCTCTTTTTAATTCTCTTCTGTTCGCTAAGGTTTCGTTTTTCACAGTAAAACATGCTACAAGGCTCACTTTTGTATTTAAATGAACTGTCGTATTAATTTTTTTCTTTTCATAAATTTTGCAAACAAAGGTTTACGAGAAATGAAGAAATTTTTGAGAATTTTTGAAACTTATTTATTTTTGTTTTTATTTTTTGATGTTGAGTTAAAACGGATTAAGCCAATAAGCCTTGCGGCTTATATGTTAAACATTTTTATTTTACATAAATATCTTTGATAAGAACAATTTTCTCATATTTATCTAAAGACATACTACCATAGACGAAAGAGCTTCAACGTGTTTACTGATTCGAAATCATTGACACTCTGTTCAACGTAAGTGTACACACACACAAAATAAATTTGTGTATTTGACTGCAAAGGTGTACTTTCCATCATATCGATAAACATTCATGCATTACATATCTACAAATTTTGTTAGTATTTGAAAAATTGTTTTGTATGATGACATTTTCATCGAAACCAACATCAATTTTTCATTTGATTGGCTCAGCAAACTAACCGTAGATAGATGCATTTTATCCAGTTAAGCGGATGACCATCAACAAGAACTTTACGTGGCAAACAGTTAAGCGATGTGCGAGAAAGGAAAAGCGATATACTATTGAGTGCGGAAATATAAAAAGAAGAAAAGATGTTGATCGTTTTTGGATATAAAATAAACACTTGTAAACGAGGGAGTAGTTTGGTCTCAAATTAACTGCAGTTTCAAGCACATTATCTAAGTAAGTAAAATGACCAAATGCATTACAGCATTGAAGCAGAGTAGAAAACAAGAGGCACATTTTCAATTCGACTACAGTGGCCTATCGAAAATGTAAGGGGTGTTCAACTATTCCTGTCACTAGCGAGTTAATATCGGCAGTTGCCCCCGATGCCCTATATTTTATTGTAATGTAAATTATCAAAAATTGGGGAAGAAACCGTACCAATAATTTTATAATGTAATAATTAGATAAGATAAGAGCCAAGGGCAATGCTATGTGGATAAAGAAAAAATAATGGGGTATAAAATATTGATTAAGGTCTAAAATCCATCAAAACGGAATTGCAAGAGAATGAACCGGAGGAGGTGTCCTTGCTATCAGTAACGTGCGAGCAGAATGAGTAAATATCTCTTCTCTTTGACTTGCTTGAACTATAAGTTTTGTTAATATGGTAACCTCAAAATTGTATAAGGTAAGACGAACATTAGCACACTAGCATTGCTCACACAGAGAAGATATTTTGAAAGGGTACTCATCCTTCCTCCATTTCATTGGGCTCTATTGAACATTAGACACATTAAAAACGAACCCTTGAAACGAACATACTCATGAAAAATGCAACAGAAACAATGCCAATTAGCTATAAACAAACAAAGCGAGAGCAATTTATAACTACGCATTTACAGATGGGCTTTATTAAGAAGGAGAAAGGAGGAAGGAAGAAGAAACTTGCGACATAATTGAGAATGCGAAATCATCAAGAATGTTAGTAGTACATGGGAACTGCGAATGACTAGAAAATGCGACAAAAAAAATTTCAAATTTTTAAGAAGAGGCTATAGTTGGAAAAAATAACAGAACGGAATCAATGTATAGTTCCTATATATAAGTAGTTGACTTAATAAAAGAATGACCGTATGCCCAAATTCATGGACACGATGAACAAGCACAATGCTATTTAAAATCATATAGATTCCCTTGGCCTAAAGGGTTGTAATCATGGAAACCAATGAAATCTAAATGCACTTGAAGACTAAAGAAAGAGATATAATATCTCATGTCATTGATTGTACTTTTTTAGAGACTACTTAGCCTTAGGGGCTTGCGGAAAAAAAATTAACAGACCGAATTTGACGCGTATTCTGTATCACTTCTTTTACTAGAAATCACGTTTTTTTTTTTTTTTATACGAACTGACATGAGTGTTGCGGATCGTATTGGGGTATGCTTTCGTTTTGTGTGATTGTGAATCTCTTCAAATAACGGAAATTCAGTTCGATATCTACATTTGCACTTAGATGAGTTTCATAGAGCAGGACATAATCGCCTTTAATCCGCTTACAGGCACTTAAATAAAGCCAACGAATCTGCGATAAAAACCTAAGATATACAGAAAATGTTGATCTAACATATATATTTTTATTAAAATTATAGCCATGGGAATAGTGATGAAAAAATTTGCGTTCGCCACAAGCTAATGAAGGACGGCAATTTTTTTTTTTTTTTTTTGTTATTATTGCTTCTATAAATTCGAAAATATAGATTCAAATGAACAAAGCTTTCTTCTTTAACACTTACTTGCTGTTACATTTTTCTTGTCTCATAAGTTTAAAACTCTCTAAAGTCTTAATATTTGATATTTTTTCTTGTTAAGTAAACATTACATTGTACCGCATTGTGAGCGATTTTTGTGGGGAACAGGTCTCAAAAAATGTAGAAATTATATGAGCGGAAAAAAAGGGAAAACAATAATGAAATTAATTACCTGCATAATGTAGAGACAGGGCCATTAAATAAAAGTCATTATGTGGTTTGTCAACAGTTTATAATATTAATTTTTATGCCGTTCATATGTTATCTGATTGGGTCACCATGTTATTATTATTATTCGTTGTTGCTATTATTATTATTGTTGTTGTTTAAAATATTAATAGAGTTGAACGAGCTTAATCATTATATTAATCACTGAAACAATTAAATGCTTTTACTTTTTTCCTAGTGAAAATTGTACGTGTATTAATAGAGATCCCATTTGTAGTGAGAAGAGAAGTATTAAAGTGTATATAAGTTATGTCGGTGAATAACAAAGCGGGATTAGCGACAGGAAGAAAATTTTTATAAAATTTTATTTTATTTTACTTGCTCGCCACTATATTACACTCACGCTAGGCTATATAATACTGTATGGTAGTCAAAAAAAGATTTATCTCTAAAGCAAGCGTGTACATATATGTCCCAACATCGCCTTGCTGAATCATCTCCTTCTTAAGATAAAATTTTTCGGAAACATGTAAAGGAAATTCGGCTATACTCCTTAGTAATTTCTGCTACAGCCGATGCTTCTATAATGCGGATAGAAAGGAACAACGTAAATGTGACATATAACAAGAACGCATCGCTGTAGTCCAAGGAGTGGTTAAATAAATTCCCAAAGGTACTTCTACGCGATTTCTTTCTTTTAGGAAGAGCAGACGATTTTGATATTTGAGATTATTGACGGTATTTGGCGATCGAACATAGCAAGTAAGTGCGATTGAATAGCAAGTGTATGCGCAGCAATCAAATAATACAATAGTCTCCAATATTCTGCCAAAAATGAAGAAAGTACAAAAAAGATGAAGCGTAACCTTTGCTTTGCATTCAGACAGGCTTTGAAAAAGAAAACTTTAATTTGTAGAACGTACATATTCTGAGACGGCAATGCCTTTTAATGCGTGGTCCTTTCCCGATTTTCTATATTAAAAATCTTTCTGATGTTCTCTTGCGGCATTTGTTTGTATCTGACGGTGCGATCGCTGTCCTTTGTACAGAATTGTGGCAAGGGTTTAACGTGGGTTCCTGCCTGAAAGGCTTAACCCCACGGTGTCCCAAGCCACTTTAAACGTACTACGTCCCCTGGCGAGTTAGACAATCCCCACAGAGTAGGGGCCTAAACAGCATCAGAGTCCAGAACGGTTTATTGAGTATGGAACAATAAATCCCACTCTGGGCAATGGCGAGGCCTAGCTGCACTCAATTGTTTCATTTTAGCTAGGAACTCGCCAACAACAACCACCACGTGTACTCCCCGAAGGGCCGCAACCAAGCAGTCAGGACTCACAAATTGATCAACGCTTGCTTCCGCCATAAGGCTTCCACTGTGCTGTTGATCAATTACCACCATTACCCGCCGGCATCCGTGACATATGTTCAAAAGTAAAAATGGCAAAAGGGGAAAAACCTTTCCGTCAAATCCCTTTTTTCATTTTTGCATGTATTAAATTAACTTACAAGAGGATTTCTATTAATCGGCCAAAGGGAAGGCCGATGTCCTTTGTACAGTACGACAACAATGCATCCAAACCCTTACCATATCGCATTATAATACATACGGTGAAAAAGTTGGTTTAGTTAGATTAAGTCCAAGCAGAAAATACCTTTTTTTTTTATTTAATTTTATTTCCAGATAAGATAAGATAAGTTGCTTTCAGACCAATTTTCGCAAGTCACTCTTTTATTACTTTAGACATGCATTTATTTTCTTATAAACAACGGGATCACTTGAAATCTTTTTTTCATTAATGCTTGTATTTCACTTCTTTTAGTTATTTGCAAAATAATATATGAATATGTATACAATTTTCTTATTAATATAATTGCATATCAGATAATACATACACCTGAGCTTTATTACGTCTGGTATATAAATATAAAGGATATGCTATACGTGCAGATTGTAACCATCATATGCATATGTACACATTAATCATGAGTATAAAAGTAAATATAGCACACACATTCATATACATATATAAAAAAGTAAATATCGACAAATGTAATAAACAAACGTAGTCAGTATCTCGGGTTTTCAAGTTTTATATTCTATGTGTAAATGACAACAGTAGCCTCCATTTAAATACACAAGTGTGTACATATGTACATATATGTATAGTGTAAAGATAGTAAAAGAATAATGGATATAAAATCATGTATATATACTTTAATTACATGCTTACGTTTATAAGCATATGTTAATTACATACAACAGTTAAAATGTTTTCATATTTTTATAAATTTAACTATGAAAAGAAAAAACAACAAAAAAAATAAATAAATAACAGAAACATGAAATAACATCAAAAGTATAAAGAAAAACAACAACTTCCTCTAGGGATTTGTAATGAGCCGTATGCATGAGCATAAGTGCAAACGATCTTAAACATATCCATACTTTCAATAGTCTTACTGCACGTACCATTATACTATACTAACCCTAAAAGGGATCCGAATGGCATATATGCATATATATAACATGTATGCAGGAAGGCACCAGCAACATCATACGACGTACATATGTGATAAAATGTTATCAGAGAGCTTATAAAAAAAAGGAAAAGGTAGGAAAAGAGTGTAAGGAATATAAAGATAAACAAGCCCCGAAATAAGTCTGCGATGAAAAATAGATTAAAAATTTTCATACATTTTTGTAAAAAATTTATTCATATAACTCAGCAAACGAAACACAAAACCTCGAAATGAGAAACGAAATTCCCTTAAGATATCCTTATTTAATGTATGTATGCATGCTTATATATTCACATAATCACGCATACATACAAATTAAAGTAAACTGGCATAGAGAAAGTTCCATTTTCATGACGCTTTCTTGCATAGGGTAGAGCATGTTTTCAACTGGAAATACAACATAACTAAATAATTTTTGTCATGACATCTTATGCAAAACTTCTGCCGATGTTATTGCATTTGTTTGTGTGCTTCTTTTAGCAAACAAACTATATATGAGCTTTTTTACTTTGTATAGTAGGTGAGGAGAGAAGGCGTTTACAGTTTGAGAACTGTTTATTTGTTTTTTTTGCTTTCTTTTATGTAATGTACTTTTTGGGTGTAAATTTTAGTGTTATTGCTACGCCCTACGGTTGCAACCCAAAAAATAATTTTCACTTGATGACTGACAATTGTATGAAATTAAAAACAGCAGAGAGTCTTAAAAAAATTTGAGAAAATAAAATTGAAATCTTATAAGTTTAAATATTCATTAATCGAGTGCGTAGACATACCAAGAGGGGAAAGAAAGCCACGAAAACGTAGCCATTTTTCCAATAAGCAAAAGTAGTCGGTAAACTGCACAATTTGTAATTCATTTGAAGAGAGAATTCTTGTAGGCTTCAGATGGCCACATCTATGTTAGCTGATTGTTTTAGTTTCATATTCAAAAATTTCTTGAAAGTTTACATGAATCGCGAAAGTTCGCTGGTAACGTAAAGTACGTAATGCTAACATTTTTATGCTAAAAGTGTTGGCAGCACACATAAAGTTGCGCTTCCTTTGCAATTGCGGAAGTAGTAAACTTTGATATGTTTTAAATTTTGGATAACTTGGAAAATCGACGTTTCGGTTTTGAGAAACTCAGTTTGCAGGCTGAGACCGTTAACTTCTAAGCGTTTATAGAATATTTACCTTTAAAATTTATTCTCTCAGAATTTATATTATCAAAGCGATATGCATTGCTTGGTAAGCCCTCGACGCTTTTGCGCGATCGCTTTAACTAACAAGACACATTTTTAATTAATTTCTCGGATGAAAATATGACAATCAGGAGGTAAGACTGTTGGCACCGTTAAAAAAAAGTAGATCGTTAGTCCAGTTGTTTCAATAAGGCTTAATATTCCATTGATGTTATGATCTGCAGGTACAGGAAGACTGGAGGGGCAGATTTGTCAAGGATTCATTACTGAGTTGCAATCACATAACCAATGTTAATTTGATGTGTGGGATTAAAAACTAAATGATTTGAATATTTGAAAATCAATTCAATTTCGTTGCACACTTTTGGAAAAGGGTGAGTAAAGTGTTCGGTTCATGCAAATCAGTTAACTACAACTTGAAAGCATTTCTGTGTTACGAAAATTTCGCTCCGTCGTGTCGGTTAATTTACATAAAGAATGCAAAGCGCACGATTAAATAATTATTTCTGAAATTATTTAAATACAAATAAATATATATAAAAATATTTCTGAGATAATTTAAATACAAAAATTTCCTTACTTAAAGGCGCTTTTATTATTGGTTTAGAATCGACCTACTTATTGCATACACGGATTTCAAGCAACATGCTCATTTAGCAAAAAATGCGAATCTGCGAAAGGCGTATACACTTATTTATGATTGCTAGCTTGTGATGTCTTAACAGCGGCACAATATAATATTCTGTTAACATGTTATGTCATGTACGTCAATGTATCAATGTATTTGATTGGCGTTAACGGTCCGAAATACTGTCCGTCGGAATGCAGGAAACATGGGAGTAAAGCTGCCACTCCCTTGCGTGGTGCAAGGTCTTTAATGTTACTAGTTAGTTCTTTGGCAAAAAGGAAGTTTTTTCACAAAATTTATTTTTCATAACGTGTGCAACAAAGTTTAGATTCAGTACATTCGTTCGTGAAATTACATTTCTAAATTCTTTGGGCGAACATACTAACGTTGTCCGTTTATGTGGTTCCTTTATAACGGACATCGCTTATGTATACTTTTAGATGTATGAAATCAAAACGCGAAATGCAAAAAGGTTTCAATAACTTTGTCGAAAAATCCATCAATCCATCTTCTTATATTTTGTCGAATTTCCATCCAAATAACCATTCTGTAGTTCTTTTCCTTTATTTAGTTTCCCTATATCTGCGAAAAAAAATGTACATATTTTTTTCCTCTTTGGTTCAATATCTAGTTTTTTGTATTCCTTCTCTTGTTACCACTAAACCAGTGACATGTCTTTTGCTTGCCACAATTCTAACACATATACATTCAACAAAAAATGACATATGGACAGCATAACAGCAGTGGGACGAAGATCGAGTGAAGTGAGTAAAGAGGAATATTTGATGACCCTTTACTTAACAGTTCTATCTATGTAAGTGGGTGCAAGTAGCAGCCATTTGGTTGTCTGCGGTAATGGGTTAGAACTTGAAATTTAAAAAAAAAAAAAAAAAAATTAAAGATAAACATACATTCACACACCCACAAACATCAGCATATGCACGTGTGCGTGTTATATGCAAACCAGCTAACAACTTGAGGCATGCTGTTGCAGTTGTTTGGCAAGAGAACTTTTTTTCTCGTGCTATGCAAAAATTACAATTTAAATTGTAACTCTTCAGCATACCCGCACACATTGAAAGGGATGGAGATAGACAACGAGAAAAAGTAGGTGTAGTTGTTATTATTCTTGCCATTGTTGTTTCTGCATATTATTTACTTAGCGCGGTTATATAGTACAAGACGTAGTATTAAAGAGCAAAGTTTTCTACGAAGGCATCCGGAGTGTAAAACATGTACTCTCTAATATTATATATGTGTATATACATTTACACATGCCTACAGATGCATATTCGTGCACGGACTCATCCTCACACATCCATTTCATATAAATTTTAACTAAGTTTTCATTTTATGTTTTTTTATTTTTTCAGAGCTTAAGTAGAAAATGTGTTGCAAATGGTCTTAAAGTGTTTTTGACAACAATTGTTTGCGTTACAGTTTCGGGTCTTTTTTACGCGTTTGCAAAGTTTTTGTTTCATTTGACGACCCGCCCAGCGTTTGCGACAGATTCCACCGTACCCACCGTACCCGGTATTATCAAAAAGGCTTTCACGTTTTTTTTATTTTTTTGTTTAAAACTAAAAAAAGTTCTCTCTTTCTCTCTTTAGCCATAGTTTTTGGTCATTAGTGATGTTTTATTTGGTAAATTTTGGGTATAAAGTAAAAGCTTTGGTTGCTCTTATTATTATCATTATTATTGTTTTTTTTTGTATAGATTTCTTATATATTATATAGAGTGTTTTTGATGGTTCATAGTTTACATAGCAATTAAAAGTTTGTCATAGTTTCTTTCCCCTTTTTATTATTATTATTATTATTGTTTGCAAAAAATTCGACCAATTGTTTGCTTTCACTTATTTTTTTATTAAAAAGGTTTCACTTAAAAAAAAAGTGTTTTCTCTTCCTTTCCCTAAATATTAAATTGTGCTACCTTTCATAAGTGTCGGTTATTGAAAAGTCCATAATAACGTTCTTTGATTCTTTTTTTCGCATCACATATGGCTCAGTTAAAATGTTTATGTGGTTTTTTATTACAAACATTTCTTTTATATATACCGATGGTGCCGGTGCTGCCGATGTATGTTATTCCATAATAGTTGCGGTAGATTCTCGTTTACCACGTTAACGTTTATGACTGCACACATTTGTGTGCAATGAGAGCTTTATTTCGATATTTGTTGTTTACTTTTTAAAAAAAAAAACATATAGAAGCATTAGTTTTTATATGATTTCCGTTTAATTTTTAGATTTCCGTTTAAAATTTAGTTTATAGACGCACGCATTAATAATTGTTCACTATTATGTTAGCACTGTGAATGGAAAGCCTGCAAGAAGGTTTTAGAAATGCTCGCATATGCGTTAATGGTCGATTTGAGGTTAACAGTAACCACCGCAATTGCATGTGATAGCATGAAATATATTAAAGTTAAATAAGTTTGTTTGATCATAAGCATTGATGTAAAAGAAAATTTGAAATAACCTACTCTCATTTTAAAGCTGTACAGAAGGATGGAGTGTGCAGTATAAGGTTGCGGCGGTTAAGGCGAAACCTGTAGGAGTCTTAAGGAATATCGCATAAGTCAACTTTCGAATGCCGAAATTTGGCCGCATGTAGCTACACTTGCGTAGGAAACGTGGGCAGCATTACCATGGAAAATACTGTCATCCCTGCGTTTATGCTTTCAAACACTGCACTGTTGTCTCGGCGACACGAGTTTCCATACAATAATAAACAAAACATGACCCTGAATGGCTGGCCTCGAAAGACCAGTTGTAGTTTTTGCTTGGAATTCTTATTATGTGCAAGAGATATGAGAAATAATGTTTAGCGTTAGACAATAGTTTGAATAAAATATTTTGTGCCATATCTTCTATAAAGCACTTTCAATGTTATTAAAAAATCGGTCAGCAAGTTTTCGCTTTCACAAAATTCGCAATTTTTAGAAAGAGTTTCGTAATGCAATAGTTTTGGTTTTTTTATCTCTGCCAAGCACAAGTATTGGATCCGATTAACCTAAAGTGAGCAGCTTTATTCGATAAAGATTGACCCAACTATAGAACGCGGGTCAACTCGGTCAATTTCGATTCACTGAATACCGTTGAAAAAAATGAAAAGCAAAATGAGCAATAAATTTCACGGTCTGCAGGAAGAATGTTATCCTGTGAATTTTGTCGCACCATTTTCTTTTGCTGGCTTCCATTTTTCAGTAAATATTCAATAATTTATGCAACGCCGAATTCTTCACCCAATCGAGAAAGTTGATTTTTCGAATGAAGTCATTCTACTTAAAGCAGCTAATATTTCAAAATTTAAACTCGGCTTTTGCTAGATATGCTTTCTGAACAGAAATTTTTTCTAGCATTTTTCTCGATCGGTTAATTTGAAATATCTTCCATAGCATCGAACGTTCACTAGTCAAACAAGCAAGTAGAATTTTTTAGTGGGTTTATTTTACCTAAAATCGAACTTATAATCTTTTTCTGGAAAATACCCTACATTCTTTTTTAAGTATTAGATAATATTCTTAACTGCCATCTGTGTAGGAATGCGGCTAAGCGAATCAATAAAACAAAAAAAAAAAAAAAATGCTGTCGACATGATAGACTTATAAGTAATATTGGAAAATTTTTTAGCCTTAGAAACGATGTGAACATTAGCCATAGCGACGTTCAAGCAAGCAAAGCGTCATCCCGTTTATAGACTGCGCATGTTACCGCAGTAAATAAAAAGTCCTTATAGTTTCCACAATGTTCCTCGCAGGTTTTCTTATATACGTTGAGAATAATGGCTTCAATCAAAACTAAGTTGTTTAACACTAAGCAAAATCGCATTATACACCGGCAATATAGGCACGCATTGATTGCGAGTATAAAAAGCATATCCATGCATTTTCAGCGAACAAAACTATAAGCTAAGCTTTTTATCGTAAGTTTCTAATAGAGATAGACGGGGCTATGTCACAAGAATACATAATTACGATATGGTTCGTAAAATGCCAATTTTTATATTGCATTGTAAGTGCTTTAAAAAATTAAGATTGCGATTAAAGGTAAATTAACGGTTGAAATTCGAAACCAATTCGATATTAAGTCAAGTTAAAACGGAAGAAGAATTATAAAGTATATTGCAAAGAAGAGTCAATTTGTAGATTTTAAATACAGCATTACTTTCTGCCAAAAAATTTTGAAAATTTTTATTGATTTATAAAATATAGGCCCAGCAATCCTGATTACTTGGTTGCCCATCTGTGCTTTGCTGGCGAAATTTACAGCAGAACCTTCGGATGAATGCAAAAGTATGTCATTTCATTTTCAATCAAAGTTTGGTTGGCCGCGAATTTGTTGTTATAAAATATTCAGCAATCTGACAGAAGAAGCAGTATCTGATGTTGGCGACTGATTTCGGCAATGAAACTGCCAATAATTCAAGGATCTCCTCCCATATGTTCTACCGATTGCTCACAATTATTCACCTATCGAATCACTAGAGCCAAAATGTCAAGCAATTCAAATCTTGCACTTTTATCGTAAAGTTCTTTAAATGAACATCTCAACTCAAGTAACTCAATTAATTAATAATACAAAGAAAAAGTCAAAGTCAGTTAAAATAAATTGAAATCGTAGTTAAATTCTTATGCAATTCTTGTCTTCAGAGAAATTTTACCCCACAGACTTAACCTACGTTTGATTGATATGCATTTTCTTTGTTTCTTTTTATGGCAAATGATGGATACTCGTACGTGTATTTACTTTTCACATATTATAGTAAATTAAGGAAGGTTACGTACTAAGAGAGGTTACAGTAATTCATCCATTCATTTATGTGCATGTCTTAAGGCAAACCTCAGACTGTGGTCCACAATATCTCGAAGTTAGCTTTTATGTATTATAAGAAATATTTATAAGTTTATAAGGTCATTATGCGCATACTGAATAAATAAAAGATTGATTGAAAAGGTAACGAGGACAAGAATTACATAAAGAAACAAGCACTTTTCGAAATTAAATACATAAAATATATCCATCAGGTATTGTGTTTTTCTTTTGCTTAAATGTTAAATATTTTAAACATCTTTACGCACGTCCACTTCGCTTAATCGCAGCAAGTGTTTAATACGTGCATAAAAGTCTAGTTATTATGAATCACCTAATGATGTGCACCTGATAGAACAACAACCGTTTGAGTTTTCGACCAACTTGAATGGACGTCGTTGGCCGACGGAAGCCGTCGGCGGATCGACGATCCAATCATTAGCTTATTTGTTGTATATCTGCAACTGACTGCACTATTTGGGTTACTTTTTTGTCTTAACCTGATATCAAAAGCTAAAGTCTCCCTAATTCGAGTATTTGGATGACGTTTTTCCTTTGCTTTTATTTTTCGGAGAAAAGCTTTTTAGAATGTTGTTCGCAGCATTGGCTATAGATTTCTGTACTTGTTAATCGAGACGCTTCCCAAGCTCCAAAAAAAGTGCCCGGTATGCTTATTAATCCATATGGGATTGTGCAGGCTTGAAGGTATATGTGCGTATTTGTGTGTACATACACTCAATTAGTTAGGCTTTTTAATTACGTTACAATAATAAACTTTGCTTTGGCTGGGTTAGAAGCAAAGAGAAGGCGTTAACAGGGTGGAAAGATATATATTCGCAAGCAAATAAAATCGTTGTTCGTTGAATTTGTAATTACGCGCAATTTTGTACTTGATTATACTCGTTTTTACCTTCTGCTCATCGCACCTCAATTTCTTCTTTCATGTAAATGTAAATTTCATACGGTTTCTGTTCAATTCTTCCAACATCTCACTACCGCCGCTGCTAATGCTGTTGTTGATGCTGCCGCTTTACTCCTTTACTCATTACTAAGGCTTACAATTCTCCGATGTTTATAATGTTGCTGATGTTGATTCATTTTCACGTTTGTGGCTGTGTGTTATTTGTTTTTTTTTTTTTTTAATGAAAATAACAACAACAACAGCAACCATCCAAAATATAATAATAATTAGCATAATATTTAACAATAACTGCAGACATACTTAAAACTTATACAGTCTCACTCTTCCATACATATTTATTCCGAAAGTAAGATAGTAAAGAAGGAAGGGAAAGTTGAGAGAAGTAAAAAATAATAGAAAAAAACAGATGAACTTTGTGTTCTGTCTCTAACCCGCCCTTTTCACTCTGGCAATTAGCTAATTTATATTCGAAGTACAACTAAAGCAGTAAAGTCATCTTTACATAGTAAGCTTGCATTTGTGTACATAGAAGTAGTTGAACACTTTCGGAGAAATGAGGTTAAATTATGCAGTGATTGCATAAATTAACTATGATTTACTTGTTATTTTTTCTATTTTACTTTTTACTCTTTAGTGGTTTCGTAAGCAATTTTGCGCAGTCTTTTCTTTTCGAATTTGTTGAAATTAAAAAACTTAGAAAATTTCGATATATTAAGTAACAGAAAAGCATAACTCATAACGTTAAAATCATTCTTAAAATCGTTTTCAACGCATTGCTATATTTCATTCGTGTCTGCTGTCTTTACGTTTATTGGTTACATAGCTTGTCTTATATTATTGGTACTAATTTTCATCATTGGTCGGAGACATTTAGCACCCAATATACCTAGTATATTTGACTTTTCGCTGGTAAACCCCCGAAATACGGTTCACATCGCGTGCCCTTTAACGTCATTACTTTGCCGTCCAAATATATCTATAAGATTCGCAACGACTAGCAAGTTATTTTTATTTAGCAGACATGTATGCACTTGATTATACACTTGAAGATAATATAGGAGGATGAGTGCGGAATTTACTGGGTAAGCCGATGAAATCCTTGCAAACCGAAAGATATCGTATTGATGAAACGGGTCGCAGTCAACTGTATCTAGTATAGCGACATTTCGCGGCCTCCTGGCATTCAAAACCACAGATAAGCCAACTTAAACAAATAAATCTTTTCTACAATTTCGACTTTTGTTTCACGAACCTTTACCCTATCCGCATATCACACCGTTGCAAACACATAACATATTAGTTTTTTCACCGTCTCCAGAATTTTACTGAAGTCTAACAACAACGTTAGTTACGAATATATGGATGGCACGTGCTCGTTCCGATGTTCGTGCCGTTATTTTCTGAACTATTGAGCTCTTGAAATTACTCCAAAGACCCCTCCTGTTATCGATTGCAAGAAAGATGGCTAAAATGCGTAACTAGTAAGTTTTTGTGCTTTTGATAAATCAAAAAACAAAAAAATATCTGCTGAAAAATTTTTTTTCATAACTAGTGTATTAGAGATCAGAGTGCAATTTGGATATCATCAGTGCATAACCTATCAAAGAATCAAGTTTACTAAAGAACACACCCATATTCTACTCGGTATTGCATCGCGAGTTGTTTTTATCACCCGTCATGCTTCAACAACACTTTCCTTTGCATTAGGAAGGACGCAGGGATTCCCGCGTTTGAAATTTTATTGGCACCGAAGTCGGCCTGTTCAACGGTCTCAAGAACTACGTTGTGTGGGCTTTATTGAAATTCATACCGCAGAAAAAAGTGAAAGATACTACTCTCTTATGTAGAAGTCGAAAATTTGCTTAACAACAAAAAGAGTTATGTCTCCGCTTGGTAATTCACGGAAAAGAATGTAATCCTCTCTAAAAATACTTCTTCTTCTTGCGCATTTTGGGAAAATTTTAACGTTATAGAGGGAAATGGCTACAGACACTCAAAATTTCGAACTGTTTCATAGTCTACCTATAATTACAAAATTTGTTATAGTTCATTGTATAGTGTAGAAAAAAATGTTCACCTAGTATTTGCACTTTAATCTACGACAAACAGCGAACTTGATAATTGCTTTCTTCATTATTCCCATCTTAGCAGTGTTCTTGTTAACAGTTTTGTATGAACCAATTTTTTACCAACGCATGTGTTTATTTTATGAGATTAATTTTTGTTAAAATAGTAAAACTTTACGTATTAATCGTGTGACAGTAAGCTCTAGCGTTTAACTTGACAAGTACTTACTGTGTTACTTAAGACATGACAAACAACTAACCAACACTACATACTTCATCCTACGTATTCTCCTATTGCAAGCAAGCTACAAACTACAAACTGCAAAAGATACCTCAATGCACATACCCAGCCAAGTAATATTAACGGCACATACGAAAGCATGCATATACATTTAATATGTGTTTCGCGTGTATTGTATTGAGATTAACCCCCGCTGAGTAATATTTACACGCAATGCAGTCAAAATCAACATATTCACACTAGAACGCATAACTTACGCGCTAAGTATGTGACTGTTAGTTTGGACATTAGGTTTGATGTAAGTACATGTATATAAATGTACTATATATATATATATATATATATATATATATGTACATGTATATTGTGCTACTATCCCAACCGTTGCACTGGTAATTTGATAAAGGAGCCCAATGCTCACGTATTTGTATTTAACACAAAATTTAATTATGATAAGCGTAAAGTTAAGCTTCGCGTGCACACACAGACACTTTGTCGTTTAGTGGCAGCCTAAATTAACAATGGATACAAAGCGTCCTTACAATAAAACGTGTACGCATTCCTTTCCTTTGTGGTTGTGCTTAGTCTTACTCTCGTTGTTGTTGTTTTCCGTGTTGTCAGTCTCATTATATAGTAAATGATAATCGTAGAATTTTATTAATATTGCTTTAATACTAATCACTTGCTTTTGTAAGGGATAACAAAAATTGCTGCCAGGGATTTGATTATAAAAATAACTGCGTAATAATGTACGAATTCTTTTTGTTGCAGAGGGAACAAATGTCGAATGTGCGGTGCTTTGATTCATTAGAGCGATCTTTGTGTCAATTACCAGCCCTCCGGACGACCGTTAAGCATCACTTCACAAAGAAGGAAAGGAAATTGCATTTCCAGCATCTGTGCTGCTTCGTTTGCTAAGCCTTTAAATCAAATTCAAAAATAACAAGTATCACTTATATTGTATTAATAAACAACGCGGTTTTGGCGTTCTCTTGATGCACTTCTATAGTGGCACAGAGTTTTGCTGATTCCAATATTGAATACCGAATCGTTCAACAATCTTAAACGTTTTATTAATTAATACTTTTATAATACGTTCATCTTTGATACCACTTATGTAAATATACGGAAAATATAATTGCCTTTTACGGGAGTGTAGTGATACCATTCTATAGGGCATTTTGATGGTCGACATGAACACATCGAACCTATAATGATTATACACATATAATAATAAACAAGTACGAATTATAGACATATATATTGAACAAATCGTGAAAACAGATAAGCATTTGAAGGGAATATTTGAATGTGGTAAAATACGATAAGTGTTTATTCATAGCAAAGCATATATCTTGCAACCTTTTCGAGACATAAAGGAAACGCGTAGTGTGACATGCTTTCATGAAGGCTGGCGATATGATTAAGTATTGTGCACAATAAGATTGGGCCAGGTTTGTTTGCTCGTCATAAAAGTAATATGAACTGCTTTAGTCAAACAATCCTAAGCCTACGGAACGCAGCGGATGCAATTGAGCCGAGAGACATAGCTAATATTCATGATTGCTATCGTGATTGCTCAAAATGAACTGCCGTAGTAGATAAGAGTGGCAAAAATCAGGCATAATGCTGAAATCAATTATCCCCATACCCATACTTTAATTACGAATATTTTTCGATTGCAACTATAGTGGATACTCGACTGCTGTGGTCCGAATACTTACCGATCGAACGTACTCGTTCCTTACTACCTTTCTCCTAACCATCAGCCTGCTTTTATGCGTATAGGTGACATCCGATGAATGAATGTTCGAATAATAAAAAAAAAAATGACCTTCAGCTTTGTATGGTACATTAGACCAAAAAACCTTCGCAGCACTAAGCTGGAATTGCGCTTCCATTCTTACGACTATAACCAAAGAATGAATCTTTTGCTGGTTACACGAAATCCATATTTTGGTTGAAAGATGTAAGAAATAATCACTAGTGAAATACTATTATACAATAAATATCTCGTCGACCGCGAATGTTGTGTGCTTTGAAACGTTCTCAACCAACTCAGACAATTTGCATTAGAAAAATAATTACAATTTCGGAATTGCTTAAAATAGAACCCACCAAAAAACCTATTCTCCCATTTTTGCTGCGGTTGACATTATACGCATGAATATTCTAAAGTACCCTAAATGTATTCTTTACCAAAAGAGCGGAATAGACTCAGTCTTCAGATCCGCGTGTTGCTTGCTCGCTTTTCATCCCACAAACTTTTTACATAATAAAAAAACTTGCAAAATATTTTTATTCGTCATCAGATTTTGAATATCAGTTAATCGAACCATCCAGAAACATTTATAATATTCATATTTCTTAGATTGTGGTCACAAAACTTCTCTTAGAAATTTATTACTTTTCTTATTAAAAATGGTATATCGGGTCTGTTATGCAAATTGGTAAAAGAGCTTAGATAATTCGCGAACATTTCATGTCACTTCGACGGAACATTATTTATTTATCCATGCATTTATTTATTTAGGAGTGGAATTCAGTTTTAATAGAAAAACCAACAAATCTTTTATACGCAGACGGCTCGAAATCTTCTAGTCTGCCACCTGCTTGCGCCGTGGCGGATGCTTCAGAACATATTTCACGAAAGTACTTCCGAAGCCAAAGTTATCCTTCACGCTGCGAACATTTCCTTTAAAAACAAACTCAAAACCGTCATTGTTACCGACAGTTTGTCTGCCTTACAAGTTATTCGGAATCGTTCGACTTCGAGATGGAGCACCATCAACAAATTAAGGAACATAATTACAACACCCGGTGGAAAAATTAAAATGTTATGGGTACCTAGTCATATCGGTTTATTGGAAAATGAGTAGGCTGATCGAGGGGCGAAGTATGCTGGTTCTGCTCCTCTAATAATGGATGATGTCATTGAAAAGTTGGATCTTCAAAGATACATTCGAAGAAAAGTTAAAGAGCCTTGGTCATACAATTGCTACTCACTAATGGATCTTGAAGAATTCTTCCTCCCCAATCTGCAGTTGCGGACAAATTCTCACTATAAAGTACATTCTCTGCGACTGCCTTAACTTTTCCTTGGCTAGAAGTATTGCATTTGGAACGATTAACCCTTTGGACATTCTAAAATCAGCTTCAGAATCGAATATCAATTCTATATATTACTTTATTAATACTACTACGCACATTATCTAATGTACATTTATTTATATTAGAGCCGATAGCCTGTGCTGCTAGTGCTCAATGTCTTTTTTTTTTTAGTCTAAGAATTTATTTTATTAGTCTAAAATTATAATAATAATAATAAATATAAGAAGATGAAGTAAATTAATTTTTGCAAAAGTTATTTTTTAAACAAAAATTTTTCTTAAAAACGAAGTTTAGTATATAAATACGTGAACAAGAAGAAAACAGGATAATATATTCGGCCGCGATCGAGTCTTTTGTACCCGCCGCCTTTACGTTGAGATAGAATAATCAAATATTCATTTATTGTTGCAATTTCTAAGCAACCAACCATTTTGGGTAGTTCGGACTATTATTTATCATTATTTATTATTTATTATTTTTCCTAACGTGGGCATGCTCTTTCACTAATTTGACCCTTTGTCAACATCAGCGTGGGAACAATCACTTATTATGTTTTTGCCGAACTTTAAACCGACACCTTCATTTTCCTGTCTACAGCTTAAACGAACCCCCGAATGGGCAAACGGAGAGAGAGACGGACAAACATGCATAGGTTAAGAATTTGATAATGATCAATATTATTTATACTTTATAGGATCGCTGCAGTTTCTTTCATGGTGTTGCAAATGAATATAAATTCGTTATTCTATTCTACATTGAGTGGCCTTGGACAATTGTTTTCATATCTGAGCAGGTGTTGAAAGATTAGTTATAGAACATGGTAGCAAATTTGTATCATTTTGTCATTATTGTTGTGGAAACCGAAGTGTTTTCACTGTATGTTGCGCTGTAAGCACTCCGTGAAACAACTTCTAATGTTTCTGCCAGGTTGGAAGGCAATGTCTTCGTACTTGCCGCAGATATTACAAAGAGAGATAGAGATACAGGCAGACCGACTGACAAAGAAACAAGTAAATGGAGAGACAGCATTGCTTAAATCAATTCACAATTTAATGTGGATCAAGAGCATATTTACTTTATTGGATTTCCAAAGCTGCCTTTGTCGTGTTGCAAAGGTTTTGGTAAAATTAATGAATGAAAGAAGTCTTTGGTCGAGGGTGTAAAAACGAAAGGGATATGTATATATCTAGCAGAAAGCCACACTCGCAACCGACGTGGATCAGTGCTAGGATTGTACAATTAGGTCTAAAAGATATAGATGCGTGGCCACACCTAAGTTTATTGGCGAATGGTATAAAGCATTAAAAATTAATGTAACGGCGCGACATCAGTAAAACAGTCATATTAAGCAGAGTCGATTAGATAACATATAAACAGATCCAACAACAGATTTTTGCGAAAGGTCCTAAAGAAATTGAAAAGGCCATAATTGTGATTACATTGAAAGAGTTTTATCAACAGAGAGCTCCTCGAAAAGAGCTTAGAAAATCTATTTCGCATAATAAAGCCGCCATGTCCATAACACCATTTATGAATTTAACTAAGAAAGGAATGCAATCAAAGTGTTTTTAATGACGATAGAGGTATGTTCATAGAGGGATTTAGAGTTATGACGTAGCAACGAGAAAGAGGAGATCCCGCAACGGAGACATTTTTAGGTATTAATCTCAACAAAGTGATATTAAATAAAAATAAGAACATTTTAAAATCCACAATTATTTACTAAGTTTGATCGTCTGCCTTTTAACACTGATGTTTAAAACGTCACCTATTGATGATGTTAGCTGTTCTTTTCTCTCTAATAGGTTTATATTTTATTTAAAATTACGATAAAAAACGAAGTATAATAGCTGCGAATTCTTAAAGTAGACACCACTGTAATATACGATCTCGTCTGTGTTTCTTCTTCTTCTTATTGCTTAATAACCCTTTATCAGAAAACTTTTTCTTGCCTTTCCCCACATCAATGAGCTTTTCAATATTATAACAACGTTTCATTTAACATCCGATAAAATAAAAGTTATGCAAAAATTCATTATTGGGTTGAGACCTTTTCGTGTATTCATTCAAATTTTTTTCTTGTTAACATTGTAAAATATGTGTCAAATCACTGTTAAACTTAAAAACAAACACATTTTCAGAATTCAGAAAAGTTCAACATGGCTGCCAGGCAGTTAAAATTGAAAAAGTGCACACTTCGCTCAACTCGCACCCATATAAAAGTAAACATCTGTATTTTGTGTTCTCCCAATAACAACTACAACAATGTACAGCTTGTCAATGAATTTGACACAGCAATAATGTATTGCCAGGCATGAACGGTTTGGCATGATGTGTTTTCAAAAGTGTTAAAATGTTATTTGCATAAATTGAAATTCTTGTTCTTCTATCTCTCTTTTTATTTTTCGTTCCGTTCCGTTCTGCTTTCTCCTTGTTTTTGCTTTCAGTTTTGTGTACGCTGAATAAAAACTAAGTGAGTTTTTTATTTATATAAATATATGCAGACTTCGACTTACATACATCTATATGCTAATATATATTCTATAAACGCACAGACATATCCCAGCGAGATCGCACAAATTTTATTATTGAACTATATGCCAAATTTTATTGTAAAGTGCAGCGAAGCGTAAACAACAACACATTCGCTCGTTTCTTCGCATATGTACACGCAGACTTATTCGAATGCAAGAGCGTTATTTGCGATTACATCAGTTAGTTTGTATTTATTTCTGTTAACGATATTCTTTTTTCTTTCCAACGTTTTCTATTACTTGGACGTATTATGAATAAATGATTTTTTAATTTTAATTAATAAACAGTCGGATTGAATTTAGTGCTCGCCGAGAGATACCTGCAAATTGTAGCAGACTTGCTCATATTATTCACTTCGTTTGGCCGTTTAAAGTATTCCAAAATCTACTACTATAGGTATTTATGTTAAATTTTAGAAAAATTTCTAAAATTAATAATTAAAACAATTTCGAAAATAAAAAATTTGAAAGATAAACCTACAGTAATTTATAGGATAGAAGCCATTAACAACTTGCACCCTACACCGTATGCAATAAGCTAAGGTTATATTGTGAACTTATTCGGATATCCGGAAAGTCTTACCACCCAACCAGTTCAGAATCATTTTAAGCATATCTGTCTGACAGATGTCTTCCCTTCTGATATTCTATATTAATTAATTATTAATCAATCAACAAAACGATTACAAAATCTGAAGAAAAATAGCAAATACAAACGTAAATAGGAAATGATATCATGAGTTATGTTATGAAAAACTCGAAAAGAAAAAATTGTTGTTTTTATCATGAAGTTTGGAGAAGATTGAGAAAAATTACAAAAGGGATGTTTTGTAAACTAATTTACTGTCTTATGCGTATGGAAGAGAATGTATGCGGAGGATTGTGGCTATGATTGACCCTAATGAAATTAGAAACATACATAAACACTGCTTGATAGTCAATAGCAATAACTTAGTTTTCAAATAAAATAATTTCAATATTAAAATATTTGATCTTTTTCGTATCTTATTTTTTGATTTAGTAGCTAATTTGGCAATAATTGGTTTATTTAATTCGCGGTAAATCGAAACTCAATCAAGGCACAAAATAGCGATTTTTAGCAAAAAAATGCAAGCTAACTTGGGCCAAAAATAAGTTTTCTTCCATCGATAACGTATAATTATAAGTGTTTTATGATTAAATAAAATTAAATTTGCCATGATAAATGTTAACTTTTGCCCATATAAGAGTTCTCATGAAATGTAATTTTCGTAAATATATCAATTTATAAATTTTGATAATTTATGACATTGTAGGGTACTTAAAGGTCGGCTATGACCGACTGTAACATTTTCAAAATATTTTCAATTTTAATTTTATAAAATTTTTTCTTCTTTTATATCTATTTGTATACATAATAGTAATAATTTTATATGATATTGAGCACCAGATGTTTTGGATGCCGTTGAATGAACTACTACTAAAATAAATTCATTAACAGTAATGAAAACATTAAGTCATAAAATTAATTTTTAATGTTATAGAGTTAAAATAAATGTCTGCTATAACTAACAGAAGGGTGCTTGTCCGAATTACACATATCCCCAAATTTGCTCTTTGAGCTTAAACATGAATATGTTTAGAATTTGAACTTTTTTCATTTTTAGCGAATATAACGCCTTTGATAACAAAACGATATTATTCTGAAGAGCAAACAAAAAGGCTGACGTGGACAATTTGGCTAACGCCGTTTATATAGCCAGGATTTTATGTCCTTGTTTCCTTTGGCGGTAGGTAATAGCTGGTAAATTTATGAAAGTTTTTATTAAAATTATTTCTGTGTAGATATTTAACGCATAAAAATTTAATTAAATATTCAGTATGTTTCAAATTGTGGTGCAAACGGGGTGGTGAGTGACAAAATTCGCCAATATTAAATTTTACTTATTACTGGCGAGAAAATTACATTTCCTGCATTTTCTAGGATGACGCATTTTCTGCAGCGACGAATTTTAAGTTTTTTACAAAAGGTTAGGGTACGAAATTAAAATAAAACAATAAATTATTTAGAAAGAATGCTTATCGACCGATTCCGAAAAATGTTCAGCTTTTTGAGCGTAAGATGCTAGGGGATGTTCATTTATCAAAATGTTAGGGGCCTAAATTCAAAAATTCCTTCTACCTTTCTAAACTCAGTGAGCACGGAGTTTTTCTGTTTTGTCTTCACTGAAACTTGATTAAAGCCGGATCTACATTTGTCGGAACTTTTCCATAATTCGTTTCAAGTTTTCAGAAACGATCGATTGTATCGCAATGGTGGTGGTGTTTTAATTGCCATTTCTTCGGCACTCCTCACCTATTCGTTTGAATTTCCAACTACTCCCAACGTTGAATTTATCGCCATTCGAGTGAAATTTCCTAATAAACACTTATATGTGACCTGCTCCTATATTCCCCCAAATTCGGATATCTCTGTATATAAGAAACAGGCCGCCCTCATTTGTGAAGTGGCCATGCAATCTGTACCTACCGATATGGTCATTGTGTGGGGTGACTTCAATTTGCCTCAAGTCACTTGGTGTTACAGTGATAGTTCTGGCTGTTTGATTCCTACCTCAACATCTCGTAGAGCCGCTGTGGTCTTTAATAAATTATTTGATCATAATTTAGTTCAATACTTTGGTACCCATAATTGCAATGGTAGATTGCTTGATCTTTGCTTTGCCAATTTTCCTGAGATTTGCGTTAATCGTTGTCTTCGAGGATCCATACCATCCAGCATTGGGTATTTCCTTTCTATGCAAGCATGTTGGTTCGTTGAACTTCTTTAACGTTCCAAATTCAAATTTTTCATATAAATTTTATGGTTTCCATAAAATCAATGTTTCCTTGCTAAAATCACATCTTTCTCATATTGTGCTTACTGTCGTCGTTCTACAATATATTAAATCAAGCTATTTCTACGTCCCGTCCTCGAAGCAAGTGTCCCCCGTGGTTTAATAAAACAATTAAATATTACAAGAATAGGAAAAACCAGCTTTTCAAAAAATTTTCGAAAAGTGGTTCTTCTTTCGACTATTTCGCTTACTCAGTGGAAAGGCATAAATTTAATTCCATCAACCGCCAATACTATTGCAGATACCTTCAGTTTGTTAAATCCTCCTTGTTTGCTAATCCTAAATACTTTTTTAAGTTCGTTAATTCCAAAAGAAAAATCTCCATAAATCCCTCGCATGCGTCTTTTAATGGCTCCGAGTCCTCGGATGATTTTGAAACCTCAAATCTCTTTGCGGAATACTTCCGACAGAACTTTCCAACTGCCAATTTTGATTTATCAGCAAACTATCCATATCCGATTTCTAATTTGATTTCAATTCCTAACTTTGTTGTATCTGAAAATAACGTTTTTGAGGGATTCAGCTCTCTAAAATATAATTGTTCGCCTGGACCTGATGGAATCCCCTCATCTGTACTTATATATTATGCTGGCGAGCTACTAAAAGGCTTTGCATGTGTTTGGTTAGACCTATACTTGAGTATGCCTTTGCTGTGTGGTCTCCTTCATATAGGTACAGCGTAGATTCAATTGAATCTGTTCAAAAGCAATTCTTGCTGTTTGCCCTTAGGGATTGCTTCTCTTCCCCTCTATGAAAACTGGTTGCTTCTATTATCCTTTCCGCCACTTGAGAAAAGTAGATTTGTTCTTGGGGTGTCCTTCTTAATCAAAGTAATAAATGGTACTATTGACTCGCCTGCATTACTCGGTGAGATAATCTGTAATGTTCCTAACCGCTTCTGTAGGCACTTTATCTTGGTTAAGCTTAGTCAATGTAAATATAATTACGGGCTGTTTAACCCACTCAGAGTTGTTTGCAAGAACCTAAATGATGTCTATCACTTATTCTCATTAACGGATTCTTTAAATCCCATTAAAGCAACATTGCTTAATACGCGCGATTTACCTATGTCGCACTTGAACTAACTTTTAACCTTAAAAAGTCATTATGAGTCGAAAATTAATTGCTGTTAACTATTATCAAATGCCAAGCTTATGCATGTTTGTGATGGCTCAGGGTTCACTTGCAATTTGGTCCTGTCCTAGTTGTTGGTATGGCTCTATGCTAGTTGTGTACATGCTTTTTTCCGTATTTATTTATTTTTTTTCCTTATTATTTGTTTTATTGTACTTATACTAATTTTAATATTAATTAATTTAAGATTTACTTTAAGAGTCAATTGAACCCGACTCCCAATTTGTTTTAGTTGAGTTTCTTGTATAAGTGGAATAAATAAATAAATAAATAAAATAAATAAAAAGCCAAGCATTTTATTAACTAATTGTAGCAGTGCTCCCAAACGATACACCTTTAAAACGTAGCGAAGCCACAATATTTAAACAAGTCGTTTATACACCGGAAAGTGATATCTAATATAGCATACTTGATCAACTCTGAAAAATAACATATCGAACGCAATCGAAGCCTAAAAATCTTTCGAAATGACATAACAAAATCCTTGTACAAGAAAAAATCGAAAGTATGTCGCTAATAATTCAGTTTGTCGCGGACTGTGAGCAACCATATGAACAGACAGCGTGCACAAGCAGAACGTGTCAGAGGACAAGCAAACCTCTACACCTAAGTCAATTACCCTGTCCACTCTGATGAAGAATACATATTTATACGTCCTATATTTCCTTCCTTCTTCTTCCCTATCAACGCCCAACCGCACCCTTAACTCCTTCGTAAACAAGCCCTGACCCTAAGTAAATCCTAATGTAACCCATTCTTAAACCTACCCCAACCATAGCCTACATACACACGTACATATATCAAACGTATGCAGATAGGAGAGCAGTAGACAGTGCAAAGCTGATAGCGAACAATTAAACGAACGAAGTAACGCTGCTTAGAAACGAGGGTTAGTCGTTAAGTGGAAATCGTCGTCTCAAGTTGTCAAATCGCACAGTCATAAAATCTTTTTTGCTTACATTTTTGAGTTCTTCATCTTTAGTTAATCCTGAATTTGAATTACTTTTCACTAAGCATTTGTATAAAAGCTTTAATTTCAATAATAAAGATATTATCATTCTTTACTTATGGAAAAAAATTTTCTAAAATTTAAAGCGAAGTGTACAATTCGATAACTTACTTTTTAAGTCGTATGCTGCGATTGCTTTATTTTACTTGATATTTCAATTAATTCTTGATTTTCATATTCTACAAAACATGTTAGTATATAGTAAGTGCAGGCGAATGTAAGTAACATCCACGAATCCATAATTTAACGGCATTGTTTATTATGCTGCTGTGCTCTGGTTTATTTTATAAGTCGATTTAATTTCGACTATTTGTTTGTCTGTCCGTCGCTTTGACGAAAATGAATTTGTTTTGATAATTGATACGCTCAGTCTCCCTGTACAAAGACTTATTTGGAAAACAATTGTCATTCGAAAAAAATATTGAATTTTTAAAATTATTTAACAAAACTCCGTAAATAATAATGCTTCGGTTTTCTATATACATGTGAAAACTTTGGTTCGGATGTGGAAATTGTTTACTTGTTAATTCTCTCCATTTAACCGTTCCTACTAAAAGTAGGCCTTTATATTACAGAATGATCTAATTTTTAATATTTCATAAATGAAATGAAATTTGATTCCCAATAGTACTTTGACATAAAATGCAATCATATCTCATTTGAGACAATTGTTGGACACCATGCACAAATTTTCTTGAAAAGTGAGCCTTTATCTGGCAACAAGGTCTAATTTTCAGGATGCAAATAGACTAAACTCGAATCACGACGGTTTGCGTTTCGAACTGCCTTTCATGTAAGGACTTCTACTAAAAGTGGACCTGCAAGTAGACATGCATATAATTTTTTAGTGAATAACTAGAAAATTGTATTAAACAAAGTGGTGTCGTATACTTCATGGCCGACTCAGTATGACTGCAATGCTTTTACTTGTTTAACATCGTTATCCTTTTCTCTTTCTCCTAAATTCCTACGTAATAATTATTTGAAAACTACTTAAATATTGAGGAGAAAAAATTTTTTAAAAACTTATTTTAATCAAAACGTAAGATGCCTTTATAAAAAGTTTTTTATTACACAATAAATATTTCATATAAATAAATACCTGAAGAAAAACTTTTAATTGACCGGTTGTGCTAAAAATGCTGTTTTGCAGTTTTTTAAGAGTAAGCATCTTATTTAAAAAAAAAAACTATCGCTGCACATTATGTACATTAGTAGATTCGTACAAACACATGTCTATGCTTATGTAATTTATACGAAGAGCTTAAAATTTATATGTGCACATATATAAACAAGAAGAAGCAACTTTTTCTTTTCGGTTTATAATGTTTTAAATATTTCTGACCTAAGTTTTTTTATTAGTATTTATTTTTTGAACAAGTTTATATTATGAATATTTGAATAATGGCATATGTGCTTTCTCAACTACTTTGTGCTTCATACATTTACGAGAGATAATTAATGCATGTTGCATTTACAAGTCCAGAAATTTTCTAGTTTGCTCTCGCTTTTCATTAAAAGCTTTTTTGATTATATATCTATTTGAAATGTTTTTATTTATAAGCCTTTTTAAAATAAAATAATGCTTACTCTAGCAAACTTCCAAACTACTTTTAATGAATTTTGAAAAGAATGCTCTTTGCGTCATACTTCTTAGAAAGATTAGCTTGAGATTAGCTCTTGGTTTTCCACCCCTTTATGTTTATCTATGGATCATTTTTGCACATGATATTAAATGTAGAGAGTTATTGACGCTGTTCATGAAGACTTTCTTTTGTACAGTCTCTAATAGAAATTTAATAGAAATTATTGCAAAGACAGAAGGTTTGCTTCTTCAAACCGTACTTTTGCAAAAGCAAAAATTTTGAAGGCGATTAGTAGACTTGAGCAATTCAGAGTCAACTGATTCGGCTTCTTTCAATGTGACAGTAACGTTCATGAGAATCTTAGGCCAGCGGATATATGAACACTGAGTTGAGAGTCTAAAATAAATTTAGCACATCAAAGGGAAAGTTAATATATGTACCAATGGTTGCAATTAATCAAGTCAAAGGTACGTTGGAATTTTGGGCGTGGTGGGTATTTGTATGAAATAGCATTTAATGTGCTCAACAACTTTCCAAAAAAAAACCTATGGTCATGTGTTTTGTTGATTAGGTATTAAACTACAATTTGAAAACCAATAGCGGATTTGTATTGTTTTTCTACTGAGCCACTTAACTTCTTCATGCACGTAAGTGTTCGATTTTTTCTGTTAATGTAATAGATAAAATATTAGGCTTTACAGGTGCAGGTGCTCATAGCACGCGAATGGTCTCCTAGCGAAAAACATTGAATTTCAAAGCAAAACCAAAGGTTTCTCCTTTTGAAAAATTTACAATGATCTAAATTCTTGCAATGAAAATTGACTGAAGTTGCTGCATGCATGAGAGAGAAGCTCAAAAGGAAAAGAAAAAGTTTTTTTTTTCTTGTGTTTGGCATTGTGAGTAGTCACTATTCGTTATAAATGTAACACAATTTTTCGATGTGTAGAGAAATGCTGTAATGAACGCTATTAGATACAATTGTAGATATAGAAGCATATTTGTTTTTCTATAACTAAATCTTTAAATTTTTTGACTTGAAAATGTTCTCATAAATTTTATTAAACACATTACTACATATAAGTGAATCTTCTCATGTAGTCGGTTTACTACGATTATCTCATAAAGTTTATGGAAATTCATAAATTTTGAATATTTAAACTTTGCATCGCTACTTTGGTGATAAGTTTGTGCCGTATATGTGCAACTACGTTTTAATATAAAACTTGTGTCATACCTTTAAGCCACAAAATATGGCTTTCATTTCCTATTATCAGCGTTTTATTATTCCCAATCTTCATTTGCGTTCGCATTCATATTCGTGCTGATTTCAAACTCTCGGTAGTAAAGTATGTATATACTACATAACGTATATTGTATGTCCCAATAATACTGCATGAGTTTGTCTTACGTTGGCCAAAATGTTGCTTATGTTACAAACATAAAGCACTTAAATCACTTTACCGCGTAAAATATATGTATGTATGTCATGAGTTAAGGGTTCTTTTTGTTGTGTTCTTGCGTTAAGTAGAAAATAGCGCTTTGTGTGTGTGTACGTATATGTATATGTTTATACGCGCGTGTGGGATGAGGGGTATGAGCATAGCTACATGAAGATGTATGATATCCTGACTATAAATGGTCAAAATAAAGTGTGCGACATACACACTTCAATTTTCGCCACACTTGCCACAATATTTGACCACTGTTTTCACAAGGCTGTGCATATGTATGCGTTTGTGTATGCATAAAATCTCAGTTAGAGAATATTTTTACGAGTGTGCGTGTGTTAAAAACAGACACACCTTTGCCAGCCACTAAATACCTGTAAAAGCTTTTGCTGTTTTTAAACAAAACGAGCCACTTTTTATGGTTATTCCCTTATGAGACAACCAATGCAGTGATGTAACTGATTCTACCTATATGTGAATTTGCATTTGTAGCATATGGTATTTTAAGGACAGTGATGATGTCAGTGGTAGCGACGGCGATGGCGATGGCGTCGGCGACATTTATTCGTACATCTGAAAAAATATATGTAAAAAAGCTTTGATCGCCTTGAAGTGAATATAGAGTACAATCCATCCATTATAGTTAATTCAACATATTATGATTCGATCGGGTCATCGGTTCAAAGTAAGAAGAGCTCCTTTTCTATAGAATTTATTCAAGACTGTTTCCTAAATGTCGTAATAATCAAATATTTTGCCAATTTTAATTTGTTGAGTATAATTGCTCGTAGTTGCATTACACATACATTTTAGAATTTGATTTCTGCAATACAACGAAACACATAAGTGTCAAACTCAAGCCTTCTTTTTTTTGTGTTCGTATTTGAGAAGCTTAACAGAAAAGAGGAATTAAACGGCAGCAATGGAAATGTAAATCACTGCTAACTCTAGGACTGATCTCATTTCTGTACGTGTTGCAAACAAAACGATATATTAAGTATATTTCCAAACGTCGTTTACAAATATAAAGATAAAAAAAGCAAACAACACATAGCCAAATGTTTAAAGTGTGTATTGTCAACGTTATCGTTTACGTTATGCATGAAGCAGAGAGGCGTGTATGTAGCAGTAACTAGAACAACAACATTTAGAACAAAAGGTTTTTTCAGCTAACTGGATATATTTCTCTGGACGAGTGTCTACATGCATGTATGTATGTATGTGTGATTTCGTATTTGTTCTGTGTTATCTTTCATTTTTGAAAAGTTGTTCACTCTTGAGAGATTTCAAGTTTGTCGGCGTTGTTCCTTCATCTTTTGTTTTTGTGGCGACAATTAATATTATTTTTGTTTTTACTATTTTGTTGTTACCGTTTCTCTTTTTTTGCGTTTTGTTAATAAATCTTTTGTCACACTTGTGTTTTTTATATTTTGTTTTATACTACTCGTCGTCATACAGGTACACAGAAGACATAGCTAGAAAGTATAGCTAAAGAAGACCAATGTGTTGTTCAAAAGGTTGTTGTTGTGGTGTCCAAGCATTAATAGTATTGTAGTAGTTAAGGTTATGTCTGACTGTATGTTGGTACGCCTTTGTTGTTTTCTGCTTATCTTTCTGGAATTGTGTTTTAATCATTTATACCTCAAGTGGGTTTTTACCTACAATTCCATTATTTCTTCGTAGAAGTTATAGCCCATCCGTGCAAACGAATGTTGCAATATTTGTTTTAATATTTTCTAAATATTTTTTCTTCATGCTTACAACGTATGAGGTAAATGCTAGTGGTGAAAAGTGGAGAATTAAAGTCTACAGTTTGCTTTTTGGATAACAAAGTGAAAACGAAATGTAGATTCTATTGTTCATACTAGAGAATTCAAGTCATTCTTCTACACCATGAACCAATTGGGGAGGTATTATTCTCCCAACCTAGTGTTATGTCAATATGTTAAAGCACAGTAATCCCATTTTATCAGAAACACAGTTGAAGCTAAAGTGTTCTGGATATAGAAGTGTTTTCTTTGGAGGATCAAGTATATACACATGGCAGATTAAACAAGATTGTGGGCGGAGTTTAAATTGCTGTGGTAAATTTTCTCCCGTCTCGTCAGTGTTTGTTGTCTGTAGAAATTGAGATTTACTTTGTTGGAGTGTCACTGCAACTTGGCGGCAATGTCATTTTTGTAACGTGTTCGTATATACCTCGATACGAGTGTTTACTTAAAACACTTCCACCTCATTGGCTTGGTGTCCTTTAAAATGAATTCTGCGGACACATTATTCCTATCAGAAGATTTTAATTTACGTGATTTTTCCTGAATCTTCAATTTTGAGGGTGGCTGTTTTGTTCCCATGTTTAATTCTAGTTATTAAGATGAGCTTTTTGAGCCTATAGTTGAGCTATGTTTGTTTAAATTGAACCACGTTACGAATTTCTTTAATAAGCTGTTGGACTTCGTCTTTTGTAGAACGAATAATATACCCATTCTTCCTATCCTCTCATTTGTCATTCGGGAAAATGTATATCACCCAACCACTCTAATCTTGCTAAACTAGTCAGTCAGAAAATCTAACTCATCTCCAGCGCTCACCAAGAACTCTTATTTTGCGATTTATCTTTCAAAAAACCAATTATGTCAGACTTTTTGGTGTTGATTATGATGATATAGAAGGGAATCTGTCTGTTATTTATTCGATTCTCCGTTTCGCTTTATCTGATTGTGTTCCTGTTAAGCCCTCCTTTACTAACCAATGTGCGCCGACTTGTTTCTCCAAAAAGTTGAGAGTGAATAGTAGGAATAATAGAAGCAGACTTTTCAAAAAATATATAAAAACCCGAGCCACTTGTCGATTTGGTCCATTAGTCTAGGGAAAGCAACATATTTAATACTTTGAATAAGCGTGATTGTAATGCTTACAATAGCAAAATGGGTCGTTCGGTTCAGATGAATTCGAAGCACTTCTTCAAGTTTATTAATTCAAAGCGTAAATGTGTGCATTTCCTACGCTTATGCACTTTAATAATATTGCATCTTCCAGTCCCACAGACATTTGTGATATGTTTGCAAATTTCTTCGAATTGTCGTATGTTTTAATGTACAACTGTAATCACTCTTATCCACATCGTCTAGAATCCTTCTATATTTTCCCTAATGTTATCTTTTTTAATATAGGAGTCTTCAATGCCTTCGCCACATTAAAAACGTGTTGTCGGCCAGCTCCGGAGAGATTACGGTCTTGTATCTTGCGGTATGGTGCTCTTCATATTTCCTTAACTTTCCTTTAAGTTTTCTATTTAACTCTTGCCTTAGGAAAGATTACTTTCCTAAGTTGTGGAGAAAATCCTATTTAATTCCCTTTCATAAAAATAGTGCCAGAAATAGCGTTGAAAAATTGCTAAACTAGCCGCTCTCCCTAAAGTATTCGAACATCTTTCAGTGAGCTGATTGCGACCATCACTAGTATCTATCCTCTCGAGCTTGTATGTAATGTCTGCAAAGAGCTCTCACAGGGTAAACAGATCGACGTTGTTTACACAGAATTTGCTAAAGCGTTTGATCGAGTCAATCACGAATTACTTGTTTATAAATTGTACTGTACTGCTTTCCCTGCTGATTTGGTTTAAGTCATATCTAACTGGTCGTACACAACGTACGTTACTTAATTCTTACACATTTCGGATTATAAAAGTTATATCTAGTGTTCCGCAGGGGAGTCATTTGGGTCCTTTATTTTTTAATTTATTCATTACTAATCTACCATCATTTTACAGCCATCAAAAGTGCATATGTATGTTGATGATATCAACTTATTTTACTCATTTCATACCCTAGAGTATGTTAACTGTTTGCGTTAAGGCTTAGGGAAGTTTTATCTCTGGTGTAAATATAACTATATGGCAATTAACTTGAAGAAATGCAAACGCTTCGTAGAGGGTACCGAATGCTGTTGATTATTTTATTGATGCCTATATCTTAAATTGTGTTTCGAGCTTCACAGATCAGGAGGTTACTTTGTAATAAATTTGGTAAAATAAGAAAAACGATTAAAAGAAGTTATTGACAATTATCCTTTTTTTCATTTTGTCGAAACGTTTGCAACGCCCAGAAGGTAGCATCAGTGACCCTACAAATGTGTCTGTCTGTATAATTCCTGTTGCAAACATTCTCTTGGGCGCAAAAATGGAGCTGGCCACTTCAAATTTGGCAGAAACATTGAAAGTTCTTGCACGCAGCTTAGTATTGAAAATGGGTCGAATCGGTAAAAGGCTCCGTCGGCACACCTCTGTTTTTCAAAAGGATTGAAAAATTGGTTGCTTGTTCATTTGAACGAATATTCTATAGGTGATACAAAAATGGAAAAAATCGACCACGCCTATCCAGTATTATAGTTTATAATAATTTTTTTTTTTACAATAATAACTTCATAACGCGCAGAAACAAGCTTCAAAAAATTTACAAAGTATACAAATTCTTGGCCAGTTTCAAATTTGAAATGAACCTAAACATATCCGCCTGTCCATCCATCTATCTGCCTGCGCAACTTTGCAGTATTTGTGCTAAACATTGATCCGTAACTGAAAATGAAGATATTGCCTACAAATTGGCAAAAGAGTTTGCAACTAATCTACATGTTTCAAAGAGCACGCCTACAACGCCCACGTGCTTCTACCACAAAAATATTTATTTTGAAAATAGAAAAAATTAACTACACTCACTCAATATTATAGAGCATGATAATTTTGTTCTTTTGCATCTTTTGTCTTTTCTTGGAGTAAACGGCTATGGGTATAAAAGATTCGGTCCCAATCGAGTTCACTTTTCGTACTTGTTTATTTTTTAAATCTTCTAAATCGAACGCTAATCAGTGGATGACTCAAAATCGTTTTTTTTTTTTTTTTATTAATTGATTTCCTACACTTTACGTTCTATCGATGTCAGACCATCATCATTCCTAACGCCCGTTACCAATTAGGAAAAGCGCTCAAACAGTCTTCAATTGTTTGAAAAATATCGCCGAATTTATCAACGTTGAGGAGACAACACGCGCTGCGTATTTAACATCGAAATTTCAAAAGCGGTCGCAAGCAAAACGTCAGTCGAGTAAAATGAGTTGAATCGTAACACGAAAACAAATAAGTAAATATATTAGCGAAAAAAAAATGACGAAAATCAGATATCGAACTTTATGCTTCTCACACGGGAAAGCTTGATTTCTATCTGAAAGTGAATCACCTGTCAGTTATAATGATTGCTATATAACACTGGTTAAAAAAGGGATATGATATATTCCAGATTTTAAAACCGAAAATAATTCAGACACTGCACATGGATCTAATAATCAAGAAATATCAACTCCAAAAACTGCTGATATTACATCGTGGGAACCATTGAAATATTGTAGAAGTAGTGGGAAATCTCCCGATCATACCTTGTTCAAAGGCGTCTTAGAGTCAACCTCTTATACGAAAAGAAATCTGCTGCGTATCAAAACGTTTGAATTGTCAAATGCAAGTATCATCCGGAAGAAGCAAGACCGTTTGTGTCAAAGGGAGAAAAAATATCTGCGATAAACGTATTTTACAATCGGAATAAAAATGCAACAATTTTTGAATAGTTTTATTTTTTTTTAGTGCTTAGTTGTTATGTTTGAAACAAATAAATTTATCTTAGGGAAACTAGGTATATAACCAACATCCGACGATCTAGTCTTAAAAATTAAAAGGTGTTGTCGCTTGGGCGTGTGGGAGATGTAGGCGTACTCTTTGAAAAGTTTGGGTTACTTCATTTTCGCTAACGAGAGAACGCTGATCATACTGTTCGCAAACGCACAGACGGACATGATTAGATGCATTCTAAATTGGAAACTGGCTAACAATTTATATACTTAAAGGGGCTTCCGAACTTCATTCTGTATTGAAAAAAAAAAAAAAAAATTAGATTTTGATACACTACAATATTGGGTCCAAAGGGTTCATTTTTCTACAGGTACAGCATCGCTCATATGCATTAAAATTTATGGACATTTATTCGCTGTATTTAATGTGAAGTTAGTTGCTATAGTTAATGAGCAAAAATCCAATATTTTATTCCGTTTGAAAAACACAGGTGTTCTCAGTTTACGTGATGCTGACGTGTCCTTCAACCGATTTGGCCATTTTCAACACCATTTTTACTGCCAAGAAAACGTTCACGACAGACATTATGCCATTATGTCATTATGTTTAATTCGAATCAAAATTTCATGATGATCAGGTATGTATACACTTTGAATATACGGCTCATCCTTCGATGATGATGCGTATAGAAAGTGAAAAAATTGCAACTTCGGTGTTATATAACATAGAAACTCCGCTCTCCTTCCGCGTATTGCAAAGATTTCGAAATTTCTTCGTCATTGGCGCATTGTTCAAAAAATATTTCTGCATTTACATAAACTCATAACAAACTCAAAAAGAATACTTACGATATTTCTTCGTGAACTTATTATCTCCCAGATTCTCCGGCGAATCAGCACTAATTGCCACCGCGATTGGGCAAATTCATAACGTCGATTAATCAATAGTTCCTTTCTTCACTAGGCGTAGAAGGAACGAAAACAAGCTTACGACAAAATAGATACCACACCTTATCATGCCAAAAACACATACGGATCCATAAATTTATGAACCTTTCATTTAAACGCACATGATTGAGTCCTTCCGCCATCTTAAGTACTTTTATAATTAGGCGAGTGGGACTAAGCCGTTCTAAATACTTATTGCTTTATAAAAATCTTGGATTTTTAAAAATCTTATTGATAATATAATGATGTCATTATCAATCTTATCTTTTCAGCAATCATTTGTGAAAACAGAGAACATGCTTTATTGGCAAAATTGTGAAATTTGATCTGAATGTTAAATTTACTTTCTTTATATATATTTTTATGTAGTCAGTTTTAACTTTAATTTTGTTGTTTTAGTTATTCTTCAGCTTTTGAAATATATAATTTTTGTTATTTGTAACATTGTTACTTTCCTTTTCTTTTTTATCTTACAGTTTACATTGAAAAATAGTTTTTCTTTATCGAACTTCTGTGAATAATATATTGTTGTTGTCACTATATGTTCGTGTTAAGAAAAATAAGAGAAAAAAATCGTAAAAAAAAACTTTATTGACTTTTAACTGGAAACTTTATAAATTTTGGTAAGAAAATATTGCTGTAGAACTTTTTTCAACACACATGCATGTGTGCGCATAGTAAACAAAACTTTTTACAAAGTAATATTTGTTTACTACCCGCGTGTTTTTATTAGTGTAGTAATAAATATGTGATCAATGTGATGATATTTGTTAAAACAACACAGTCTCCGACCAAAGCAAAATAAAATGAATTAAATAGAAATCAGCAAAGAAAACACGAAATAAATATTAGCAAGAATTTGTCCTAAATAATTTAATATAAGGCATATGAAAACATTTCACTTGTTACCCATCTAAAGGCGTTGGCCGTTCCGTTTCTCTTTGCTAAGTTTCTATGACGTTAAACTATTAAACCGGAGAGGTGTTCTCCAAGAAATTTCTATGTTGAAACTGACTTTCAACCATGGAAATCAGCTCTCCATCTGGCCCTAAAATACCATTGAAATCATTTTCATAAGCGAGCCATGATCGTGTTGTGAAAAATTCCTAAACTTCATGATTCGTTTCTTTCATTTCTTGCCAACAATGCAAAGAAACTTTACATATTGTAGAACTAACAGAGGAAGTGTTGGAGCTGAAGCCTTTGCAAAAAGTGGGACTAATTTTTGATCTATATTTGCAATAAAGTGGAAGAACTAGAAATCTAGAAGAACTGGGTCTTTAAAAACGGTGCTATACACACACTATAGCAGCAGAATGATAGAAAGAGAAAACTTCTTTATGAAGAAATCTTTCTTACGGGATTTCAAATCCATAAGCTTTTTTATTTGAAAGATATGACTTCGTCACAAATGCAATATATTGGTCGATCAGGCCTAGGCGTTGTTTGTGCCGACGACCTAATAAAATACTCCTTAAACAAAAAAACCAATCAGTTAGTTAGTAGAAGCTATACGCAAACAGACGATTGAAAGCAATACCGACCTTAAGAATGAGTTATATTTCATGAATATAATTGGGAAGATAGCCCATTAAACTTCAGTACAACTAATGTGCCATGGGGAAGTTTCCCATTTGGCCATCGCGACAAAATATCACAATATCACACATATTGCCCTGTTTTGCGGTTCAGTCATATCAATTGTTGTTGATATTTTTGCCTAACGAATTTTCCTCTGCTCGAATGTAGGCCTCACGAATATTCTGCTTTATCTTCGTCGTTAATAGCTCGCCTACTCTGCATTATAACTATTTTTCCTTTGGGTGTCGAAGCGCATCTGTTGTTTATCCTCCTTCACGATTTATCAGAACTATCTTCTGAATTAGACACGAAAAATACAGAACTGGACGAAGAGAAATGCAGACATTTTGCACTGCCAGAGCGATGCAATGCACTTGGCATCTCAAAATCTGGCCACATGATTTTCACTTTTTTGCGAAAATATGATTATTTTGCTTGTCAACGCCAACGCACGTAGTAGAGATAAAAGCTGACCATCTATGCGCGTTGCTGCAACAGCGCTGTTGTAACTCTCTCTCATATTTCAGCATTTGAATGCATGACATGCAATAGGAATGCATGAATTGTGTTCGACAGTTAATGCTTGATGCAATAGATATTTTTTGGATATAGCTGAACCTATTTAAAGCTTCAAACGACTATGTTGTGGACTTTTCAATGAGATAAATATAACTAATTATATTGTTGCATAAAGCTTAAAATTATTGCTTTCAAACGGAGAAGTGACAATTCTACTCAGCAACCCGTAGTGTTCATTACATGCCTCCTTGAAGGCAGGAAATATCATCAATATACGCTTCATTCATTACTCATGAACGACAGTGTATTCAATATATGATGTCGAAAGTTGACTGACAAGTGGTGAATTACTACCCTCTAATTTCCGAATAGTTTAGATTGCTCGTATTTTCTTATGTTTATTCTCTAGCACTCACAAACGATAAATGAAATATAAAAACGAACTTTTGCCTAAAACACAAAAATTTTAACACACTTTCTCCGTCATGTGCGCTATAAAAATCGAATTTAACATCAAATTCCTCAAACGGCTGCTGCAAGCAAACTATGTGTGATATAGCATTTACTTATAAGCATTAATTTCGATAGCTTGAATCAAATTTTTTTTTACTTACTCTAAGTTTCTCTTAAAATCGTTGAAATCTCCACTAATTTATAATTTATAATACAAGCTAAACAATAATTGAGTTATGATCGGCGCTACTATAAGGTTCGTAGATTTAATTGACTCGAACGTTCGAAAACATAGCAAAAAAAATCAATTAGTTATTGTTAAATTTATTATTATTAGGTTGCAAACTAGGAAACAGCCGTTTTTTATTTAGTCTGAGTTCAGCTGCGACTAAGAGAGATATATTGTAAGGTGTAAACGTAAAGGTATTCTTTTTATTTTGTAAATTTTTTTTTAGTGTTTGTATCCCATATTTATTTTAATTTCATCCTAAAGCAGATGGAAGCAAAACGCGATTTACATCCACTCTTCTTGTACGAGTTTAAATTAAATCACTTCAGCTTCAAGAAATATTAATCAGGCATTCGGGGATCGATCTACCAATGAAAAAAAATTCGCGATATTGGTTCCAAAAATTTCGTTCTAACAATCTGAGTATCGTCAATGAGCCTCGAGCAAGACCATAGTGATTACGGCCCACATTGATAAGAAGGGCTTGGAATCCAATCCACATAAAACTAACCGAACACTTGAGTCTAAACTAGGAATTAGTCATACAGCTGGGTCAAAACATTAGGGTGCAAAGTCAAAAAATTGGAAAATTCACCTAAATAATTTTAAAAATGCCCGTTTCATAGTTTCCAACCTAATATTAATATTTTTCTAACACCATGTTATTTGATGTTTTATAAATACTAAATATTAGAATTCCCTTCATATGGTTTTGTGGTAAGCGTAGAATGCAACGGATTGATCAGATAGACAGTACATGTACACCTGATTTTTTTTGCATCGTAACCATAAAATGTAGCTACGTAGAGAATGTAGAAAACAGTTTCGTAGAGAACTTGAAAAAATATTCACGTATCATGAAGACAATTAGTTTCTATCTATCTAGTATCCATAACTATTAAATACATGTACCTTAAGAAAATATATATTCAGGTGGCCCACAATATGATTTCATACAAATTACTTTTTATAGATTTGAGATAAATTTTTAAACCAAGCAAAATTATGCACCATCTTCTAAGAGATGCGAGTCGACTGGTTTTCCTTTGACCTGTCGCCTTTTCTTATATCAACGTTCACTTACATCCCGCATTTGCCTTTCGTTACTATGGTTTTCTTCAATAATAACAACTATCAATGCGTTATTAATTCAATTGAGGTATTCTCTAGTAGTTGTTTTACATTTTATTAATTATTGCTTTCATTTATGCCATAAGCATTTTTAATGTAATTCAAAAACCTATTGAGAATATATAAAAACAATTATCAATTTCGTAAAACAAATTTTGCAAAATACGTTTTCAACGTTTTATTTTGTTTATATTTTTTTTTTTTTTCAATTTTGTTTCAGTTTTTTTTTTTTGCAATATGAATTTAAATTATATGAAATTTAATTTTAGCTTTTATTGTTAATATTTTCTGTACACTCGCAAAGGACCCGTAGAGAGAAAACTGAACTGTAAATGAAATAAAGCGCAATTTTATTGTATACAAATATTTTAAAAACATTTTTAAGCCACTTAGTATCTTGTCGCCATTAAGATGATGATGTTCATATAAATGATGATGGCGATAACGATGATGACGACTATATGATCAACATCATCATCAACGTTATTATATCAACAATATATGTTATATGTTAGTATGAAAAACGACAACAGTAATAACAAACAGAATAGTCGACAAACTCATCAAACGTTTTCAATTGGATTTCCCTTAAATGGCCATGCAATCAATTACATTTTATGACTGAATGGTTGAATTCAATTATGTGTTCGTTTAGGATTTTTCTAATTACTCTAAATGCACTAAAGCATGAAAAGCTCATACAAAAAATACATAACATGCTTGAAGGCACACGAGCAAATGTATTTATGTATGCATACATCTGCGCATATAACTGCATGCGGTACCTTGCTTTTACATATCACAACGTGTTAGAAATTTTAATAAATTAGATTATGTTATGATGTGAAAATCGCAAAGGACTGCGGAAACAATAAATGTTCAAAAACGTTTGTGAATGGACCGAATTTAGAAATTTTAAAAGATTTAAATCAAAGTTGATTACTTGTAAACGTAAATTAAATGCGCATCAGGAAATATATAATACTTCTTTGAGTTCACACCTCACCAAACTAAACTCTATTAACTTATCGGTGATATTGCACGCACGTATTATTGCGACTGTTATTTCTCTAATAAATACCTACCCAATTTGGAGCGTAAAGGATATTATCAGATAGTCAAATTTTTTTTATACTACCAATCAATTGGGGGAAGTCGCCTATACGTACAACACAATGGTGATGAGAAAAAACAAGGAGATAAGGAATAGTCGTCACCTAGTGGGCGCGTACTTTGGCTACGACCAAGTATGTTCCATCCCATTCATTGTCATGTGGTTGCCGTGAAGTACAAATTCAATCCCTTCACCCTTTAGCAATTTTTTCTCGTACTTGCAAGAAACTTAAACAAGTCAAGGACGTTCAAGTTTTATTGAACAGTTTTTCCGTCTGCTCGTTTTGCTTTCAAGACCGCAAAAAATTAAAGAAACTCTAATTGTCTTTCCTAGAGTTTCTTAAATATAGTAAAATGTTTTTCAATTTAAAATAACTTAGTAAATGAATAAAATCGGAATTTTTGGGTCACGCATTGTTAAGATCTATTCCAAAATCTATAGATTATGAAAAAGCGAAAATTATCGTTTTTTTGATCATTGCAAACAAGCCCGTGGGTCAGTTTAACTGATTTCCAAGCTGAACGTAATACAAGCATCTAAAAAAGGAGGTAAAATAAATTTTGCCTCTCTATTCAAAGCTGTAAAGTCGTAACGGCTGCTAACGCAAGGAAGTCGTTTTCCTTGAAAATACCTCCGTCGCATGTCGTAAATAGACCGAAATTAAAGTGTTTAGTGGACAGATGCTTTCATAAGTTCACTCTTTTGTAACACTTCTGTTAAATGTGGAAGACATAAAATAGTCTGAATGACTGAAAGACTGCGTGATTGTGAAAATATGAAAGAAATAAAACCGAAAAAAACCGAATGTGGATAAGACTGGGAAAGCAATAAAAATTATGAATAACTAGCTGGAACTTCGAGACCTGATTCGTCCCCAGCGTAGCGAAAGGAACACACTCTTACGTAAACCCAACTACACCTAGAATTTTTTTCTTTTCAGAGTTGGTCAAGACTGTTTAGTCTACGTTGCATACTACTATGCACTTTTAAGCATGCCTGTAAGAAAGGTGAAGGAATGATATGAATAGCTAGCTAATTAAAAAAAAAACAGGTAAAAATAAATGCTATCAAAATTTATTTCGGACAAAAATTAGTCTCCCTTGTAATAAATTAAAACAGACGGAGTTTGCCTATCGCATTATCAATTCGAAATAGCTTTATTTCTTTTCTTCTGAAACTTTGACCGGTCCCTATTGGTATTACAATAATCTTAATATAATGGCTAATGCGGTTCGCATCGGTGGTGGCATCGATATCGTGAAACTGTTATAAAATACGTTTTGCTTTAATTTTTCAAAGTTTTTCCTTTGATTTGTTACGCTATGTTCTGCTATTATATTAGGTGCTTGTAAAAATGTTGATCATATTTTCACTCGCAAAAAGCATTTATTGAAAAAAATTGGTCCAATGTATATTAATACTAAGTTTTTCTAGACGTTTCATTGCTTGCCAGGCAAAAAAAAAGTTTTCTTTGATGTATTGTGATTGCTGAACAGAGGTGGGTCTACTACGACAATCTCCAGCGTAAAGAGCCATAGGTTAGTCCAGGAGCGGCAACCATATCGATACCGAAGCGAAGTCATGGACGTATTCACGGACATAAAGTTTTGTTGCTTATATGGTGGGATCAGCCAGGCGGCACTTACTTGTGTTTTTGTCTATTTTAAATTTTATACCCGCAGCATTTGCATATTTCTATTTTTTTTATTTTTTTTTTTTTTTTTAATAAAGTAACTGCATTTATTTTTTCTTGTATGTTCTATTTCTTTTACTTTCCCTTAGTATCGTGTTTTATGTAACGTCATTAAAAGGGAAAATAAAATGGAACAATATGATTAAGGCTTGCTTTTGTGCTTTGATTTGTGTTAAATATTTTCCGCGATAAAGCGAAGTAAAGCTATAACACTACGCGGTATATATATTTCACATAAACAATTCGCAATATACTGAATATATACACAAACGTGTAGCTAAATATGAAAAAGCCTATAACAAAAAATACGCTTTGCCGTTTTCAACTTGCAATTACGCCAAAAGCAACATTCTTCTATCATTACAATTTCATGCACACATGTCCATGCATACACACATGTACCATGAAAGAAAACAAAGATTTCTTCTTGATAACATCAGATACTCATATTGAGTCTTTCTTTCTGCTTAACAACAAACATACATTTAATTTCTTTTCATGTTTGTAGGCAAGTTTTCGCAGGAGCAGCAGCTGCACAGAATATCTAAAAAAAAAAAAAAAAAAGAATAAAGCACAAAAAAACCCAAACAATAAAACGTACAATTTCAGATGCTTCCGTCATCGCCGTCATCTTCATCGTCATCATCATTATCGTCGTGTAACGTCATCGTAAGTAATACACAGCTGCATGTGCATACATATCCATATGCCGGCATGTGCTTTCGCTATTCGTTCACTCATATCAACATGTTGAATGGTATGGGCGGTATTTATGTGTGCGTTAAAGTTCTTCTTTTAGTTCGGTCAAATAGCAAGGGATTCTATTAAGAGTGCTTAAACTTCTTGTAATTGTTGTTTTGTTCAAAATTTTGTATGAAAAATGCTTTGAAAATTTTCTCCTCAAAATTCTTGTTTTTCTTCTGTGTTTTCTCTAAGCGGATTCACTACATATACGCACGTGAAGAAAGGGGGGGAATAATGTGTATATAAATTTAGCTAATAACTTGATTTAGTTCGATTGTTAGAGAGATTTCCTTATTTTTCTTTTTGATTTTGAACTAACATGAAAAGGTATACATTTTTCTAATAAATGCAAAAAAAAAATCCTTTTTATTATTAGCATTTTTCCCGTGCACACGAGTTTCGAAAGAAAATTGATTGCAACTTGATTCATTAAGGGAAAGGATAAAGAAGGAAAGGGAAAAAGTTTGGAAACATGGCGTGTGATGTTTATTAATAGGATTTTCTAATATACTCAGACAGATAACTCAGCCACTAACATTAGTCTGGATGGCAATCAAAGCGATGGAATGGCTAACTAAATTGATGAACGGTAGTCGTTGATATCGGTCCTCATATCAGTCTAATGCTGATTTTTAAGACGAAAGATCCTTTGAATTCTGTTTGTTGGGTAACAAACATTTTTGTAAATGCTTTTCAAATTCTATTTCATTCCTCGGGTTTGAAAATTCTGGTAGTAGATATACTAACGCTCGCTAAGCAGTGGCAAAAATAGTAGAGTTAAGTAGAGATCTTCGAATGTACGAAAACTAAGAATTTCGGGAGACGAAAATCGTCCCGCATTTTAATTAATATTATTTAATATAGATAGGTAAGTTCGAGTAATTCGTAATGGAGCACAGCCGATCGATGACAGATTAGGTAAGCTTGAAATCCAATTTGGACTTTGAAGCAACGAGAAAGAAATGTGGCAACCCTACATTTTCGATTTAAGTGACATTAAAGTTATAAAGGTTTTTTGGATCCGTTTTCTTTGTATTATGCAGATATACGCTCATGCTGGTAGTTTATTTGACCATTCAAAGTGGACACCAGGTTTGAAAAGTTTTATATGTAAGCAAAAATAAATTGTTGCCTGAAAACAGAATAGCAAGGCCTTGTTGACAAAATATACCGATATTTTAAGGAAAATGCAAGAATTAACAATCGAAATGCGTAATGCTTAGGAGATCAAATAATAAATCGGGAAAGTGAAACAAAAAAACTGTAGAAAGTTTAAGAACAATTGTTTGAAATTGTGATAGTAGCAGCCAACCGTTAAGTAGACGCTATAAAAAAAGATTGTAAAAATTTAGTAAAAAGTATGCAATGTATTACAATGTAGTTTTTCTAAGCGTGCCTTAAATCGCGCAGGGCGACTTTCGCCATCTTTATAGATCGTCGGCAAATGGACGTGGTTCTGAATGCCAGCGAAGCAGGACAAAGAAAAGCTTAAAACAATCTGCTGCAAACTTTCCTTACTACGCTGATGATAGTGACATCACAATGTTCGACGCTTCAGAAAGTTTGGTGAGCTTTCTGTTAACCCACGAAGGCCGATAGGGATTAATAGCGATGACGTAACTATACATATCCACCAAAGCATGGATTACATTGAACATTGAGTTTAAATTGGCATCTGGGAACACCCACATCGTCAGTGTTTTAAACATTACATCTTTTATTTATAATAGTGGAGAAGGACCAAGTAAAGACAGCTTATTTTATCTCACCATACATAGCAATAAATGAAGAAGCAGTACGTTCACAATGGTCGTAGTAGAAGAAAAGGACAAACATTAAATTCCGTTTACTTAAATTAAAAGCGGGTGGCATCCAATGTCGAGACTCAAAACACGATCATGCGATATAAATGCGCATTTGGACAGAAAAATCTTAGGAACGAAAATTGAAATTGTAAAATAATCGCGGGTTATAATTACCAATAAAGAAGGCGATAAATTATACTCCACATCATAAAAGTTTTATAGCAACTCGCAATTCTTAAAATCAACAACACTAGAGAATAAAATATGATGATTATATACAACAGAATCGGAACCAGATAACGGTAACTATTCCATTATTCGAGAAAAAAGAAAAGAATACAAAAACTTTCAATATCTTATATAATCAATATAGGAAAGTCATAAACTGAAATCGAGATAAAAATTTTGGCTGCCCAGTTTCCGCAGCAGCCACTCTGCAAATCTGCTAGAAGGATATCATTATTAATTTACAACAGATATATCGATTAATTTGTCTCATCAGAATAGTTTAACATTCTTGGATGAGTCAATTCTATTAACGTACAAAAGAAAATGTCTTAAACTAAGTCATCGCTATATAAAAGCAGGCTATATCAACCAAGTTTATACGCCATTAAACTACCATACAGAGCCATACATATATATCCACGGGCATACCGTAACGATAAACAAACACAGGCACAATAGTTTGTCTCTAAGAATTATTTTAAGTACGATTGATTTTCATGGCACAAAATTAAACTGACGAGTGAGTGATGAGTGATCATTCGATGAAGTTTACCTTATGTACTTCTTTTTAGACTTTGCTTTATTATAACCCACTTGTTGTTCCTGTATTGTAATTATCATCAGCTATTGTTATAGGCATGTGGAATATTGTAAAGCAGTACTTAACCGAATCACACACAAATGCAAACAACGGCACTGCAAATTTAGAGGAATGCTGGTTGGTTGAGGTCAGGCAATGTTTACAAAATTGATTTTAGTTACGCAATGGGGACTGGTGGTTTCAGGTTATGTTATTTTAATATCCATCATTTTTGCTTAGGTTAACACATATATGTCAAATTAATTTTCTCAATGCAAACACTACACAACATATCTTTCTTTCTTATTAACTGTTACAATCTTTTAACGTAAACACAACTATCACAATAATGAAACACCTGAAACATTTCACATTCAATCATAAAAAGACTGCATCAACCGTTCGGAAGTAAAAATTCCATTTTGGAAATAATATTTCGTGCAATCTCTTATTTGGTAATTTTAAACACCGAATCTTTTCTGATAATTATTTACTGGCATGAAATTTACAAAAATATTAGCTAAACTGTAATCACGTCACGCAAATAACCGTTTCGTTATGGGGAAGTCGCATAAATTTTTTCTGAACCGTAAGGTTTTTATTTAAACATCGTAAGACGTTTACTGTAGTGTCTTCGAAGTTATGGTACTCTGGCGTGCACAATTTAACAGTTGTATAATAATAATTCTTACAAGGATCATCTCTGTTTTGTACATTACTGAAGGATTATTGTACAAATCGAACATTGTGTTGAAAAAGAAAGAAACCGGAAAAAGTATGAACTTAACAGAGACAACATTCCGCATTTTAGTGATAAGAAATAAGGCAATATACGTATATAAATAACATCAGTTAATTCAAGCAGACCAAAATAAATAAATTCGTTAACCAAAAAATAGGTTTTTTCATTAAATTTTTCTTACTTCAATAATCTATCTAAAAGCAAGTCTTGCCTGCAACAAGTCACAATAAGTGGTAGCTATGGTTTGCAGCTTTCTCTTCGATGCAGTGTCTGAAGCTTATTAACACATTGCTGCTGTGCCGTATGCTGCGTTCTTCAAGCAAAACGTAAGATTACATGACATTTTACTCATATCACATACGAACATATACATATAGATGCAGAGATGTATGTATGTGTTCATTCGAATCTTCACATATAATTTATAGTCAACTGCAGCATTGTGTTGTAAAACAAAAACTTTTAGGTTTTGTATGAGTGCGTAAGTGCCGGGGAACATGTATTTGTGCAAATAAACAACGTAACAAAGAAAATGAAAAGTTTCTCATAAGATTTCTTGCGAAAAGTTTTCTCTATGCAAAGATTCTCGTTACTACCATCGTTTATAATTATATAAGGAACGATGCTTATATACATTAACTGTTATTTTGCTGTTTTGTGACTTTTGCATCCAAGATTCTATTTTCGTAGGTGTGTATGTGTACAACGCAACACAATCTGCGGTTTGTTTTTATTTTTTGGTATTTATTTTCATTCACATTATTATAATTTCGTGCGGCTTCTGTGTTCCTTGTTTGCGGAAATGAACGTCAAAAGCCTAACATCTGGTGAATGTTTCTTTCTTTATGTACATGTATTTTACAGTGCGTGGCACATGTTTTTTATCATTACTTTGCGTATTTATTTAGTCCAGTTTTATAAATTTTTCGTACATCTGTATTTTCCATGTTTTCTTTACCAACCTGCGTGCAAGAACTCGCATTCTTCTTGTCCGATACCCAAGCGAACGGGCATTTTTAGATACGAATTTGATAACATATATACATTATGTGGTCTAGGAAGCTTTCCCCTGTATGTTACAAACGTTGGTTGGGGGTAGAGAAAAGGAAACAACAAAGAAAACAAGGTAATTTATGTAGGATAAGCAAGGAGCCGATAGAATTTCACCGCATTGTCGCTTTCGAAACTACGCCAGCTATAATACAGTCGATCGCCGCAGCAAGCATACTCTTTCTTCACTACATAACCATCTTCCTGCACAGGTAGCCAGAGACGCTCGCCCCAAGGTTAAGGGTTGCAAACACAACGTCTGCACGATGCCAGCCAAGAAGCCTCTTCAGCTCTTGTTTGGATGGAGCGGAAATTAAAAATATTGAGAGTTAGCAAAGAGAAGCCGTAATTGTTTCTGTAAGTTAAATAACAAGCGTGAATGCAGCGTTTCCGAGTGAAAAGAGCGCTTTTCCCCAACAGCGATATTCACCTCAGTTACGTTTTCATGTAGAATCTTGCAGACGGACCGTATTCATCAAACCGAAATGTGGGCGTAGTGGTTGTCTGAGTTGTTGTTATAGCGGATCGAACGGCTCAATCTGCAAACAACAACCTAATGATGAAACTTGCCATTGCTATGAACTATCCCAGACGTGGAATCAAAAAAATAATATTATATACAAGAGTAGAGCAAGAAGCATGCAGCCGAAACGCAATCTAAGAGCCAAACTACGTCAAATATTTTCCCGTTCGAAGCTATTAAAGACACAGGGTTAAAAATCCTGCAAAAAATCTTTTTCACAACTTCTCTTATTTACACTCGCCTGAAGAGACAGACGACACGACTATATTTCTTGGAAATTTCGTTAACAGACACTTATTACTTGATGAATATAAATGGAAATATCGAGTAATTGATGTCACAGACATAGTTTTTAAATGAAAGTTATTACTACATTCTCTTTGCTTTTCATGTTTTTATTTAATTAATTTTTTTCCATTTTTAATTGTATATACTTTTCAATTATCTGCAAATATCATTTCCAGCGAAAATGTAAATGACGATTAAACAAAAAAGCGATAAATAAACAAAAAGCCAATCAAAGCGTTCATTGCGTCAAGTTGCTAAGCATATTTACACCTTCTATTTTCTTCTGTTTTCATTCAACGACGAAGTATTTGTTTTAAGCTGTGGCAGTTAATTTGAAAAAACGAAGCGAAGAAATAAATGCAATTCAATTACTTCCAATATTTATTTACCTTTACCACGATAAGGTATGCAAATTATGTGAAAGTAGGAGAATCGAAACAGGGGAGGATAATGATATTTCATTCTAATTTGGATTACAATTTAATTATTGCAATTTAATTACTTTATCTGTTACTTTAGTTAAACGTCTCTAAGTGATTTCCTTTTTAAAGGTAAATTTTTTTTTAACTTTTTTTTTCTAATGGTTATAGCTGTCCTATCTAATTAAAAAATATAATAACAATGGTAATAAACTTAAATAAAATAATAATAATATATTTAAATAACTAATTTAAATAGAAATGCATATAAAGTAAAATAAAATTGTACAAACTCTTTAAGTTGCTCTTTTTTTTTTGCTAATTACAACCTATACAAAAAATGGATTTATGGCTACTCCTACAAGTAAGTTTCAATGAGTATACGTACAAATGCATAAATGTTTTGACTGCGTAGGATTCTTAATCGATTAACTCTTCGTGGCTATTTGTTCATTAGACGCCTGTTTTCAAAATGCTTCTGATCGCATTAATTGGCACCATAAACGCCAACGAGATGCATTATTTTACCTACTGGCCAGAAGTTCTGTCTGACTAAAACTGCCTAATGAAAAGTCCAAATATTTCTTGCGAAAAGGGGGGTTGCCAATTCTTCTAAAATCTGTAGCAGATCGTGATCTTAATTTTCAGGAAATATTTTGCCAAATAATTTTTAATTTTTCTTTCTCCTAAAAAATTAGCAATGTATTGTATTGTAATTTTTTTTGTTATGCCTTACATTTGTTAGATGTGTGGCAAAAGTTTATCGAGCGCGTACTTGAAAATTCGTTGGATTTTTTCTTCTTCTTTTAAATTAGTTAGCGTCTTTTGCTTTTATTTCATTCTTAAAGGGTTAATAATCATGCAAATATTATCCTTTCTGTAAGTATGTTTCAATATAATATATATATATATATATATATATATATATGTTCATTCATACGCTATAAGTTATGTTTTATTTTTATTTTTTTTTTGTTTGCTTATTATCCTGTTGGAAGAAAGCCGGTCGCTATGATGCTATTTCAACTAAAGCTGCATATTTATTTTTTCATATTCCCTGAATATACGATTTGTGCGCCGCTCGGTATGTGTATATTTTATGTGAGCTTTCATATTATGTAAACTAATTAAATATCTTAGTATTCACTCAGAACATAATGTGTGCGCATTCATTCAGTGTATTCTTTATTCAGTACTCGGTACACATTTTGCCGCTTTCATATTGTAGTTGATGTTGATGTTAATGTTCATTTGTTTGTTTCCCCCGAACATTGAATAAGATAAAAAAAGTATTTTTTTTATGTAATTACTGTTACGTGTTAACGTACACAATCTCGCACATGCATATAAAGTTAACTTAGCCATATACACAAAAGAGTTATTCACACATGAGTTCTGGCCCCAGTTTGTTGTTGCCTATGAGTAAAAATGCATAAAAATATATATGAATTTTTTTTTTAAGTTGAAAAGTGAATTAAAAAAAATAATATACACAAACAACGGCAGTAGTTTTAATACAAAATTCCGCCTTAATAGAAAATATACATTGAAATGCACACAAACACATACAGACACACATTTGTATATGCATTGACATCACAGAAATGTATATGCGCTTTAGCGTTTGCCATCATCTGTAACGAACGATGTCAACATTTTGCAATTTACAACATCATAAATTATTTGTATGTTGCAACATATGTAAGTGTGTGTCACTTACATAGGCTTGTACAAGTAACACTAAAAAAAAAAAAGGAAAAAACAGCAGCCATTGAATACAAAGCAGCAAACAAACCAAGGTTTTCTCATTGCAATTGCACGTACGATAGTTAGTCGTGGTAGGCTGAGCTATAGAAAATCTATCTATCTCTATAAGACTTCGTATGTTTGTGTTTGTTAATATATTTTAATTTTAGTGTTACAATTCTTTTGCCTTTCATTTTTCTGCTCTTTTATATGTGTTTCTCTCTATTGCCGACACAACTCCTATGTACATGAACATGTGTCACATTGTCGCTCTGTTGCTATTCATTAAAAACTCTGAAAAGCGAAATTTATCTTTACTTTTATATTTTATATACGTTTCAGTATTATGCGGTTGGGATGAGAGAAAATAATGTAGTGTCGCACACAATTTGGGGGCAAATTGTTAATTATAATTATTATTAAAGAGGTTTTGCCTGCAGAGTGTGTCTTCTATTCTTTCCTGACTCTGTCCTTCGCAATTTGTTCCATTTGTTGTTTTGTTGATTTCTAATGAGTTGTATTCCTTTATTCTCTTTTATTATAAACTTTTATACAATAAATTACACGTTATGTGACTTGTAACAGTTTTCAATTTTAATGAGATTCCTCCATATCTTACCACATGGCGTAAGAATATTTAGTTTAATATTAATTTGGGAACATCGAGCTATAAGATTTTACAAAGATAAAGTTTAACGTTTTTCCGCATAATTTTTTGTAAGCAATATTTGCTTTCCTTCGTCAAAACCTTGTATAAAAGATATAAATTTCTGAATAGGCTCGGAAATGCTGAGAAAGATTGCTTGTTTTTTTTTCTGTGACCAGTCACGCAGACGATGGCCCCTGTTCGCTTAACACGGTGAAGGGCAGAAAGAAAGGAGAAAAAAACAGGGAGATGATGGTCGCAGCCCAGTAGGTGTGTGCCCAATCGATAAGTGTTATACCTTTACTGACTCAGCACTTACTATAAATTGAAGGAAAAAATAATTTATCGCACTTGAGATTTGAACCCGCAAATACTGACTTACTAGTTACTTACTAGTTCATGTCTACTCGACTACTCAGGCGGATGAAAAAACTTACAATTAAAATTGATTGTCAAGCTTAGATTCACACTTTATTTAACTAATACTGTTTTAAACGATGGGTAACTGGAATCCTTCTTAAACCTGCATATAGTTTTTTCCTCTTTTCCTCTATTTTAATAGGTGGTGTCGAGTGAAGAAAAATGAAATATTTAATTTTGCAACTGAAAAAATTTCAAGACGACATGAAAGAAAATTTCTCCCCCTTGCTCTCTAAAGATATTTTCAAAATTTTACCGTACAGCACTTTTGGTACGGGATATATAAAGTTTATGCGGACGTATGTTGGAACATTTGAAATATTTATGGAATTAGGTATATTGACGTTCCTGGGCCCATGCAAAATGGTTTGGATCGGTCCACGTTTTGATAACTCCCCTTAGAACGCCCTATTTTAAATTTATTTATTTATTTATTTATTTATTTATTTTATTCCACCTATACTAGAAACTCAACTAAACAAATAACAGTCGAGTTCAATAGGCTCTTAATGCAAAACTAATATTAATTAACAATAAAGTTGAGTATAAGCATAATAAAACAAATAAGAAGAAAAAAAAAAGAAAAAGAAAAAAGAAAAAAAGCATGTACACTATCAGTATAGGAGCACACTTACAACCGGTACAGGACCAAGTTGCGAATGAACCCCTAAGCCATCGCAAACATGCATAAGCCTGGCAACCGATAATAATTAACAATAATTCATTTTCGAATCGTAACCACTTTTTAAGGTTAAAAGCTAGTTTAACTACGACATAGGTAAATCGCGCGTATTAAGCAATGTTGCTTTAATGGACTTTAAAGAGTCCGATAACGAGAATAAGTGGTAGACGTCATTTAGGTTCTTGCAAACGACTCTGAGCGGATTGAACAGCTCATAATGAAATTTACACTGATTAAGCTTAACCAAGATAAAATGCCTAGAGAAGCGGTTAGGGCCATTAAAGCTTATTTCACCAAGTAATGAAGGCGAGTCAATAGCACCATTTATTACTTTAATTAGAAAGGAAACGCCAAGAACAAATCTACGTTTCTCCAGAGACGGTAGGGACAGCAGAAGCAACCTATTTTCATACGGAGGAAAAGAGGCAATCGGATCCCAACCCAAATTTCTAAGGGCAAAAAGCAAGAATTGCTTTTGAACAGATTCAATTGAATCTACGTAGCACCTATATGAAGGAGACCACACAACTGAGGCATACTCGAGTAGGGGTCTAACCAAACACATGTACAGCCTTTTCGTAATGTAGGGATCATCAAGGTCTTTGGACCACCTTTTTATAAAACCAAGCGCGGACCTAGCTTTGCTAATCGAAAGCTCAATATGCAAGTTAAAACGTAACCTATGGTCAAATAGAACGCCTAAATCTGTAATCGAATCGACGTCCTCCAACTTATGCGCATCAATAAAATACTGAATAATGAATGACTTTCTTCTTGAGAATGAAAGCTTCTTACATTTGTTCAGATTAAGTTTCAGGAGATTCAAATAGTCAATAGTCTTTATATGAAAAAAAATTGAAATTTATAAAATTTTACCACAAAAGTGGCTAAGTAATAGTATTTCGGCAATCTAAATTGGCGTGATCACTTTGGACCGGCTGGGACAATGTCTTCAACCCGCTCTTATTATTTAAGGGAATTTATATTTACAACACTCTGGTTCCGATCTTGAATATTGTAATCTAAATCTGTTGACCTAACTCTCATGACTCAATTTTCGGCACTTCTCTATTCTTCTATAAAGATTTTTTTTTAAAAGTAAAGAAGCTTTTATTAGTTCGGCTCGGCAAAATAATTGTATGCGACTTTTAAACTACATAAAACTATAATGGAAAATAATGTGTTTCAGGCAACATTACATACCATCACGCTGAAGTGGAGCGCATACTTTGTCAAAACTTTATATACGTCAAGTTTTGCGCCATAAAAAACAACAAATACGGCAAGCATAACTTTTATGGTTAGTTCAAAGACTTGTGATGCTGAATCTCGATTGGGGATGAAAAAGATCTGCGTCGTGCATTAAAGAAACTGCGAACAATGCAATTTAGGCGAACCGACGACGACCGACGCAAATCTCTATTTGAACAAGTGCGTCTTAGATGCCTGTAATATCTTGAAAGGAAAGGCTCCAAGGAAAGTATCACTAAGGAAAGCAGCTAACAATAATTGGTACAATTGAGTCGAGGAATGGATACACTATGGAAGTCACCATGATATTGGGGCTTTTCGATGTGATGATGTTTGGCTCCATATAAATGCGCCGTCCTCCACGCTGTGCTCGCGACATATTTGCCGTTGTGACCAGCAACAGCTCCACTCGTTGACTTATCATTTGTTCTTTCTCAAGAAAAATAAGCCCTTTGTAAATTACTTCAAAAGACCAGTTGCCCTTTCCATTCGCCTGAGAGATGGAGAAAGTATTAGCTAAAGAGGGCAAAACTTAATATAAGTTACGATTTTTTTCTATAATACACTCTTCTACAAAATAAATCGACAAAAACATTAAAACTGAATTTGTATTGAATATCAGAGAAATTTTTATTTATTAATACTTATTTTCTTTATCTACATCGACTATAATTTATCTTCGCAAACTCTAGAGAATAACAGCAAACGCGTTAAATTATCGTCACGTGTTGAGGCCACTCGGAAATTTTCTGAATATTCTTCTGGTTTAAGTTCTTGTATAATCCCGCACGAAGTATTATTTCAGATAATATTGTCTCGCAAGCAATTAGGAAATACATAAAAAGATATAAAAAATAAACACTTAATTAGCATAATTGGTTTTCATTATTATGGTACAATATAATATATTTTAACGTGTTTAATGCATTTATGCTTTATGCCGTAATTTAATTTATTCGGTCACGATTTTTAATTAGTGATTTAAACAAATCTGGCAGTAACTTCAATGTGCAGACATGTGTGATATTTCCTACTTAAGCTATTAAAATGAAACTCTATCATTATATTATGACATAAGATATCAAATTGTACTAAATCGTTACGAGTTCATTACCATAAAGACATCAACTAACGCATAAGAAAGAGAATGAAATTTTGCTAATTTTCATACACAATTTTTTAGAAATTTATCTTTAATTTTTTTTTTCCCCAATATTTATATTATATAACAAAATGTGCTTTTTTTCCAACCTGTATTTTCCCCGTATGCTTATACGAAATTGTCTTAAGCTTCATCGTATTACTTAGTCTATTTGTATTCGAAAAGTTAAAGCCGTACGTGGACCTATGTGTAGAATTAAATTATATCTACACCTAGTTAACACTAACACAAGCCATATTAATTTGGCGTTCGGTGCTCTACAAATAGTGAGATAAATGTGCCTCTTCTTAACCTAAACGTAACTTTGCGTCAAACCGTATAAACCTTTCAGATAGTGACTTTACAGACTTAATTAAATTGAATGTCAAAATGTTGAGAGAAGCCTATATGTTTATCTACGTGCAAGCTAAGAGACGCGTGCATGTCGCGTATATTTAATTGTTATTAATTATGTGACTAAAATCGATTTTATGTACAAACTTTAAATTGCATAAATTAATAACATTGTTATAATGAATGGGATATCAATACAAGCTGATGAAATGAAAAAGGGGAAGGGAGCAAGGAAATAAGACGGAGTTAAGGAAGGAAGAAGTTAACAAAACTATATTCATCAGTTAGAAGCGGTGATATTAATTTGCATATATAATTAATTGATATTAAATTGGCGATGTGTATTAATCTAATTGATAGCAATTATAGAATTATCAAATATAATAATTCCAAATTAACTAAATTAAATATTTCTTCATACGACTTCATATACTTTACTCTTAAGTAATTTTGAGTTTTTACCGCTTTCACTTTATTATATCCGTTTGAACAGGCAGACTTGTTTGTTAATGAGAAGCAGTCTCCTGAGCGTGGTTAGCGTCGTTAGTGAAACGGATCGAATGGTGTCTTCCTGATTGCCCTTTGATCCATTGAAATGAGAATATGCCAATTCTAAAAATACGGAAATACAATGTTTTTTTTTCTAAAATTGAAACTTTATGTCCAACGCCATCCAACACCAAGGTCTAGCTTAGAATTGCTAAGTTTTTAACTAGTAGCTATTCACCATTTAACGTTCGTTCTATGATAAATTTTCACGTGAGCATGTTATTTTCGCTTTGTGTATTATGTATAAGCATTCATGTGTTTCGAGCAAGTTTATAGAAGCCATGCAATAGGTGTTTGCATGTATTTTGATCAGCGAAATCTATTGGCGAAAATTCTAAAGTAATGCGAAGTATCAGTGCACGCCACAGTTGAATTCGATGGTTTCAAGATTTCTCTACATAAAATAAATACTTTTCATTTAGAGCTAATGAGCTATTCAGTGTACACAGACGCGGATCCTTGAACGCTCAAAATTGCATATTCAACATTCATTTATTTTGTTGGTGTTGGTTTGATTTGAAGAAATCTGCTGTCGAAGATCAAAAAATTCGAAGCCACTGAGTTACAAGAAAGCCCAGCTCAAACTCTCGAACAACTTTCGAATAGTTTAGCAGTTGATGAATCAACTGTTTCTAGACGTTCACATGCGAAGGAAAAGATCCAAGATGAGGGAAACTGGCTAGTGCACGAATTGAGTGAAAGCGCCATTTCGAATCGTTTTAACATCGCAATTTCATTGCTTGCCAGACCAAGAAGGAAAAGTTTTCTGTAGCGTACTGTGACCTGGGGTAAGAAGTAGGTCTACTACGACAAGCTCAAGCGGAAAAAGTTATCGGTTACTCTAAAAGAGCCATCGACATCGATTCCGAAGCGGAATATTCATGGCTATAAAGTTTTACTGGGGAATTGAAATCAGCAAGGTATAGTTACTACGAGCTGACCGAATGAAACTATTACTGTAGATAACTAGCAACATCAGTTGAACAAATTGAACAATGCGTTATTGCAAAAACGACCAAGAATAGCTGTTAGCGAACACAAAGTTAACCTCATGCATGGTTACGCTCGACCACACGTTGCAAGAATCGTGAGGTCTACACTGTTGCAACTCGAACAGGATGTTCTGCCATACCAAGATTTCTTACCAGGCATAGCGCCTTCTGATCGATGCAGCAGAAATTGGCTGGGATGCGGCTTCGAAATCCTGAAGAAGTGTGAAAATGCCTCGATGATTCGATCACAATCAAACCAATATCGTTTCTTTGACGTTTTCGCTTTCTTGCCCAAAAGAAATGGAAAAGTTCTAGAAAATGGTGAAAAATATTTTGACTAATGTATATTTTACCACTTTTTCTCAACTAATGCCTTTTTCAAGTGAAAAAAATGATCAAAATACATGCAAGCACAATTTTTACAGTTTTTGTTTCAAGTTCCAATAAAAGGTATAAGATCTTTAACCGCATAAAAATTACCATCCAATATATCCATTTGTGTTTTAGCAGCATATACGATTAGAATTTAAAACTTGGAAGTTTAAAAATTTCTTCTTCTTCTAAAATTTAGCACATGAGCTGCAGATGATCCATTGTGCTGAGTAGAAAGGTTTCACTGCGAACATGATATTCTTTGTGTGTGTCCACCAGTTATTTTTCTTATTTCAGATTGTCATTGTTTTAAAATTTCGTTAATTCTGCAAGTGATTTTTACTTCAGTGAAACTGTAGTGCAACATGCGTGAATAAAACTACAGTCTAAGACGGGTTTCAGAGATGGTGGCAAGTGTATAGGAGTGCATATAGGAGTGCTTTATGAAAGAACAGATATGTTGTAGTAAAAGGTAATGCAAAGTAAAAGGAATGTGTGAAGCAGTTCGTAGTTTGAGAATATTTATAGGACCTGATGACAAGTTTTAATAAAAGATAAAATTGCAATGTAAGCCGCAAAACTGCGGGAGTACAAAACATCCAAAATATTGCGATTACGGAGACCAAATGCAGCCAATTCGCGGAGCTTGGACTGACGGACAGATGTCTTGATATTCAAATACACAAATAGCGTGAACAGAAGATTGCGAAGTTTCATATGTGGATAAAAAGCTGCTCACTAAATTACTTTTATCCAATTGTTATACGTCTTTATAATTCCACACTTCTCATATGTCTATACGTGGTGCAAAAACATCCGAATGAAATATTCGATATTTTCCATAAATTGTCACATCCTGGTTGAAAATCTTCGATTAGCCTACCGAAAGGTTCGCGTCAAATTTGGAATAACGTGCTAGAAATAAAAAATTGGGGGACATTCCAAAACGTCAGTCGGTAACGTAGAGATCCTTGAAGAACGTTTTAAACACGTAAGCATCGACATTACTGGTCCACTAACTTCTTTGAAAAACTATTGATATTATCTTACATATAGTGATAGATTCACACGACAGCCGGAAGCCATACCTTTGGAAAATATTACTGCTGAGTCAGCCAATGACGCTTTCCTTCGTTCCTACAACGTAGTATCATCGTCAGAGTAATGGCCAAATTGATAGATGGCATCTAACTTTGAAAAATTCTATTAAATAATTAAACTGATCTAAAATAAACACATGTTTTGCAATCGCTGACACTAGGACTAAGAGTTCGTAGTTCAGTAAACGCTGGTACTGGTTACGTATCTACTGAATTAGTTTACGGTAAACCTATACAACTCCCTGGTTAATTCGTAGTTGAAAATATTTAATCCGCAAATAACGGCTGAACGGAGACATCTTGCGAGAACATGCAAAACATACAAGCTTCCAAAATCAGTCGACACCGTAATGCACCTTGGTATGTTCCTCGAGATATGCCAACATATTTCTATGCGTTTTAAAGGAAAGATTCTTTATTTAAGCCTCCACAACACCCTTACACTAGATCTTACAGAGTTACGACACGAACTAATAAAACGTTTGTAATTAAAGTAAACAACGCAGAAAAAACCGTACTAGCTGATAGGCCCAACAAGCAATCAATTTTCACAACGGCAAAGTCATTCATTTCAAGTCAAGTTAAAACTGAAGGGGAATGTTATGGGGATTAATAGTAGTTTTAAGAATGATGGTAACAATGTTAAGATATATTTAGACCGCAAAAAAGTTAGTAAGCTTTGAGAATGTTGACAAACCTGGAATTAATTAATAAATTTGTTAAGTAAAAATTCGACTTTCTTGCCAAAAATAAACTGTAGTCGGTTACGTTTTTTTGTTTGTTACGGAATATTTTTATTATTGTCACTGGCTTGGCAAACAACAATTTAACGGCACTGTACAGTGGATCGCCGCATCTAGTATCCCTTATGAGACTACAATAAGTGAACCACGCTGTTACGTTTGTCTATAAAATGAAACAAAATGCATCCAACTCGAGATAGCAAAGAAAAAAGCTCTCATCTCTGGATGGATTAGTCTTACTTAAGCGAAACGATTGCGAAGCAGATAAGACAGACTAATTATTTGATACCGCAGGAAATTTCTTTCACCATCTTGTACCAATCAATGGCTTCTAAAATCGAAAGACGTCCAGTCCAGAATATAGAACTGCTTGGTTAATTTAAAAAAATAAGCTTCTATGTTGCTATTTTGGAACCAGATACCATTGCCTACAACATCACACTTAGATCCATCAGTAAAACCGAATGACAAGTGCTTCAATTGCCGATTTTTCCGCAGAGAAGAATTCGACTACAGGCTGCGAAATGTGTGAACAAAAACGAATTTTTCATACTTATCAGTTCTTACAATATAAGATGAAATGCGCGACAGAATATCAAAGGGTAGACGACACCGAGCGACGCCCGCCAGATTCTATTTTATTTGCGGCGAAATTGAAGTAAAATAAGCGAAATCCTTCGGTTAGGCGCATAACGTTTGCCATCCAAGCAGGCAATGCTAACCGTAAGACGACTGCAATATTTTTCAAAATGTTAATTCTTCTTTAGCAGCTTAAATGATACCCTAAATAGTCAAAAATAACTCAAAAAGGCAATTTTAGACGTGATAAAATTTTAAAACCTCAAAGAAAAATTATTTTGTGAACATACTTATACGGCACCACACGGATATTTGAAAATTTAATCGATGTTTTCTTGAAACACGATTTTTGAAAACGGCACAAACTACAACTCGAAAAATTTGTATTTTCTATATTCGAGTTTTTTATATCCTTATAATAGCATTCTCTAGTAAAACAGGAAGATATTTTCGATGCGTTAATCCAAAGATTTTTTACTAATAAAAGAGTGCTTTTTTGGCCATGGACTTAACCTTCTCACTCAATAGATGTTTGACCAGCTATAGGCATCTAGATTAAATCAGTTTTTTCCTTTTTTTCTTTTTCGTTGCATTTTAAACAAGTTACGCCGCGCGCGCAGACGCTCTTCAATTGATAGTGCTGGGAATAGTGCCGGATGTTGAGATTTTGTAACAATTTTTGCAAATATTTTTTCAGTTAATATTTAAATGTATGCCTGATAAGCTAACCAGATATTATTATCCTAATAGCCTTCCTTCTATTCCAAAAAAAAATTGCCAAAAGCCCCTGTTTTCAAGGCTGTTACATTGGCCTTCTCATCAAATCATGCTGCCAAGCTGCACGGAAACATTTTCATTCCATTCTGCGTAATTTCAGAACATCTGAACTGAAATGCCCTACCAAAATGAGCTTACTCTTATTCGGCTTTATTAAACCAATATGTATATTGTTTTCTTTTCAGACATTTTATGTTTATATGAGGTTTTTCTTCGGGCCGACTAGGTTGTGTAAACGTTATAAGGGTTACATCTGCGATTGCTTATTTTCTTATTATTAACCTCCTTCCATGTAATATGCATGCATATGTGCTGAGTTATATTATGTTGCAGCAACAGCGTATGGGCCACAACGCCTTCTTATATCAACTAGACCGGATATTGCTTAAGAAACTTACAACTGCAATTGCTTTCTATGTTTCAACTATTCTGCAAGTTGTTTTCTAAAATAAGCAGAACTTTTTCAAAGTAGCACATTCTGCTTACGGCCGACTCTCTCTCTCTTCATGGAAAGGTACATCATTCAATAATTTGGTTTCATCGAGTCTTTGCAATTGCACATCACACAAATCGCATTTTAATCATCAAGCACAGGCTCTATTCATTTGATTTAAGAGCGTGTAACCTCTACCTATTTGAAAAAGTGCACTTGCCGGTAAAGGGAAGGCATTGCTTCTGCGCGGTGTCTGCCCTAAACTTTGCTTGAATTGCAAAAGTTTGGCTTACATATGTCTGATTATATAATTAATTGATAATTCATTTGTGTTATTTTTTAAATCAGATACTACGACTTGTTTTTTGCATTGTAACCATGCTTTCTTTTTTCTTCACACTTCTTATTAACGCGCATTCTCCTTTTTGTGAATTCTACGAAAAGTATTAAAATTTATTTGTCATGACATCGAAGAAAATAATTTTATTTTTTTTCTCCTCTTTATTTCGCTCTTTCTTATTCAAAATCTACAATAAATACTTCTCATTACATCTGCTAGTTTTTTTTTTTCGCAAATTCTCTGCTGATTGTGTTGATTAAAACCATTCGAGGAATTTCTAATATTAGCGAAATTCTATTACAATTGATTTGATTTTTTTACTCATGTACCCATACGATAAATGAATAGCATTGCGCGCTGAATGTCTTCTAGCTGTTTCTTTGTCGTATATTGACATTTCTTATAATTGAATGGAAATAAGGAAAAAGAAATTGGGATTGTCATTGGAAAATTTCAAACAAACGAATTGTTATTGAAGTGATTTCAAGGCACGAAAGATTTTCAGCTAAAGTTTGAAAGAAGAAAATTGGCAGGCATTAATTTTTCATAGATACACACGGATGATACAGAGAGGATGATTTGTAAAATGGTCTTTATTTAATTTATTTCGTCTTTCAGTAGATTAATGAAAGAGGAAAAAAGTCTTAGAGAGATTATTTAATGGTTAATTAAATTTATTCATTACGTAACCTTTTAACGAGATAAGAACAAGGGCTAAAAATTTAGCATAAAATATTGAACATGCGGGCTATATTAGCAAAGATTGCCGTAGAACTAAACCAAAAATTCCATTTGTCAAAAGTTTGCTCCGCATTGGAATAAAATAAAGTTTGCATTGCAGATTGAAAAACGCAATGGCGATTTATCCATGAGAGCGTTGAAACCGGTTTATTCGGCTAAAACCTTGCACGTAAATACCGTGCACATGAAACCAAATCTTTCCAAATGTCCTCACTGATTAACACGATATGCCCTCGTTTCGAAGTGGCCATGGTGGCTACATGATGAGCGGCGCAATATACGTTGGACCCTTCTTTCAACAAAAACTGTGATTGCCGTAAGGTTCTGAAGTTTTCTGGGACTGTTTGCAAAGTAGCTAATAGCTAAGATCGATGCTGAGATGAACCGATCAGGTACATTGCGTCGCATATAGTCGCCGAATCGCGGTGTATTAATTTTTCGGGACCGAATCCGATGAAGTATATGCACCCTTCATCAGTATTGGTTTCTGAATTAATTTAAGAATGTCCGTTTGCCCGGCTGTCAGTATGCCTGTGTGTATTTGCAACATCCGTGTTAAACATTCTTCTTGTTGCAAAAATGAATATATCGGCCTCAAATTGGGAAAAATCATTGGAAGGTTTAGAAGATTCGTTCATAACCGAATCTAATATATTTCAATCGAAATTGAAAACATTATTTGCAAAAGACGTGTCTTGTTTTATCACACTGAGTGTCGCTGTAAAGAAATTGGGAATTGTCCAATACTAATGCTTCCTTAATATTCATGATACAATTTATTTGAATTATAGTGAAATTTTGAGCTACAATTTACAAGTATTTTCCACCGAAAGCTTCTTTTTCTATTTAAATAAATGTTTAAGTAATAAACATTCCTACAAATCCCTCAATGAATTTAATTCTCCTCTTCTTAATAAAATACAACACATTATTATAAGCAGTATATTCGAAACTATCCACATAGGCACAAAACAAATCCATTTATTTCGTAGTTTTGTGGGAAGTTGAATAGAACTCGAAAGTAAGTGGAACTTAACAAGTTCGAAACGGTCATAAACCACCGTACGCTCTGAAGCACAGCGTACGACGTACTCTACAAAGAATATTTATTTTGTTTAAATACATTCCAATCGGAACGGCCATTGAGTTCAATGGCAAAAATATTTTTAAATTTCTGTAAATGTTTGTTGCTTTATTCAACAAAAACGCAAACAAATTCAATATACCATTATTTTCGCATGATGTGTAGGGCGGAGTTTAACAAAGAAAAATTCTTACTTTTTACCGCTTAACAAAAAAAGAGAAGAGAATATCAGGGGAATTTCAACAATTTATTTACAAACTCTAGCGCACAGTTATCTAAAACTGTTTATGCAAAATATAATGTAAGAATTATATGTATGCTTATGCTATCGCAAGACCAACACTAACGCCAACAAGAGCCTAGAAGAATAGTAAAAGGAGAGAAATATATACAAAAATATATACATGTATATATTTTTTTATAAACAATACATTTAAACTGAATATATGAATAACATTGCAAACATCGTCAGACATATAAGCATTTCTCTGCGGATTTAGATAAACAAGCAAGTCTACATATCGGGTAACCAAAATTTCGAAAACAGTAACAGCAGAGTGAGAGAGAATACTGTCTGACACCGTTGCGTTTAAAAAGTAAAACAAAAGTTACTTAAGCTCACCTCAGTAGTTTGTTGCTGGTTTTTCTATTGCTTTTGGATAGATGCAATTTTCGAGTAAAATTTAAGAGTTTATTGCACGTTCTTTGATCCCTAAAGTCATAAGCTCGAATGTTGTGGGTGAACAATGTTGAAAACGGTATGTTTCGATGCCTTACGTATTCAAGATTGTATCAGAATTTTTAGTGCTAATGTTTAATAATAATATTTAATGATTTTGTACATACGCCAAAACAATGGGGAATTGTTCACTATGTCCGAACATTTGCACCCCTAAGACAGAAGCTTTAAGGCGCTTTAAAGTCTACATGTTCGTGATCAGCATGACCTGCTCAAGCGACGTAAACATATTACCTTTTATGTTACGGCGGTGGTAAACTTACTCCTTAAGTTTACTATTGTCACTGCCATTAATTTAAACCTTACTCCAATTTACTTCCAATAGGCCTAATTAAGCTTAAATCAAGTTTTCTTGAAGCGTTCATTAATAAACCTGGAGCAGAATCCTGTCTCGTTCAAATTTAGGAGTTCTTTTCTTACATTTCCGTGCATGAATTCCATCATTAGTATGAGGAACTTGAACCTTTTTTGTAAATGTCTGCTGCATTTAAAACATAAACTTAACGCACACACGGAAGTGCGAAAAAATCTTTTCCAAAAGAAAAGGAAGACAAGATATATCAGCATACCTTGACATATGATTGCAGATGCCCTCATCTTGCAACAAAAATCTTTTCAACGCCCACCAAAAAATAGCATAAGTTCGATATTTTATAAATAGCAGCAATAGTTGTAGTTATGTGAACATAGATGGGTGGTATGGTTGGTATGGATTGGATCTGTTCGTTATCTCATGTGTCATCCTAAAAATCAACAGTACACAAATTCTTATAAAAACTGAAAACGTCGCATGTGGTAGCGCAGCTATGGCATTGTATTGTGGGTATTGTGTGTTAGATGTTATTATTCGTGTATGTATGTGATTGTGGTCGGTGGATATTTTTTTGGCAAATAAATTTATGCGTTTATATGCGTTTTTGTAATGGATGCACAATAACATGCTTACATCAACAGCAACAAAGTATCATACATCAGTGGTATGCTGAAGGCGAGTGATGGTGATGGTGATGAATCTGTTACAAATCTTTCCCTTCTTCCAAAGCTTAGCCAAACAAACGAATATACACATGCAAGTGTATATGCGTAAGCGGGTATATATATGGTAAATCTAACTATACATCAGCAGAGCCGGTGGTTACAAATGCAACTAGAACAACATAAATAACAACAACAATATACTCACCACACTTTTTTGCACAGATAAACGCACACAGGATGTGTAAAGGGATGCGTGTTAAATGTTCCGTATATTTGTTGTTAGGTTGTTCCCGTTCGTTGTTATCGCTGTTGTTGTCATCACATCTACATCATAGAGATCGTTAACGTCATCGCTTGTCGCATCAAAAAACGACTTATATTCAGTCATACAGAAAATGCATAGACAAACATCCGTCATGACATGGTTTATTGTTAAAACTCATTTTTCTATGTTGCTATTGTTGTTGCTTTTGTATTGCGGATGCATGCGGTCGTTCCTGGGCCTAGGAATAGCAAAATTGCGTTATATTTCCTGTGTGTTTAATTTTCTGTTGTATTTTTGATCGCACGCCGAGGTAAAGAGTGAAACATAGACAAAATTTAATGGTCACGGGATTTGTTTATTCTCCTTTTTTTTTATTTAAAACTTAGTTTGAATTTTTTTTTTCAAAATAAGAGAAAAACAAAAACCTTCCGCTTATTCTCAAATTTCCTTTTCGATAGATGATTTATTGTGGTTTTTAGCAATGATTTAATTTAATTTCCTTCGTTAATTGCATCAAAACACAGGCAAAAAAAAAATAAATACAAGCAACTACAACAGCAACAATTTAACGAGCAAAACATAATTACAATAGCAATTGAAAACGAATCATGAACGTTGAAGGAATGAAAGTCTGACTAAGAACGTAGTTAAAACTTTTAGGAGCATTATTTAGCGATTATATATATAATAAGAATGTTGAAAAATTTAACTAAGATCGAAAATGCTTTTAAAAAGAAGAATTTCGATACATATTTAACTAAAACCAAAAAGATATTTAAACCACTACACAACCAACAAAGAATGATTGAAACAAAGGCACGCATAAAAAATCTGTCGTATATTGAATCAAGGAAAATTTCCCCGGCATTTTTTATCAAAATTCACCCTCTTCTTGGCTTTTAAGTGAATTCTTTAATGCAAATATTTGCTATCAACGATTAGGGGCACGGCTGCAAGTTGCTTAAAACAATATTTTCACCACGAAAGTGGGGATTTTGTTGCAAGAGCACTTATAATTTGTCGATTGCCAGGAAGGCTACATACAAACTCTGTCAGCGGTTAATGACGATTGGATTAACCTAAGTATGTTCGTTGGAAAAAGGAATATTGAAATATAAGTTCTTCATAGGTTCTCAAGTCAAATTTCTTAAAATCATTGTGGAGTATAATATATAATTTTTTAATAATCATTAAAATAATTTTCATTTCAAGATTTCGTTTTTGATTAAATTTATGGTTGTTCTTTGTTGTTTTCAAATTGAATTTCAGTAAACAAATCGATCATTTTTTGATTTTTGGACCCTAGATCTCCGTGTGATAAGGATATGTTAACACCAAAGCGCCTGAATTAGACCCTCTGTTTATTATACGGATCGATTTACAATTATTTTCTAACTTTATATAAGCTTGTCCGTCTTGTTTTCTTGCGGTCAACCTACAGCTCGTAATCTTTGAAATATATATATTTTGAAGTTTATTCCACTGATGTTCTGATGTTTTGGCTGAAGAATAAACTCTATTGGAAAAAATTATTAAAATATTTGCAAATAGTGATAGCGATTTCTTTAGATAATAGCGACTTTTATTATGCCTAAGTCATGTCGGCTATGGAAAACCAATCAGATGCCCACACAAACACAGCCGCGTCTGCCAACATTTTATTCAGTGTATAAACAGACAAAATGCATATCTTTATGGCCATTTTAACCAGAATAGCATTATAAAATTGAAAGTGTACCATTGCGTTCAATTTTAGCCTTAACCTACTTGTGCGAATTGCTTTCTGAAATTAAAGTGTAGATGACAGCGACAAACTGTCAATCGTCACATTACGTAAACAAAATTTCCACAGTACGCAAATCAATAAATGAATGGATACATTTCAATAAGGCAAATAGTTTACGTATTATAAATTTCATAAACTGTGCATTTAAGATAGAGGTGAATGCAAATGCAAGTCTATCGATCGTATTTTTTTCTCGAATTATCGTTGCAGAATACGGCTCCTTGAAAAACTAGTGAAAAAACTCATTATTACATGCGTCGTGAGCTTGCTTGAATACCTAACCTCTGATAGAAAGAAAGAACCCCTGATGTGGATAAAAGTTGCAGTAAAGACTGAGGAAAGACGGCCACGATACTTTCACTTCAACTCAGTATTATATTCCACAACATAACAGCAACAGTCTACTTCTGGACATGAAAGCCTCCCCTGAGACTCGAAGCATTTTTGTAAAGGAGGTGGGAAAGCTGCCCATTTCATTGGATTTGAGCTGTCAAAGTTTCTAAAGACGTTAGCATGTCTAAAAGATGTTTTTTCTCCTAAATTTTGTAACGACTGAAAAAAATGGCTTTGGTATCAATTGCATGGCTGAAGAGACCAATAATGTGTTTAGCCTTATGTGAATTGCAAAATTTTTCCGGATCAAATTCGTTCCTTCCTCGTGATACGCGCCAAATTTTATATTTTATTTAATTAAAAATATTTTCTTGTTTAACTTTTTAATATGATTTTCAATTTTAAATGAAAAGATTGCTTTCGTCTTGTCTATTCACCAAAATACGCTTTTGTGAAAATTAAGGCATATACATATATGCATACGGACGGGTTTATGTTCAGATTTGCTGCGTTTTCGTTAGTTTAATCGTGACACCACACTCTGGTTTAACCGCAGAATGTCATTTAAGCGGCTGTTGCTACCCTATACCGCTGCTACTGTTGCAGCAATATTATTAGTTTTGTTTGCCATTTAAACAGAAAGTTGTCGATTATGTTTCCGTCAAGTTTGGCGCCACAGATGTTGCTGTTATTGTTATTTTGCCTGCTGTTGTCGTCAATGTCAAGAATGACATGACCGCTGTTGTGTTTGTTTTTCGTTTGTCTCCTAAGAATTTTATTTGAAAATTTCTAACAAAAACTTATCAACCATAAACTTTTCGCGACTGCTGAGGTTAGATAAGCATATTTATTTATATATACTACCTACGTCTATTATGCATTTGCCAGAAAGTGATTGTGATGTAGCATATATACTTTATATACTCCAATTTTCCAATGATCAAGAAAGAGATGAAATTTTATTAAATGATTTAAATAAAATAATATTTACAGAATGCTTGTGAATTTTCCATACATACATTTGTAGAGTATAGAAAAACACAACACCAGAAGGTGTTGTTCGATTTGATTTCTTTGGTGATTGTTTGATATTCGATTTGAATGTGATGTAAAGTATTATTAATGAATGATTCAGCTTAACCCAGATTTTCTATATCCAATAAACAATTCGGTAGTGGTTTAATATCAGAGATAAAGCTGAGTACTAGAGCAGAATAAACACGACACTGCTACTGTTAAAAAAGCAAAGTCGAATTGTTCACTGCGTGTATGTCAAAGCTATTGTTAACGGGTAGATGCACAATATTAATAGGAAAACAGTACTAAGCAAGTTGAAGTAGGTTGAAGGATACCACTATTTGTAACATCGATGGTTGCGTAATATTAGAATGTGCTCATTCATGACTCGGACAACAGTCGACAATCTCCCTGTGAAGCTGAACGATCTTTATTCATTTGCAGTAAAAGTTAGTTATTCATCTGCTTCAATAAAAATAAAAAAACTCTAGTATAAACTGCTTACTGGAAAATGAATTTGCTTAGACTTAAAACTTAGCCAAGGTTTACGATGAATTTAGTATACTATTCTATCTGGTAACCTTAAGTTAATGGCAATTAAACACCCAAGCAGAACATCTCACGATAGCAAGAGTGAATTCCGTAACTATCAAGAGAGGGTATGGATTATTGGCTGTGTCACAGAAGCCACAAAACTATTTCGATGAATAAGTGAAGCGCTCAATATACAGATATTAGTTTGGGGAAAAAGAAATCCATTATTTTTCGGTAGACGGCTGCACTGATAGATTTCTTGTAAAGTATCGATCAAACAATTTCAGATTTATGCTCGTTGAAAAGGTAACATTTCGCAGTAAAAAAAATTCTTTTGCTGTTTTTTATTTGGTGCATTCAGTTGTGAGTTACAGGGTGTTAAAAATGGAAGTGAACAAAGAGAAAATTCGGTACATTTTACAATTTTTCTTTGACAAAGGCGAAAATGCAAGCCAGGCGGCTAAAATTGTGAAAGGTGTTTATGGTTCCGATACTGTAACAGCCAATTATGTGCAATTTTGGTTTCGTAGATTCCGTTCAGGAATTTTTGATGTTAAAGATGCACCTCGCACAGGTAGGCCGGTCGTCGAAAATGTCGATAAAATCGGAGAAATGATCGAAGTTGACCGGCATGTTAGCAGTCGTAACATCGCCCAGGAGCTAAAAATCGACCATAAAACAGTTTTAAACCATTTACACAAAGCTGGATTCAAAAAGAAGCTCGATGTTTGGGTGCCATACCAATTAATAGAAAAAAACATGATGG
>NW_023998630.1:762904-763180 GCF_014805625.2 Glossina fuscipes | reverse complement strand
AGAAACGGCCAGAATTGGCCAACAGGAGAGGTGTCGTGTTCCACCAGGACAACGCTAGGCCACACACATCTACAGTGACCCGCCAAAAACTTCGGGAGCTTGGTTGGGAAGTTTTAATGCATCCGCCATACAGTCCGGACTTAACACCAAGCGATTATCATCTTTTTCTTGCATTGCAAAATTTCTTTAATGATAAAAAATTGGAATCTAGGGAGGATTGTGAAAATCGACTACTAGAGTTTTTTGCAAATAGAGACCAGGACTTCTATGAGAGAG
>NW_023998630.1:743104-762894 GCF_014805625.2 Glossina fuscipes | reverse complement strand
TACAACAAAACGGTGCATATTTGACCCAAATCGGACAATCCGAAGCATGTTAAATAAAGTCCTGAAGTTCATATAAAAATAATGGATTTCTTTTTCCCCAAACTAGTATTAAAATTTATTTAGACCAAAGAAATAAATTGTAGCACTAAAATGTAGCTTAAGCACTAGCTCTAGCTATGGGCTCTTTTTTGTTTTTTGGAGATAACCTAGATGGTGAGTCGCTTTAATAATGTTAAATATTTTATATATACAATTTTCTTCAGGTCTTCTCCAGATCTCGACAAAAATAGGCGATTCGAAAACGAGTCTTCAAATTTTCGTTTTCGCAAACTGGAGAAGCAGATTTCTTAAGGATCTATGGGTATGTTACAATGACAAATGGAAATTTTTACAAACATTTAGACCGCGGTTTTCTCGACGCCGGTTGGGTATACGGGTGTAACGATTAACATGTGGGTAATTTCATTTGGGGAATCATACTATTGTCGATTGTTTTCGTTAATTCTCTCTTCGATTTTTTTCGAATATGCGTTTGGAGGTCGCACTTTCCCATGGTGCTGTCCATAATTAAAGGCGCCGAACCTTCGGACTTGGCTGCAAGGTCTGCGCGCTCATTTCCCAAAAGACCAATATGATTCGGTACCACACATATTTTATCTTTGCAATTTTATCTTCGCAAGCAGCAATTTTGTTAATTGCTTTTCAATTGGAATTCAAAAGGTTACGAGTGACTTTTGTGACCGACAAACTGCCTGTGACAATAACCGTTCTACGCTGAGTTTTGAGAATAAAGTTTCTTGAAGAGTAGTCCCAGCTTTGGTTATAAATGTTATTGCTCTTTCTTTGTAAGGTATGATTAACTGGGACTTATGCAGTGGCACGCACTGCGTAAGCAGGAGACAAATCATCACATTCCGAACCGCCTGCAAAAAGAAGATGTTAACCATTATTTTCCAAATATGTAGTGAGTGTCCTCTGCGACTCGTTTTGTGAAGACGAAATTTGGTGGTATCCTTTTTTATACGTTGAGAATGAAAAATCACAAAAATCACGATGGTTTAAATGAAGATTTTCGGAAGACGTTTAGAGGGACAATTGTTTTACAACTAGGAATAATAGCTTATTTAACATCTGTGCCGAGAATTAAATGGCTAGAGTTCTGCAGTTTCGGAATGATTGCGGCTTTTAACCCGCGCCCTCTGTTTTCTGAAAGAATAGTCGCGGCAGCGATGTTGTTTATGAGTGCCATAAGGAAAGCATTTGTGCTGGCTCTGACTACTTCGTAATACACAGCGTTCAGGATATTGAAATCAGATTTGCCCTTGCTCTCATATACGTTCGAAACATAGTCGATTTTGCTTAAAATGAGCATTGCTACAAATAAGCAGTGGTATTTACGTGAATCAAGGTTTTCAAAATAACCGGGCCTATGAATTTCACTTTAGTTTGAATGAAATTCTTTGATTGAACGCAGTGAGCTAATCCGTAGTTCTTTTTTTCCACTTATTTTATTGACGCTTATGTAACCTCCAAGCTTAATTGATAAATATAACGTAGGTGCGATAAAAGAGCAAAACAATACAAAATGTTCTTAAATAATTCAAGAGAAAAAACAAGAAATTTGAAGGCAAAAAAAAGATAAAGAAAACTAGGCTAATAGGAAAGGAAATAAAACATAACAAGTCCACACTTTCGCCTCAATTCTAAATAGCTACCTTATTTCATTACCAGCCAGCTAAAACTAAAAGCTTGCGTGCGAAAGAAAGTGATTTATAAGCTATTATCTAAAACGATTTTATGCAAAGAGCACTCAACTCGAGCAATTGACTAGTGGTTACCGGGAACTGGCCTACTAAAAAAGAAGAGATTGAAAAGTCGTAGAATAATGTTATACAGATTAAGCAAACATCTAGCTTTAATAAAATTAACAGAGGAACAACCGCGAACATATAATGTATACTATGCCCAATTTCAATGCAAAAGTATAGACCTAAAATATAAAATAATACCTTCAATTCCCTTAATTTCCTATTTCGAGTTAATTAATGGGTTTAAGTATCCAGAAAAATCACGCAAGGTCGGCAAAGAAGTAGGCGATTGAATTAAGAACTCTGTAATGATGAAGCTTTTGAATTTACCAAAGTTTTACAGAAAATTTGTACTAAAACTTTTAACAACTGCACGTAGCTTGCACAGCGTTTAATTACCTTAGCATCTCATAATTGTATTACGTATGTTTTTTTTTGATTGAAGCAATCCCCATTCTACCCAAAAAGGGAAGCCAGAAGATTGAGGACGAGGAAAATAGTTTACGTTATTCAAAAGGTTGGTTTTCCGAATATATTCGTAATAGCGTATTGAAGGTATTTTTACGTGTTTTCATGCAGATTTTAAGTGATTTGAAAACCAAATATAATCTTCCAAGCAAAGTTCCAATTAGAAGATTTAAGGAGAGGTAGTGATTTAAGAAAAAATTGTGAGTCTCTTTCGAATAATACGCGAGATCTCAGATCGTTTCGAGTTGAAGAGAAATAACCGGAGAGTAAGTTTAATATTATCGACAAAGTATTGTTGTCGTAATCGCTCTTTTGGAAAATAAATGGAGATATCTGCGACTTTATTACGTTCATCAACTTGATTGAAATTATTTGAGAATGTCATCTTAGTTAAGAATACTCTTTTTGATTTTCACGGTGTACTTTTATTCATTACAGGCTATCTGCCGTATGTTCTCTATAGTAGAGTTGAAGTTGAACACTTCTATTTGAAATAGCCACCTTTAACAATATTACAGGTTTCTTAAGTGCATTAAGTGCATATTAAAAATGGATTTTGAATTAAATCTCAATATATTGTAATTTTGGATAATTACTAGTGTTTGGAAATTACCCTCAAAAATTGAGTAGTTTCTAATATTATATTTTTTTTTTTATTGTGATCAAGTCTCTAAACAACTTTCCAATTAAGTCATGTTTTTCATATTATTCCCAAATTAAGAAGCACCTTAGGATGAGAAATAACTTCCTTAAATAAATACTGTATTTAAGCTTTTGCTTGATGCTCTTTAACATTAAGTTGAAATAAAAGCAAGTACAACTAATTGCAACAATAATAACAGCAATCATAAAACTAATTAAAACATACTTTCCAGGCATATGTACACATACGTTTCTTTGTAAGTATTTTAGCCTTTTCATCCTCTTCGAAGAGAATTAAAACAATTGCATAAGCATACCAAACGGCTGCTATTACATCCAAGAACAAGAGGTCAATGTTGTGCAAATTGCTCGTTATTTTTATTTTTCTAAGACTTATGCCTATTAAAAGTTGTTTCTTTCATTCATTTTTTTTCTACATGAAAGGCCCATAAGCGTATGATAGGGCGTGGTGTGTATATGAGTGTGCGAATACACTTACGCGTATGGTGTTTAGTAGAATTTTTGACAGCTTTGCAAATACTGTTGTAGTGAGAAATCTCACAGCGAGGGCTTTCAAACGTTTCGTTTGGTTTTCGTTGCGTTTTTTTTACAAACTTTTTGTTTTTCTATTATCCTTTTGTTACGTATATATGTGAGTTTATATGAGTGTTTTCCTTTTTTTGTATTTTTCTCTCTTTTTCCTTTTTTTTTTTTTTTTGTGACTCTTTCATGCTCTACGTGTTAAGCGCTCTTAAGCTCAAGCATCATTGCACTTAACACTACACATTCAGTTGAAATTGTTGCAACTGCTGTTATTGTTATAAAGCGCTTTTACTGCGCTCTTCCTATTTGCTTATTCTGTTTTTGCTTTTTCTTCTTTTTTTCACAACAAGATTTGAATTTCGTTCCTTGATTTTTTTTTTTTTTTTGTGACATTTGGGTATCACTGCTTGTTTTATGTCGCTATCTATCTGCATTAAAAGGATGAACGATACGAGCTTTGATATTTAAGTGTCAAGGATTTTTCCGTGAGCCGTGATTATATGTAAATTTTTCGTAACTATATAAAGTTCACTGTTTGCTTTTTTTGCAAACATCTTCCACAATTTCTAATGAACAACAAATTGATGAAATTTACAATAACAACTTAGAAAAGTCGAGAAAAAAGTATTTATCTCTTTTTTCATCTCTAACAAAGTTCGATATCACACCAATTTAATCAAAGAACGTCAATATTATTAACTGAAGTAACGATTTTTTTTGGCAAATTTCTTTGATAGAAATGAATGGCATATACTCGTCTTCAGAGTTAGAGAAATGACTAGGGGGCCATTCGAGAACTGTCGTTCTGATCCATGCTAATTGCAGTGGATTGAACTCTCGTTTACTATCAGTAGTTCTTCTAATATAACAAAAGTTGCCATCATTTTTGAATAAATTCTTTGGTTTGTTATACATGTTTCTGCACGAAACCCTAAATGAGATAAACACTTAATCAAGGAAATCGTTGCCCAGCTTATATTTTGACCGCTGGTGGCGCTTCACTTGCACATACCATTCAATTTTTATTTGAAATATCTTTCGAGAGTCCAAGAAACATCTCAAGTACAAAACATTAGTGCCCGTATTTGATGTCTAGTCTTTCTAGGCGTATTTAGATAACAAACAATTTCAAGACTTATTCGCACTATTGTGCTCTATGAAAGTTTGAAATAAATCAGAAGATAAGAACCGCTAATAGTTTACAGAATCGTTAATGAATGCTTTTGGTTTTCGCTAATACAAGGTGAAATTGCAAATATCCACGCAACCATTTCATTTTAGACAGTTAATGTTTGGAACTAATCGAAGCTAACAGACATCTGATAAAATATATATAAATAAAAGAAAGTCTACTTCCTTTCGGAATTTAGTATATTGCTGTTCACTGATATATAAACAAATAAAAGGTTTTACTGACCGCGATTAATATATAATCCAGTGCTAATATCTAACGACAATAATGTAAATGCACAAAATCGAATACATGATAAGTGTAGTGGGAAAACATTTGTCGGTGGATTCAAACAGACACGCAAACAAAAACCACAGTGAAACTTTGAATTTAAAATATAATGATAACGAGATGTTGTTGTTATTCTTGTTGTTTTTATTGTTTAACCACCAAGAGCAACCACCATCATTAAAATCGTATGAAGCGCGATAGCGTTCATTTGAAACTTTAGGTTGTGAGTATTTGTTTGCTATTTGCTCTTTCGTTTTGCCGTTATTGTTATTGCTGCTGTAGATGTATAGTATGTTAATTAAAATTGAAAATCAACAAAACAATTCGAAAATTAAACAAACTGTAAAGTGGTCTCTAGTCAACATTTAAGCAAACTATTCCATCGCACACTGATACACGTGCATAACATGCATAATTATCAGTTACAGTAGAAATTAAAAACTTTACTAAGCGGGTGGTATGCACGGACCGTGTGTTTGTAAACTAAAATCTGCATAATAAACATTTCGAAATGAAAAAATAAAAAACAGACACAACAAATAAATAAATTGTATAGCAAACAATAAAATCTCTAATAATTTTATAATTAAAGTTTCACTGGAACAATTGGTTAAACATGTATATATATATATATATATATATATATATAGGACAATAATTCCCGGTACGAGGTAAGACACAACAAACTTTTTTTTTCAAAAATTCAATATAAGAGTTATACAATCCGCCCAACGTGTCGAAGCCTTGTGTGTAGAATCCTTTGTCAAAACATGACACAACGACTTCACCATCATTTTTTTCAAATCTTTCTCTTGGGAGCACATTTTCCAAATTTTCGAGCAGATAATTGTCACTAAGTTGAGAACACGTCAAATTTCGCATCAATTAAAACGTCTAACACGATGCGTTTATTATACTGCAAGTGAGTGCGGAAGCATTTGAAGAATTGCTTTCTCATGCCCAACTTACAATGCGAAATAGTCAACACACATTGCTTTTTGATACCTTTGGAATGTCAGTTATGTCTACACTTTACTATTATCGAGAATCATTTTCAGGATTTGGTTAATGGTTCCTAGTGTAACCATATTTACTCGGCGTACACAATAATCTGATTTGAAATCAGAAAATTGTTCTTATCGACAGAAAGGAAACGAATTATCATTATCAGAACATGAAATATTTTTACAGTTTTTAAGAATAAAACACAGTAAATGTGAAAGTCGACAGGTACGAGCATGTTCCGAGAATTATTGATCGATTTGTTAGTAACGACATTGCAACTAATGCCTGTACATGCACAAACAATTCAAGCATGTGTTGGACTTTATGTTTTATGGGCCTACTATTCATCTGCACGTGAACGGAATTTACGTTTATATACACATATATGGGTACATAACTAAAATGTTCTCTTAAGCCTTTTTAAAATATCTACCTGCATGTTTGTCCGTGCATTCGTGTCGCACGCTGTCAAAGTTTATTAAGTGGATACTCAACATATTTTTCAACAAACATAAACATAAATAAATTTATTTACGCTACATATGTATTTAACATCGATTGTATTTGCTTATTATTGTGCGGGTGGGTATGTTGTATAACATTTGCAAACATTCCACATGTGTGGTTTCGCAATGAATCGGTTGAATTACCATATTTAGTCGCTGTCAAACGATACAGGTAGCGTAAATGTGTGCCTCTTAAATTAGTTCATATTTTCGATTAAGTATTCTTTTTATTTGGATAAGTGAGAGGAATAATCTTCGTAAATAGTTGTGTTACATCTTTTATCGAAGGATGTTGCTACACACTAATTTACTTATACCCAGCTCTAGCTGTATTGTTGGCTTTGTCACAGCCTAAGCAGATGTTGATATACTAAGTCTGTCTGCATTTTAGACGACCTTTTTCTATCCAAAATTTTTTCTAACACACAAATAATAACGCTTGGGTCAATAATTCGCTTTGATTTACTTGTAGATTCGAATTTTTCAAATTACTGATGGATGTTACCGATGTTTTAGGCAACGGCGTTTTGTTTCCAGATATTAAGAAAGAAGCCTACTTTTCAAATCAGCCATGTATCACTATATTTTGTGTTGAATGTTTTGCGATCCTAGAAGCCATCCGCTTAGCGAGTACTCAACCTCAAAAGAAATTGCTTATAATGTCAGACGGTAAACCTGTCTTAACCGCTTTACAATCATTTCCTTCAAGTAAAACTCATCCCTACATATTGGAAATCAGATCCTTACTTTATATCCTCAAGCCTGGTACATGTTGTTTTCACTTCCTCTGAGTGCCGAGTAACATCGGCATTCTTGGCAACAACAGATAAAATTGCATCTTCCAAGCCATTCCCATTTTAATGAGCGCACCATGGGTCTTGCAGACCTGAGGACAATCGACGAACAGCATTCAATTCTTTCTTGGTAACAGTGATGAAATAATTCACCTTATGGTCGTCACTTATGCTCCTTATTTCCACAAAAAAATAAAGCTCCTTGCTATATCAATTGCGGACTCAAACGTGCCATTATTCGGCTTACTAATAGGCCGATGGTTAATCACATGAGATGTAATGATCATCTATTCAAAATTAACATAGTGAATAGCTCTTTATATACATGTGGAGTCTTACAATCTCCTGATCATATCGTATTTGTCTGCCCAAAAGTTACCACTTTTGTTCGCCATTCCACGCTTCGCAAATTAAGTATATGTGGTTTCCATGATCGCAGCATTCTTGACATATTGCGTTCTCACAATTTAACAGCATGCGTCCCAATCGTTTTTTTTCTTGAATTGTGCCATCAAAGCATATGAGCGGTTACAGCAAATTATGAACCTACTCTCTTTTACACTCTTTTGGTCTCCTACCCATCAATTCCTTTACATAACTTTTTATACGCATATACCACATTGCATCTTACACATCGAAATTTATTCCTCGCTCTTTTTTTTCTATCCTCCGTGACGAACGAATAATATGCGTATTTTAAGAAAAAAATAAAATGCGTATTTAAAAGAAAAAATAACATGGCGGACTTATAATACGCAAAATTAAAAAAAAAAAAAATTTCAATCAGAGAATGACTAAAATAAATAAATAATATCATATACCAAGTCGAACCCCAATTTTAGTAAGACTCGAGGAAAGCATTCCGTGTTCACATTGGGCCTTTTTTATACATCTCAGCGAATTTTCTGCTGTTAATTTGGTGAATAACGGAAGCAAATGAAGATCAATAGTCTGCGAGTTACTATGCTTTTTCTTAATTAAATTCATGTTAGTTATAAAAAAATTTATGGAAATATCTACGCTTACTTACAAATACTCCTTTTTTTAACTATTTTCAAAATGATAATTGATATATGATTCCTCTAGTCTACTAGTTTCGTTGGTAACGTTTAGGAGTGTTATATTCAACAATCGTTTCCTCGATTAACCTCTCCAAGTAATTTTTATTGAATCTCTTAATATCAGCTTTAACCATTTAAATAGACAAGTCGTCAATGGTAGCTTTGTTAGATATAAACCACGGTGTTTTGACGATTGATCTCAATGTCAATGTTAGCTTGATATCTTGGTAAGATTTCAATGTTGGAAATATTGGCTGTTCCTCATAGTTGTATTCTGTAAGTTCACATTGTTTTGTGTATGATCACTTTATTTTCAAGTTTGGTTTTGGGACCCAACAAGGGCATTTGTTTTTTATCTTCAACTATTACCTTTTAGCTTTTATATGAATTTTCCGCATAAGACTAAGATCTAGTCTAAAACTTATATGGAATCCTAATCAGTTTGGGGATGTTGCGATTCTTAAAAGATACATTTCGGCACTTTCCGCGATGTGAGGTATATGTTATATGTGTAGATTTTTCCGAATTAATTTTAAATTTTAATTTAGAAGTTTTTCAACTTGTCTTCCATTTCACGAAGTTCTCTTTGAAGCTGATTTGGGGCATTGTTGGAATCTGTGCTAGCAGTTAGTACTGCAGTGTTATCTGCCCTACACACTACTTGTGATACGTATGCTATAATGTTAAAATTGTGTACAACAGGAGTCCCACAACACTATCTTGTGGTAAACCAGCTTGAATATTATAAATATACAATAGTAATGGCCGAAAGGTGCATCGAAGATGCACTTCGCAACCACTAAAAGAGTCGATGAAATTTTCCAAGCAAGACCGGGACGCAAGCTGTCAGAAAATAGCGGTACTAAATATCAACCACATGCCAGTTTGGGATCATTTGAAACGAGCAGGCTACAAAAGGAAACTCGAAATCGCTGGAAAAACCGCGGAGACTTTTCATTATAACCCATTATTTAGAACCAACGTTGCTCTGATTTCGGTAGGTGTGAAAAATTAATTTTGATGATTATGGTCTATATTACTAGATGTTGATAAAAATCCAGCTTCATGAGTTAGATTATTAAATGTTTCCACAACTTCATCTAATTTCAATGCCGATTTCATGAGTACATTTATGTTAATCTTTCTTTACATCCAAGTAGGCAACATGTCAAAATTGTGGGCAGGGCTAAGATAGTTACAATGAATTATTTCAAGGAGATTATTAGATACTCCAGAGTATATTAGGAAATTCAATAAATCGGATATTAAGAGATATTAATAGATCTGTCTGTCAATACACAGAACTACCTGTATATTAAACTGAATAGTTGTTGTTATTTATGCAGTTATATAGTTCTCTGCCTTTAGTCTTAGCCAGTCTTGACACCCACCATTGATGTTACGCGTTAAAGTCACTCCAACCAGAACTCTTGATTCCAGGCCTTTGAAAAATGTTGAAATTCTTGACACTTTATAGAAAATCGCGGTGGAAAATATATATAGCCAATCGTTATTTTTATGGAATCACAAATAATTTTATTGGTCGTAGCTTGGAGATGTATTATTCTTATTTTATCGGATATTTCCTGTTTTAACGAAAATTTTATTAATATTGCGCTCTATCGTCTACCTGATCTACATTTACTAAATCTTAATTTCATATTTTAAAAAATTATCTTGTATTAAAATGAATCTATGACAAGAGAAGGATGTCAATAACATTAGTTTTAAGAAATAAATAAATTCTATGGATGTAGTTGCATTGTCCAGTAGCCTTCCAAATTGCTATCTTAGTTTAGTTGCGTAATATAGTTATTAGAACAGACATCACATTGATAAGCTTATTAGTCAATTCTAATTGAAACGGTATCAATACCTCAATCTTTTCAAATAGATTAAGTTATACGTTGTATTGCGTGTTTGTCAGAATATGAAGTAGTATTAATTTGATTTTGACTTAAATTTGATCAAGCGTTTTCGTTATTAAAAATGAACTTCTTATTTTGATCTCTTTTATATAAATTATTACTTTGAATTCTTCGCTTTAAAACTTGTTTATATAGAATACAGCCTTTGTACTTCGCTGGAAGATTTTGTAAGCAGTCAGTACATCACCGCGGTGTTTCGTAGTTTTGATGCAGTCAAAAGTTAAGTGACCTAAACCACATTTATTGGTACGACCAAACTCTTGATATCGCTGCCATTGCGCAGGATCATTTGCTTTCCTCGGATGTTCAACAATGGCGTTAATCAGACTATGATGATATATACTTTTGTTGTTTGTACCAGGCTCTAGGTCAACACAAAACTTTGGCAGTTGTTCTGACACTTTTAACTTTGTGCCACTCTTTTTTTTTACTGCAGTTAAATAATTATTTTCAAAATGTTGTCTTTTGTTTTTAAAGATTTTTGATGGTCCACGTTGGCGGCATTTGTTATTATTATTATTTATTATTTTAATTTTAGACTAATGAAATAAATTCTTAGACTAAAAAAATACATTGAGCACTAGCAACACAGGCTATCGGCTCTAATTTAAATAAATGTACATTAGATGATGAGCTTAGTAGTATTAATAAAGTAATATATTGAATTGATATTCTGTTCTGAAGCTGATTTTAGAACGTCCAAAGGGTTAATCGTTCCAAATGCAATACTTCTTGCCAAGGAAAAATTAAGGCAGTCGCAGAGAATGTACTTTATAGTGAGAATTTGGCCGCAACAGTAGATTGGGGAGGAAGACTTCTTCAGGATCCATTGGTGAGATGCAATCGTAAGACCAAGGCTCTTTAACTTTTCTTCGAATGTATCTTTGAAGATCCAAATTTTCAATGACATCATCCATTATTAGAGGAGCAGAACCAGCAGACTGCGCCGCTCGATCAGCCTGCTCATTTCCCAATAAACCGATGTGACTTGGTATCCATAACATTTTAATTTTCCCCTCGTTGTTCCCGTGTTGTAATTATATTCCTTAATTTGTTGATGGTGCTCCACCTCGAAATCGAAGGATTCCGAATAGCTTGTAATACAGACAAACTCTCGGTAACAATGACGGTTTTGAGTTTGTTTTTATGGGCAAGTTTCGCAGCGTGAAGGGTAGCTCTGGCTTCGGCTGTGAAGGTTGAAGTACTTTCGTGAAATATGTGATTGATAAGAACCTGTCTTGTAGCATCTACCGTGGCACAAGCAGGACGCAGGCCAGAAGATTTTGAGCCGTCTGTGTATAAAAGATTCCAACCAGTACTCTCCAATACTTCGGTTTTTTCAGCTATTAGATTCCTGAAGACGTAATTTGGAGTATCTTCTTTCTTGTGCATAGACAGCGAAATGTCAAAAGAGCAGTCTTTCAAAATCCATGGAGGTTTAACACCAAAAGAGAGGAAAATTTTTAAGGGAATGTTCAATTCCTTTGCGACGTACAAACAATAGTCAATAGCAGATGGTGACTTTGGAATTTTTTTCGCAATAATAATCTTTCTCACGTCATTACCGAGAATAGATTTGTTTGAATTAAGAAGCTTGGGGACTATTTTAGCTTTCAACTCGTAGAGTCTATTTTCTAAAGTTGGGAGACCAGTTACAATTATAATATTATTTATGGGTGTCGTTTAAAAAGCTTAACAACTTGACGGCTTGGTGATAGACCGGGTTAAGGATGTTGATGTTAGATTTGCAGCTATTGCCATAAATTATCAAAGCATAGTCAATCTTGATTAACACAAGCATTTTGGTAAGATAAGCAATAGTGTTAATATGCGCATGGCTTTTCCAAGCAACGTACTGTATGAAATTTACCTGAAATTTACATTTGTTTTCGACAAATGTGCATTTTTTTTTTATTTTTGTGTAGAAATTTTAGCCCCTGACGAGTTTGTCCATGAGAAGACCTCTCGTGCAATAGATTCGAGGATGTTGATTGCTTTCGTGTTGTCTTTCTCTTTTGTAAAAATGTATACATCGTCCGCGTAGAGACAATGTTCTATTCTTGGTACACGGCAAAGAATTTTGCTAATTTCGTTGAAGGCGATCTGGAAAAGCGTGACAGAGAGAGGAGATCCTTGCGGAATGCGATCCATTAGCGAAAAAGAATCAGAGAGATGGTTGTTGATTCTAACTTTGAACCGCCGATGCGACATGAATGATTTGATGTAGTTGAAGAATTTGGGTCCAACATTCCATGATTTCAAGCGTCTTAAAATAACATGAAGAGCAACTCTGTCAAATGCTTTTTCGAAATCAATAGAAAGAATTGTTACATGATTCCGTTCGGAAATTGCTTTGCTCGTGAAAAAATCAATATGGAGAAGAGCGTCTATGCACGCTCTACCCCGCTTGAAACCAACCTGTTGCTTTGTAATCAGGTTCTTGGACTCAAGAAACCAAGATAATCTAGATGCCATAATCTTCTCTAATACCTTTGAGAGGCAAAATAAAAGAGAGATTGGGCGATAGTCCGATGCGATGGAAGCATTTTTTGACTTTGGAATTGGAACAACTAGCCAGTTTCCACATGTAGGGTATATGGCCAGTCAAAAATACCGTATTATATAGGTCCAGTAATTTCTTTTTACTAGACTTAGACGTAGCGCTGATCATTTGGTATGAGATGCGGTCTAGACCAGGTGTCCTCCCCTTCGATTTGGAGAGACAACTTTCAAGCTCTCAGGTGGATATGCAATTTTCCAGGAACATAACGCATCTATCAATATTATTTGAAAGATATATTGGACTACTTTTATTTCCGATGAAAGCACTGGAGAAGTTGCTGTCAGAAGAGTATTCCCACCACACTTTTCCAAAGTAAGTAGAAATCTCATCTGCATCAGTTAAAGTTCCATTGGGAGTGCAGATGGCAGAGATTTCGTTCAGATTTGAAGTTCCATTAAGTCTGTTGATTTTGTGCGAATCGCTTTAGACATAACAGCAGCATCATGGTTGCAGTTCCCGTTAAATGGCTTTGAATTCAAAAATGACTCCACCTGTTTGGAGTAGTTGATACAATCCGCTTTATCTAGGAGGAATTTGGCCTGTTCTGCTGGAGTAATTGAGGACGATGAAAGTTTAAGATTGATTACGATTGGAAAGTGATCACTATTATGCAGATCATCAGAAATAGACCAGGAAACCAAAGGAAGAAGTGAGGAAGAGCAACAAGTTAAATCAATATGTGAAAATGTATGATGAATTGAAAAGTGCGTTGGTTTTCCATCATTTAAAATGCAGAGTTTGTTTTGAATGAAGGCCTTTTCTAAAACAGTACAACGAGTATTTTTCACTGTTGAGCCCCAGATGGTATTCCAACTATTAAAGTCGCCGTATATTATTAATGAGGGGGAGAATACGGAGAATAAATTGTAAAGTTCTTGCTGAGAAAACGATTGCGAAGGTGGGAGATAGAGCGAAAGCACTGTAAATTTTATGTTTAACATTATTTGTATCGTTACGGCTTGTATATTTGAGCTAAAATTTATGCGTTTATGAGGTATATTTGATTTTATAAAAATACCAACTCCTTGTTTGGAATATGAATTTTGATCAGCATTCGTGAAGTATCCAGTATAGGATTTGGGTGGAATAGGATTAAAAGAGCTTCTACAATGGGTTTCTTGAAGCGATATAAAGGTTGGATTAAAATCACTTATGAGTGTACGGAGTTCATCAAAATTATTAATAAGTCCCTTAATGTTCCATTGTAGAATTTTAAAAACTTTATTTAATTGTAATGACATGGAAGCAGAGTGGAGGGAGGGTTAAGTTGACATGTCAGCGTTTCCGTCGAGAAGGTCACTATAGGAATTTGTCGTGAATGATTTATTCTTACCAGCAGAATAATCTGCACTTAGGTGGTTTGGTACATTTGAAGCGCAACGAGTGGGCGCACGTGAATAATTTGAAATTGAAGGTTGCTTAATGGATGAAAGAATGGATTCATTACCATTTGTAGTTTGTTGAGTAAAGCTGAGAGCTGAAGATTCTGGAGAGTTTAGTATATTAGATTTTTGCATCTATGTTGTTGTTTCAATTTTTTCAATATATAGTGTTGTTTTGGTTTTTTCAATATTATCTTTGGCGGGTGATGTAACTGGTTTCGCAGTATACTTTTTGGTTAAGGAGTGAACAGGTTTTTCTTTGGAGGGAGTTGGAGTTAAAGGCTTACTAGGCTTGTTTTGCGAGGCAACAGCAGCGTAGGTATTACTTTTGCCAATTCCTTGGGCTACAGATGGATTTCTTTCCCGGTATATGCGTCGCGCTTCGCTCATGCTACAGTAATTTTCTGTTTTGATTTTTAGTATTTCAGGCATCTGTGCAAAACGTGGGTATTGTTTGTTTAAAGCCGAGTGTTGATCATTGCAATTTATGCAGAAACTACGGGTACAGCTTTCAGGATGTGGGGGAAGACCACAGTTAGCCCAAGATGCAGCACTAGTGCATCTTTTTGCCGTATGACCCAGGCGTTGGCAATTTTTACACCTCATAGGATTTGGAATGTATAGTTCTACTTTACATTTATACCACGACACATCAACTGTTCGCGGTAACCGATAGCGATCAAAGGTTAAAATAATTCTTCCCATAGGAAAGCGAGCTTTTCCGTCGTCATTTAGTTTGGTTAATTTATATACTTCAGTCACTCCTTGATTGCCCATTTCGCGAACAATTTCATCTTCCGGCACATGTTTTAAGCAAGGGGCATAAATTACGCCTCTAACTGAGTTAAGTTTCTCATGCAGTTTAGCGGAAATAGGGCATAGATTAACTAAAGATTTGGACTTTATGAGCTTTTCGGTTGCGCGCGGGTTCCCAGCGAGGACCAGTAAATTCCCATCGCGTAGAATCGAGATGGAGTCGATGTATGTTGTAATGCTATCTAGAGCTTTTTTTATAGGAAAAGGGATAATTTGGGAAATTGTTATTCTAGCATCGGTTGAAGAAATAACAATATATTTTTTATCAATAGGAGTTATGTCACTGATTGGCAACCGGAAAATCGGAATTTTTACTTTTTTTTCTTAGGGGGGATGTGTCAGCTAATAGGTGAAATCTATTCGAGTTTTTATCTGGCGGCTCCGGGGCCATTATGCCTTATGGTTGTCTATTGTTTATTGTTTGTGAAAAAAGTACGCACTTGAAAAGGTTTGGGAAACTACTGAAGATAATGTCAAATGTTTTAATTTTTTTTTTTTTTGTATTTAAAGGAAACACGTACGGTATCCGCGATGATAAGTTTTAGCAATAAACACACAAAAAGTTCAACAAATTTTAATAAGTTTGAAAACTTTTAAAAACGTATAACGCAATAAAGAAACTAAATAAAAGAATAAATTGCAAAAATTTTTTCACAAAGAGAAAAATATGACCACAGCGCTTGAACAGAGATTTGTTAAACACACGCGAAGCAAGCAGTTGCGGGCTTATACCGTTATCCTTACCAGCATCACTGCTTACCTGCATGATGATGGCTGTGTTAACTGCGCAATCTCAATCAAAACAGAACTTTGCTTATATTTAAAGATTTTACTGTTATGAATTGGTTCTTTTTGTTGTTGTAAATTGAAATTAGCACAATTGAATGATCAACATGTCCATTCACTTCAAGAGCTGATGAAAGACAGTGACAACCCCTTTTTTGTTTTCAAAGCAATGAACAAATTCGAATTTCGTGTCCGATCTTGGCACAATCTGCTCCTCAGACCCTGTTATCTGCTCTGGTGCGGTAAACTCTGTTGATGGTTAAACGCGGCTTTGGCAAGAACAATGTTTATTTTCTTATTTTGTTCGACTATTTATTGACCAATGTATTTTATAATAATAACAAATCTAATCATAAAACGAAGAAATTTTTCATTTTTTTATTTCATATTTATATTTGAAATTTATGGGTAGCTTTTAGATGAATACGCAAAAAATATTATAAAAAATAATCATAACTGTAATAAAAAAAAATACCTGAAGAATTACAAAAATATAATTATTTTTTTCATGATTATTATTACTTTCACCGCAATACTGATAACATACGAAAATAACGAAAATTTGTATTTTCGCCTGAGCAGCAGAACGTACCCGAAGCTAATTTAGATATAATGGCAAACGCTTGCTTGCATGGAAGTTATGTTTAGCAACCAACCATTCAGGCGTGTGCGTTGAGGCATGCTCGCTTAGAAACACATAATATCTCAATATCTTGTATTCATGCATATATGTGAGTATATTAATATTCAGATATGTTTCGTTTGGAAAACATTTGGTTACGTACTCGTTTGCAAGTAAAAATTATATTAGGTGAGTAAATTACAAGTATGTACGCAAGGATTTGTTTCCGCAAAACAAGATAAAAAAAAAGAAAGGAAAATTACACGAGCAAAAGCAAAAACAGAAAGTAACAACGTATAATGTTAATAATCACGTGCGAATACATACATACAGTACGCAAACGTAAAGTTATGCACAATTCTAAGATAACACGACACATCCTTATACATGTGCTTTAATTCGTAAAATAAAGCATGCTCATGTGAATGCACTTGTGAAGTTGTATTCATTGGTAATACAGAGCTTGAGAACGCTCTCGTTCATATTTTCATTTCCGCATAAGTACTCTCCTACTTTGTTTTTTTTTTTGTTTTGTTACATTAGATACCTTCGTAAACAATTGCTGGATAAAAGTTCACGTACAGGAAATACCATACATAAGCAGAGATATATGAGTGCGGCAGAATAACACAATTGTATCTGTTCTAAGTTGCAGTATTCCATTTTCCTATATAGACACATACACGCACACACACATAGCCATTAAACAGCTTTTAACAATACAAACTGTTATAAAACAGTCATACGATAGTAATGCTGTTGCTTTGGTTAACTTTGTTCGTATCATTTCGCTTTTTTATTTGTTTATGTGTTTCACATACTAATAATAACGAAAAAATAAAGGGTTACACAAACTCTTAGAGAGCACTTGAAAATAAATACATAATTTTTCAGTACGTTTGATGGTTTTCAAGCCCGCTCATTTAATTACTCTCATATGACTGTGATCGAGGTAGTAATATTTGAAACACCCAAAAGTATACATAAAATTATTTTGATTATTGTTATTATTATAGTTATTACGACTTTAATAAGATTTTACTTTTGTCTCCAATTAAAAATTTAATTAATGTTTAAGCGAACTGTTCTGGAATAAAGCAAAAATTACGAAGGAAAAAAAGTTGATCCATAAATCAGTTACATATGTTGTGTTGATTTAAATTTGTCGATGAATAATCCAGTAGTTGCTATCAAAAAAAAACGAAGGACCTTCGATACTATTATGAATCCTAAAATCGTGGCTCATTTTGTGCCCGCATTTAGGTTAAATATTTTAGAATTACTCTACGTATGGAAGCGTTACATATGCAAGTTAGCCTTTATAGGTTTGTGATAGAATACTACACACCGACGCCAATGTATATATAGCGAAACACGTATAACAACGCGGTCAAGCACTGACTTTGGGTACTGGTTCGTGATCACTGCCGCTGTTGCGTTTGTCCAGCCTTTTCCAAAACGCTGTATAATTTCCTAAACCGGTTTACAATATCTCCGGGGCAATGAGAAAAGTATTGAATATAAATTTATAACATTATATAGCTGTGATGGCTTTGTTACACATTAGGAATCGTTTTATATAATTTAAACATTATGGATCTCCTCTCGGTGATTAGATTCAGCCAGATCTTAATGTATGCTGACGATGTTAAACTGTTTTCCTAGTTACATGGAGCTCGTTAAATTTTGTGAAGTTAAATCTAAAAAAATACAAAACCTTTTCTTCTCAAGGAGAAAGTCATTCAATACTGAGCATTTCATTGATTCACACAAATTGGAAAACGTAGATTCATATTCATTCATATTCAAATATAAGCTTTTAATTTGTGTATTAAGTAAAGCTAGGTCCGCACTAGGTTTTATTAAGCGGTAGTTCAAAGCGCTTAAGTATTTTTAGATTATATTATTTGGGTCGGGAGCCGCGTGTCCCTCTGTCTCCTTACGAAAGCTTCTGTTAGCGTTACTATCACTTGAGAAATGTAGATTTATTCTTGGTGTTTCTTTCTTAATCAAGTTAATTAAAGACACTATCAATTCGCCCACATTACTTGGTGAGATAAGCTTTAATGCCCCTAATCGCTTCTCTGGGCAATTCATTTTCATTAAGCTTTATTAATGCAAATGGAATTACGGACTGTTCAGTTCGTGCAGAGTTGTTTTCAGAAAGCTAAATAATGTCTATCACTTAATCTCTATATCGAATTCTTTAAAGTCTATCAAAACAGTTGTGCTTAATACGCGCGATTTGCTTATGTCGTATTCAAACTAACCTGCAATCTTAACATCTCAATATGATTCGAAAATTAACGCGTTTTGTTTGTCAAGCTTTTGCATCTTTGCAATAGCTTAAGCGTTCACTTGCAACAACTGGTCGTGAGTGTGCTTCTGCGCTAGTTATTTACATGCGTTTTTTTTTATTATTTTTACATGAATTATTTTTTTTTTTTTTCTTTTCTTCTTCTTATATACTTTATACTATATATAGTTTTTAATAAAAATTAGCATAAGATTGACTTCTAGGTCTTAATTTCTTTCAGCTGAGTTTCATGTGTAAATAAATAAATAAATATCATCACACGAATAAAAATTTAAGGCAACAATTGTATGCTTTGAAGACAAATTCGAATGTGATTATAGATCAGAGCGTTCACATCACCATCAAGTGTAACTAATAACTTACTTACTGAACTAGAAAGAATCCAAAAACAAGCCCACGCGGTTACCCAAGTCCAGCGCAAGAAATGTCTTCATTCTTATTTAAATATTTTCTTCGATTTCCCCTTAATTTTCTTGTCATCAAAGATGAAAGGTGTTCACCTCTCTTCCCATGCTGCTCCAAGCACTACCCAACTGATACTTCTGTCTTGTGGTTTTTGTGAATAACGACGTATCTGACTAGTTATTGTTATAAGGTATAAAGGTGTTTTATAATAGTGAATAGCTCTCCGCGGAAACATTATCTATGACTATGAATTTCTTCTATTCACAAATGTCGTCTTTTATAGATAAAATTAGGTGTGATTATTAAGTGAAGCGAAGACCGTTTATTTAGCTGCCTATTTTAGCTTCCATAGGTGGGTCGACTAATTACACATGTGGCAACAATGATATCTAATCGGCATGGCTAAAACCAATACGCATTCTTCAATCTTCATAGAGTTCCCCGTCAGACTTTTCCAAGACTGTAAACTTGCCTATTAAAGTAGGAGGCTTTGCATGAGCATTAGTCAAGGTGATTAGAGGACTTACCGTCCTTAGCAACTTAAACGGGTCGTCAGATGCCTTTTCATGTCAATATATATATTAGTTTGGGGAAAAAGAAATCCATTATTTTTTCGGTAGATGGCTGCACTGATAGATTTCTCGTAAAGTATCGATCAAACAATTTCAGATTTATGCTCGTT
>NW_023998630.1:739426-743094 GCF_014805625.2 Glossina fuscipes | reverse complement strand
TTTCTTGCATTGCAAAATTTCTTTAATGATAAAAAATTGGAATCTAGGGAGGATTGTGAAAATCGACTACTAGAGTTTTTTGCAAATAGAGACCAGGACTTCTATGAGAGAGTCATTTTGAAGTTACCTTTAAAATGGCAACAAATCGTACAACAAAACGGTGCATATTTGACCCAAATCGGACAATCCGAAGCATGTTAAATAAAGTCCTGAAGTTCATATAAAAATAATGGATTTCTTTTTCCCCAAACTAATATAAGCGGATAAGAGAAATCATTATTTCTAACAGTCTTATACGAAGTTAATTTAAAAAACTATGTATACATCTATTACTTCACGATTAGTATTAGAGAATACGAGTTTATTAGTTCATTAAACTATATATTTAATTTGATTTGCTAGCTAGTTCGTTAATTTAGACTTTAAGCATAATTGTTCTTTCAAACAATTCAAGTCTACTTCGTTTTTATAAATAACCTTTCCTAATGCCTTTATGTCTCTCTCTTCTCTGTTTTTAATCTTAGTTTCAAGCTGAATTCAAATTTTTCATTTCAGCCTTTCAATTAGCCTTACGTTTAGTGCTAATTAAAACGGTTCAGTATGTAAAACGCACTTCAAATAGTGTCTAATCGACTAAAAAGATTTTGGGAGTGCTCTATCGAATATGGTTAAATCGCTATAATTGCATTAGCTTGGAGAGTATGTGTTCATACGTTAATGTGTGTCTTTGTTTTTCAGTCTGTTTATATATGACCCATAAGAGGTTCTGCGTTTATAACAAAATTTGAAATGAAAGCACGAACTATTGGTGCCTGTTCGGTAACTTTGCGGCCCAGAAAAGAGGAATTAAGTTACTTGTCAGCAACTCATTTGAAAATTAAAATTTGTGTCTTTGTTATTGTTAATGAATGTGGTTCGTATGCTCGTAGCGTTGAGGTCCGGCAGCGTGTACAGTGATCGTTGGATCACTACTTATTTATGGGATATGAAAGAGGTTTTATGTTTGTGAACATAGGTTTTGGTTACTATGAGCATGAAATTACAAAATTGCCTAGAGTAGTCAATTTCAATTTCATAACTTCCTTTCTTTTTCCTATCTGGAGTTAGTATAAACTTTTGGCCAGGTCATGTTATATATACTTCTGTAAGGACCTTAAACCCACGTTAAATAATTGCATTCCGACAAAGAACTGTTCTACAAAGGATGCCGAACGTCCACGTGTACGATGTGTTGGCGGGCAAATAGAAAAACGAGGATCGATTTATGATTCTCCATGTCGAGTAAACCCGATCGAATTGCATTTCGGTTAATAGTTCTTGATCATTGAATCGATGTTTCGAGTAACGAGTGTAACGGCTTGCCGTAAGTCAGTCGATAAGGTATGAATTTTCCTTAGTATCGGATGAAAAATTTCTCGATAATAAAATTGCTGTCCAGTAACATATTGAAAGGGAAAGTGCAATATTTTGAATTATTGCAATTATTTTACCAGCATCGTCAGCAACATTTAGCGTCGTTATGGTTTCTCCACGCTAAAAGAACTATTGAAAATCTCGTAAAATAAATTTGGTCCGAGCAAGAGCAAATATATATGTAAACTCACTCCTAGTAGCACTTAAAATTTTTTTTTAAAATAATTTTAAACATCTTAATATTAAAAGATACGCTTATTTAAAAGAAAGCGATTAGCTAACACCATTTTTAATTTTTATGAATCACCCGTACCACTGTACTATTTCATTACGATCCGATCAGGCCCACAGCCCGTTGTGACTAATGCGTTGAAATGACTTAAAATACTAGAAGAGGTAGGTAAAATATACGACAATATACCTTTCACAGTAATACGAGATCACATAGTATGATTCACTTCAATTTATTTTAATCCCTCCATTAAAATTAAATTCTCTCAAACTCAGTTTATAGGACGAAGTTGGCAGTCGATAACGCCTTTGTAGAGATGTCTACCAGTTATTCGTTCCGCTTGTTGCATTTTAACCTTTATGCAATTAATCAAGTCTCAAACAAAATAACGCCTTATCGCAATGCGCTTAGATCTAGAGCAATACACATTGTTGTGCCTCAAATTGAAAGGATTTTTATTCTCCGAATGGAGAATCCGTGGCCTATCTCTGCAACAATAAGTTTCACTGCTCAAGGATTTTAACTAATTCAATTTGTGGCAATCTACTGATCTTGCCATGTATTCAGCTTTAGCTGTAGGAAGTGCCACTGCGTTTTATTGTTTTTGAAGTTCCACGAATCAGTTAAAAGTTTTGGAATAAATTCACATATCCTGTAGTATATTTAGGGCTATCTGGGACGCCTATCGAGCCTGCATCAACATAGCTTTTAACAGGGTCTGAAACATTTTTACGATTTTCCAACTTATTATGTAACGTATTCTTTTGATTCCTTTCAGAAAGCATTCCTCTCCATATGATGCGTTTGGTCGACTAATATGCGTTACATACAGCAGACTGAAAATTGCTTCTTTGTAAAGACCCTTCTTCACTTCTTGCATTTCTTTTTGATTGCTTGGCAAAAACTTCAAACATAACTTTTGATTGATATCAAATGGTGGACTGACATCTTTATAGTCGCCCATGCATAAATTATATTAAAATTTACGCTGACCTACACAGAATAACTTTTGGCAGCTTCTAGAGTATTCATTTTAAACTCCTTTTTCAGGAAATTTTTAAGGTCGTTCTTTTTCTCAATGTTATTTGCCAAAATCAAGATATCATCGACAGATATTGCTATAAATTACTCATGACTGTTAAACCCTTTAAGAAATTCCATGCATATTCATTCTAACATGGCTTTCTTCGAAGCTTGATATTCTTCTTCCAACTCTTTTTCCTACAAAATCCACATGAACCATTTAGAGCTTCACGCTCTTTAGTTGCTTCCATTACATTATTTTTTACAATGGCATAAAAATCGAATCGCTTAGCGCGCTTTCTAGCTTAGTTTGATTTCTTCAACGTTTTTTCAGCTTCACTTAACGTTTTGCCATTGTTGGGAATATATATCTCACCTTTTAGGAAGTTTGTCTATTCAGGTGCATTGTCTCTTTCATGAGCACGTACAGTATCTTCTTCAATGCTTCCTTCATTTCAATAATTTTCTTCATTATTACATTGCTTTATATCCCTTTTCTGGCTGTATAGTATGCCAAATAGCGCACAAAATATTTCTTTAAATGAGACTTCATCCTCATGAACCTATACACTGCTTTTCGGCAAATTTTAATGGCTTTTGGTTTAGGATAAAAAAATCGATACATTTTGAAACTCTTACTGTATCTCATAAGTACAAGTACTTCTCTTTCAGCATCAAATTTTTTACGCATATGTTTTGGAATTTGAAAAATTTCAGTACGTCTGAAAACTTTAAGATGTTTTTGTTCTATATATTTACTCTGTTATGCATTGAATTATTATTTCTTTTGTTCTAATTATATTTGACGCCAGCCAATAACAACTACATGCGAAAGCCTACTTTACCTCGACAAGACTTTTCTAGAAAACCCCTAGAACACTTAGTTGCAAACTGTGCTCAAAAACAAAGCAGATTTTTTAAAAGCAGCAGAACAGCCAGCTTTTTCCAAATTCCATGGAGAAAATCAAAATTGGGATTCCTATTTGCAACATCTACAACA
>NW_023998630.1:726790-739026 GCF_014805625.2 Glossina fuscipes | reverse complement strand
TACGACATAGGTAAATCGCGCGTATTAAGCAATGTTGCTTTAATGGACTTTAAAGAGTCCGATAACGAGAATAAGTGGTAGACGTCATTTAGGTTCTTGCAAACGACTCTGAGCGGATTGAACAGCTCATAATTAAATTTACACTGATTAAGCTTTACCAAGATAAAGTGCCTAGAGAAGCGGTTAGGGACATTGAAGCTTACTTCACCAAGTAATGAAGGCGAGTCAATAGCACCATTTATTACTTTAATTAGAAAGGAAACGCCAAGAACAAATCTACGTTTCTCAAGAGACGGTAGGGACAGCAGAAGCAACCTATTTTCATACGGAGGAAGAGAGGCAATCGGATCCCAACCCAAATTTCTAAGGGCAAACAGCAAGAATTGCTTTTGAACTGATTCAATTGAATCTACGTAGCACCTATATGAAGGAGACCACACAACTGAGGCATACTCGAGTATGGGTCTAACCAAACACATGTACAGCCTTTTCGTAATGTAGGGATCATCAAGCTCTTTGGACCACCTTTTTATAAAACCAAGCGCGGACCTAGCTTTGCTAATCGAGAGCTCAATATGCAAGTTAAAACGTAACCTATGGTCAAATAGGACGCCTAAATCCGTAATCGAATCGACGTCCTCCAACTTATGCGAATCTATGAAATACTGAGTAATGAATGACTTTCTTCTTGAGAATGAAAGCTTCTTACATTTACTCAGATTTAGTTGCAGGAGATTCAAAGAGCACCATGCAACAAAATTATCTAAATCACCTTGAAGCTGATGTGATTGCGATTCAACAGAGAAGGAAGAAAACAGTTTCACATCATCAGCATACATTAAGATCTGGCTGGAATTAACCACCGATGGGAGATCGTTAATGTATAAACTAAATAAAATGGGACCCAAGTGACTTCCTTGAGGTACGCCAGACGTAACGGGGAATTCATCCGAGCTAATGAAGTTAAACAAAACTCTGAAGGATCTATTGTGCAGATAAGAGCTTATCCATTTCACTAAGTAGGGTGGGAAACCAGAGGCTTGGAGTTTAAAGATAAGTAGTCTATGGTTAACCAAATCAAATGCTTTGCTTAAATCAGCGTAAATAACATCTGTGCGAGAGCCACTAGAAAAAGCCTTGAAAACATGACAGGTAAACTCTAACAAGTTGGTGACTGTAGATCGCCCTTTCCGAAAGCCGTGCTGGTGCGGAGAAATATACGAATTAATGGCAAAGGCTAAATGCTGAGTCACAATACGCTCGAACAACTTGGGCAAGACACTCAACTTGGCTATGCCTCTGTAGTTCTCAACAAATTGTCTACTTCCACTCTTGTGGATAGGAATAAGGAAACTACTCTTCCAACATGAAGGGAAAACACCTGAACACAAGGACATGTTAAAAATCTTTGAGATCACACCACACAACTCGACAGCGCAAGATTTAAGTACACATGATGGAATTCCATCAGGTCCAGGCGAACAACTGTATTTTAGAGAACTTAACCCTTTGAAAACATCATCTTCCGAAATAACCAAGTTAGGTATTGAAACCGAGTTAGTTATAGGATATGGGTAGTTTCCTGATAACTCAAAATTAGCAATCGAAAAGTTTCGTCGGAAATACTCAGCAAATAGATTTGAGATTTCAAAATCATCCGAGGAACCAGAGCCATTAAAAGAAACATGAGAGGGATATGTGGAAATTTTTCTTTTAGAGTTAACAAATTTAAAGAAGAATTTTGGATTAGCAAACAGAGAGGATTTAATGAACTGAAGGTATCTGCAGTAATAATGATGGTTGAGGGAGTTAAATCTATGCCTCGCCACCGAGTAAGCGACATAGTCGAGCGCAGAGCCACTTTTCGAATATTTTTTGAATAGCGAGTTTTTTCTATTCTTGTGATATTTAATTGTCTTATTAAACCACGGGGGACATCTGCTTCGAGGTCGACAATGCTTGATCGGAACAGATGCAGCAATAGCTAGATTTAATGTATTGTAGAACGATGGCATTAAGTTTTCAATACTACCGGTTGAGAAATCAAGCGTCAGATGTGAAAGACGATGTTTTAGTAATACAATATTGATTTTATGGAAATCATAATAATTATTTAAACAAGTTTGAGTTGGCACATTAAGGCATTCCAACAAACCATCATTAATATGATGAAAGGAAATGCATATTGATGGATGATAAGGATCCTCAGGTAAACTAAAAGGTGGGCAACGATTTACGTAAATCTCGGGAAAATTGGCAAAGCAGAGATCAAGCAGTCTACCATTACAATTAGGGATACGATTATATTGACCCAAATTATGATCAAACAATTCATTAAAGAACACAACAGCCCTATCAGACGTTGAAGTAGGAACCAAACAGCCAGAATTATCAGTGTTACACCAAGTGACTTGAGGCAAATTGAAGTCACCCAATGCAACGACCAAATCGGTGGGTCTAGACCGCTTGGCCACTTCACAAATGAGGGCAGCGTGTTTCCCGTAAATGGAGATATCAGAATTTGGGGGAATATAGGAGCAGGTTATGAATAGATATTTATCAGGCATATTCGCACGAATAGCGATAAATTCAACGTCAGGAGAAGTGGGAAATTCAATTAAATTGGACGTGACTGACGCAGATATGGCAATTAATACACCACCACCAATGCGATTTACTCGATCATTTCTAAACACTTGGAAAGAATTATGAAAAAGTTCCGACGAATGTAGATCGGGTTTTAGCCAGGTTTCAGTAAAGGCCAAACAGAAAAATTCCGTGCTCACTGAATTTAGAAAAGTGGAACGAATTTTCGAATTTAGGCCCCTAACATTTTGATAAATGAGAGATAGTGGGCCTGAAGAAACAATTAGTTTTTTGAAGGCGACAAGACTATTGCCTTGGTATTACGGGGACGATCACGAGGGATAAATTCCTTAATTAAGGATCCTACCGGCCACAGTGATTTATTTAACAACATATCACTGTTTTCAGTCGGAACTAATATTTTAAAAGAGGAGATTGCCCTAGCTTGAGAAGGAGCCATTTTGAAGATGCTAACACGCTTTAAGTTGACTAATGGGACTTTCGTCGCCAGATAACCTTTTATGTTATCCACCGATGTTTCAGGTGTCAGTCTTGACACAAATATTGCTTTTCTGGGAGGAACTGCCGTCAAGCAAATGTCATTATTTTGAACAGGAGGGGGGTTCACAGTAGGAGAGTTTCGAGTTGGGGAAAATATAGATGGGGTTATCGCCCTTGTACCGGCAGCTTGTGAGACTTGCCAGCGCCCTTAAATTGTTTACGTGGAAAACCATTTAACTCGAATGGATATCCATCAACAGAAAGCATTTGGGGACTCAAAATTACAAATCGTTAATGCTACTAAGCTAGCTCATTTTCAAAAATAATTGGCGATTGTTCCTGGCACTGATGCCCTTCGTTTTGGTTCAGGAACAGTTTTACCCCAGAAGTACCCTAATCGTTCAGAGGGACCTATTGCCTTCACTTGGAAGATATTGGACAAAAGCCAAGTTAGATATTGCTAAATTGAAAAAAAACGATTTATCCACTATTTTCGGCGTACACTTTTAACTGACAATAAATCCTTGGTTTTTTTGCAAAACACCTTCTAATAAAGATAGTGCGTAGATTGCAGTGATGGGCTACAATTTTGATGGCACACTAGTACAAAATTAAACAATAGATTGTGGTAATTCTGATGCTTTATCAGTGGAGTGGAAATGGATGGCAAGAAAAATGTGAAGAAATCCATTCCAGTTTAAAACCTTTCCTTAATCGCATATATGCTCTTTCTCTACTCAATGTAATACTTTGCTTTACAGTGATTTCATCCGTGTAGTTATTCCTGAAACGTTGAAAAGTAAAGTCTTGTCTATTTTACGTGATAGCCATTAGGTCATTGCTGAAATGCAACGCCTAAGGAACACGAAACTAATAATCGTACATACGACGGGGACGTGGACGTATTCATGTCAACTTCGCCGGTCCAATTTTCAACGCAATGTAAATCATTTCAATTTCCTTATGCAACTGCTATGCAGACCAAGTCAACAAATATTATTATTAATACCTTATCTTCGATTTTTGCAATTGAGGGGATATCGGTAATACTTATGACAGATAATGATCCTCAATTAGCATCGGAAACTTGTAATAGCTTTTGCAACAAACTGGTATCAAGCATATTGCAACTACACCTTTTCATTCTCTTTCAAACGGATTACCCGAACGTTCTGTAAGACTCTTTAGATCCAACGTGCGCTAAGATATCGAAGGTGGGCCTTCAGCGAGAGATGCTGTACCCAAATATCTTTACACTTATAGTTTCATGCCCAATGCTGAAGATCTCCAGCCGGATTACTTCGTGAATGACTAGCTAGAATCTTATGCTCTTAATTACTTGAAGAACCGATTAAAACACAACTCCTTTTAAAAGAGTATATAAATAATTTCAAAGTCGACGACACTGCCTATGAACAAGGTTTTGCAAAAAGGAAAAAGTGAATACCTGAAAAATAATGTCAAATTGTTCCAGTCCTTTGCATCAAAAGATTCTGTAAAACGTCATGTAAAACAACTTAAACTTAAAATTGATTCAAAAAAGAAAAAAAAACAGTAATGAGTCTGAAATTCATTCTTATTTAATCCGTTTTCATAAAGATGATCAATCCAAAAATATTCAATGTGAGGAAGACCAACCCGAAAGTGCCATTTGCCAACCGAATTATTATTTCTTATGTTGTAATTATATATGTACACGCGACATGTGATATCAATGTAAAAGTAAGTGTTCATATTTACTTATGCATGTGTACCCTTCCTTTTTTAACTTGTCTTTTTGCACATTGTTGCGATAGGTCAGTGGTTTGTCCATTCAGTCTATTATTTGTCAGCCGGTTTTTATGTATGTGCATGTATGCAATATATATGCATATGATCATGCAATTACCGCTTTTGCATTGATATTTGTTCACATATTAGAACACTGTCTATTTTATGCACTTCAGCAATTTTGTATGTGTATGCATATGTAGATATATGCATGCAGCCTTTGTCCATTTATATTGAAATAGTATATTGAAAGGGTCTGTCAGCAACGAATCGCGATGCTATTTATAAATGTTAGCATATTTTTTCTGAATGAACACAATACTATCATCCGGTGCTGACGTGGATAAACAATTCTTTTTCTCACGTATATAGTTTATAACCTAGTTATTTTAGTATATAACCACCTTGTTTCTTATTGAATAAGTTAAATGAATAAATCACGTCAAATTGGAACCGCGCTGTTTTTATTTCTCTCGTCGGTATTCTAATTCAAGTGCCTAAATACTACTTCAACAAAAATTTCCTCAATAGCTCACACAAGTTCATACGCTTGTACGGCTTAAAGACGATTAGCCTTTCAAAGAGGATTAACCAGCAAGAGTTGGAATAAAACGAACTATGAAATTATAAGCTGAAGAGAAACGACACGTTTTACTTCGAGGCAACGTACAAACTTCTTCACATATAGCGTTCTGAAGACACTTGACAGGCAAACGATTGAGCAAATAAATTGCTGTACTGACCACTTCAACCCAATACTTACTTATTATTATTATTATTATTTTAATTTTAGACTAATGAAATGAATTCTTAGACTAAAAAAAAGACATTGAGCACTAGCAACACAGGCTATCGGCTCTAAACTTACTTAAAACAGTAGATATGTAGCTTTTTCGACGAGTAGGTATAAAACAGTTTTGAACGTGACATGCTGCTTTCATAAAGATAATTAAAAAACTACTCCTAACTAATCCTAATTACTGACGGTCTGATCAGCTTCAGTCAATGTTAGACGCGTATATCGAATGTAATATTTTTGGGGAATTTGAAATTTTCAAAATTGAAGATGATCGATGAAGAATATACGTTTTTTTAAATTTTTTATTGTGAGTTTCAGTAATATGTATTTGGGTTCAGGCTGCTTGTATTAGCAGGGATAGCAGAATCATTTAATGTGCACCACCTTTTCACGCATCTTTGCAAATTAATGTTATTTTTCTGTATATTTGTATACACAAGTGTTTACAAGGTTACATATGCTTATGCCATTTTAAGATGTTAACCCGAGTCGCGAATAATATGGGTGTAGCTGCATCTTTTTCTCCTTGTCTTTTTAATACCGGCACTTCACATTGAAAATCTTTTGGCTGGAAACATAACACTCTTTAACATCTTATGCAATTGCTTTTGAAAAGTGGTTTTTCGGAAGGCCATACATATTTTTTAATGGAAAGCAGATAAGGTTTTTTTTAAATATCTTTAAGTTATGTAAGTTTCATAAATTTCATCGCCTTAATCGGTGTCAAGTATTTAAATTAAAAAAAAAGCAAAAAATTTAATTTAATTACTTTACGACACCTTCTTTTATTTTGTGCCTCTCCCAAGCTGCTCTGTGTTAATCTTTGTTTGAAACATTTACTTGAAAAGCATCCAAATCTAGCGTGGTGGAATTGACAAGCAGGTGACATCCTAATATATTGTGTACGGATTTAACACATAAAAGGAATATTGTTGCGTTATGAACAAGTGTTAAAAATAAATAAATAGCAAATCGAAAGAATGTTGTATCAGAATATTGTTTGTATTGAAGAGACAGAAATTAGGCAGTTAGATCCGTAAAGAGGACTTTTTTAAAATACCTCATTCTATTGGCGCTGTTATTGATGGCTGCCTATCAAGCATGCACAACAATCGGATATGTAGAAGCCCAGTTATACGTTTGAATGGCCTTTCCAATGGCATAACACTTTCCTTTCACCACCTAATGGGTTTTTTCGAACAAGTGGACATCACAGCGAATATGCCGACTATTGTTAGTTGAAAGGCGGGTTTATTTCAAAGATTCCTTCGAACTATTGCATACTGTATTCAAGCAGGCGACAGATGCTAAGGTAACTCTTGCATTTTGTCTTGGCCTGTTTCTCTATTTTCAGTTCGCATATATAGGAAGGAGATTGTTAAAACTGCTTTTCAAGGTCAGATCTTCAGCCGAATGGCAATTAGATCTCCCCTCGTTGCCTTTTCGACCACTCTATATCGCATTAACGTCTTCACTTTATTCGAAAGGTTTAAATTTTGGATTTGATTCGATACTTTTACAATATTTTTTTGTTTTTAAGTTTCAATTATATAGTTCCCGCGAATTCGTTTTGTTTTTTTTTTCATTTCTGCATTTCCGATTCGTCTACGTGGTCTACGTATGTTTACGTTTCGACGCCCCGCAATTCATTCCATTCGTTTCATTTCAATTCGCTTCTTTCTTTCCATTTCAATGTACTCCTTTCCTCTTACTTACCTTTACTAACATAAAATGCATAAAACTTACTTCCCCACATCTACGTATCGACATATCAACGTTGCATTTTAAATCCTCTGTAGTAACAATTTTCCATGTTCGTTATTAAAATTCAAATTACTTTCAATTATTCTAGGTTAACACGACATTTGTCACATTTAATATGAAGTTTGAGAACGACGTACAAACTTAGCAATATAGCCGGTAATCATTGAAAATGATAGCCATTGAAACTGATAATTAAAATAATTTTTTGAAGAGAAAAAATATGTATTATATATGTATGAATAAGCAGAAAAGAGACAAAGAAATATTACGAAGAAATATTCGTATACGAAATACGAACAATGTTAACGCAAAAGATTGTGAGAAATTACGAAAGAGTATGTCATGAAAAGGGACAAAAAAAAAAATTTAAATGAAAGAAGTGGGAAAAAGAAAGAAACTCAAGAAAAATGTGAAAAAAATTAATTTGAAATCAATTCAAACTGACATCAATTAGAAATCTTTTGACAGCTCAGTGAAATGAATAAAAGATTGAAAAAAAGAGATGGATGTTATTTCTGTTATTGTGAATTTATGCCTAAAGGAGAAAATTCGAATAAGAAGGAGTCCAACAAAGAGAGCAACATGGCTTATAGTTATGGTTTCTTTAAAAGTTACGTAATCTTATTCTTACAAGACTTAACCGAGGAAAAAATGAATAATCGACTAAGAAAAGTGCTTAACTTTACCTCATTATTATGCATTATATTTGAATTGCTGTAAATCCAGCTAACATCTCGATAAGAAATCAACAAAATAAAATATTCTTTACTAATTATTCGCAACAGTGCATCTTCGTTGGCGTTGAAATTCGCTGTTCGGACACACTCCTTTTCAAATTCATGAAAGAGAAGATATTATGTACGGTCAAATCAAAACTTTTCTCCAGACAAAAAAAAATTGGCATTTGTTTCGAAGCGTTTAAGGTGAAATTGACTTTCGTTACGTTTGACTGGGTGTAGTGTTCTTTATTTTTGTAGTTGACTAGCCACTTTGGTACGGTAATGGGAGGCCTGTAACATTAATACGATGTAACATCCTGCCTTTTATCCCGTGTTATGTAGTAAAAAGCTATGTATTCATATTGAAAGCTCTGTACCAAGAAATTTTCTTTTTCTTGTTGCGTGGAATATTAATAAATATGCAAAGAGAAACAGATTTCCAAAAATCTTAATTTGATTTGAAATTGGTGGATAGTAATTAAATCTACAGAAGGCCAAACAACGCTTTGGAATAGTTTGTGTTTAGTGTCTTTTGTTAATACGTAGTCCTTTCAAGCTTTTCTTATTACTACCAATTTCTCTTTGTCTGTTTTTGGTAATCATGAAATTTAACAAGCTACATAAAAGGTTGCAATTGCAACACAAGTTACAAAATAAAATTCCAATCTTTTTGGCCGAGATCGAGAGAAAGCATACCTTGAGCGCAATTTGAAATGGCGCTCAAGACGCGTGGTTAAAAAACCAGTAAACAAATACTTCGATCAAACATTGAGTGTTCCGCTCTAAGATGTTCTCTGATGTAGGTTGAAGGTATTAGATACTAATAGTTAGCTATTTTGTTTTCACAAAGCAAAAGTCCCTCGAATTAAACAATGTTCTTTAGATAATAAAAGAACCAGGAACGATTAAAATGCAATTTTGTTCATCCTCAAAAACAATCAGAGTTAACTAAAATAATCATTGAAACTCAAAATTTTAAAATTCACATATACGACAACTATAGATTTCACCAACAAATTATATTCGTAATTGAAATTAAAAAATGATTCCCCGTCAATTAATATTAACATACGTTTGAGTCTTCGTTGCTGAAGTTAGCCTATTTGTAAAAATTTATAAAAAAAATACATCGCACGAAAGTGTTAATGAATTAATATCATTTTTAGACCGAAAAGAAAAATTCATATAAACAAATAAGTAAAACAATATAAAACAGCAATATATATAAAAAGACAATTAAATTCGATAGGTACCGAATTTTTTAAACCGGTCGCCGTTATCCTAAAAAAGACAAAAAAAGTATTAGAACAAAATTTTCGTGCTCTAGAATATGGAGTTGGCGCAGCTGATTTCTTCTATTTTCAAAAGAAAAGTTTTTGTTGTAGAGGCTTGCGGGCGTTGTAGGCTTACCCTTTAAAGAGTTTAGGTCAATTCCAAATTCTGGACAGAGGAAGAAGTGTACAAGTTTAGTGGCATTCCAAATTTGAAACTGGCCAAGAGTTCGCATACTTTATGAAGCTTTTTTCGACCCGTTATGAAAGTATTGAAAAAGCAAATTTTGATACATTTTTATATTGGGTAGGCGTGGTCATTTTTCTGTGCAAAAATACTACAACATCGCTCATAGAATTTGCCATCAAATTTTGCACATTTACTTGCTTTAGTAATGTGTAATGAGCAACAAACCAATTTTTCTTTCCTTTTTAAAAATACGCACTGCGGTGACTTCCAATGCTTTTGCCAAATTTGAGGCCGATAGCTTCATTTTTGCGGCCGGAAGAATGTCTACAACGGACATTACTCATAGGGACAGACATATAAACCGACATGCTTAAATCGATTTAGATTTTGATGCGGATTACACATACATATTCTTTATAGTGTCTCTGACGAAATATGTACACTTTATGTGGACTTCTGGGCGTTGCAAACGTTTGAACAAAACGAATATACACCTCATCATTCAGTGACGGGTATAAAAATGAAATAATGTAATCGGATAAAGAAATATTCATGACAGGCACCTTATTTATTGCGCCTATCAATACACTGTTTGTTCAATTTAAATAGATTCCGAACACTTTTTCATTTTGCTTTTCTTGCTGAGCTTCTTTCATGCGCCTTTTCCTAAAATTGTGAAACAAAAAATGGATAACGTTAGAGGCAAAGCAATCTATCTACTCTTATACAAGCCTTAAGGAAAACCAAACTAAAATGTATTTAACTTTTGGTGAAAAATACTTATGGGTTCATATCTGTGTGTGTAAAATAATAAAAACATGTCAGTGATATGAAATGAAATGAAGTTTGCATGCGTGCATTATATGAAGAAAAAACGTAGCTCTATCGATTAGGTTTGCTGTGCAAAGTGTATTTCATTTCATTTTTGCATTATAAGAATTAAAGTAATTTTCGTTCACTTTTATTATAAGGTCGAGCATTTCTCTTGCCTACCACGTATCATCATTTTACGGGTTGATATTTTGGCTTTTCTTGTATGTGTTTTTCTACATAATTGCTTTGCCATATATTTTTCTTCCTGCTTTTGACATTAGTGGCAGCTATTATAAAGACCTTTTTGCACTGTACTGAATTTGAGGAGCGATGTGTGTACATATGGGGTATATGTGGGGTATATATATGTATAATTTCTTTTTTTCTATTGTCATCGTTTTGTTACCAATTGAAAGAATATTTAATATCTCTTCACGGATTTATAACAGTTTTTGTCAAGCTTTCTTTTTTTATGTTCTTTTATCAGATTATTTTACTTTAATAATTTTATTACAAATCGTCACAAATGCTTGAAGAACAATTATTGTGTGATGTAAGAGAAATTTTCCGCTGCAGATAAAAAGCTAGCTATAAACTAAAAAGAAAAAGTAATTATTATTATTATTAATAATAATTTAGGTAAAGAATAAATCTAGGACTAAAGTCTTAAACCACTAGCATTTGATCTAAGGCTATCGGCTTTATTTAAAAGTCTGCTGCACTTGAGATTCGAAAGACCGACCGTTGAGTTGTTAGCCGAGTCTTTTCGCCGACATTCACCAGGGCTTACGAAATATTTATAAGGAAGATAATAAATTGCTGGATATTTCAATGAGGTCTTCTGGGGGTTTCTTTCATTTTTTTACATTAGTCGAAAAGAGAACTTGCAAGAGATAAAGACATTGCATTAAATGTTGGGGATGAGAAAATCGTAACTTGAGGGAAAAGTGCATCAATTGAAGTTTTAATTCCTGCCTCATCCTACGTACTCTGCATATATGGTGCCTGCAAATATTAAAACATCGAAAGACATCGAAATGTCAAGAAGTCTTCGTAAAGAAAATTATATTGGTGAATAAAATCGAACGTGGAAAAAGAAATTTATTTTCTTATTTCGTTGTTCGCTTTGGTTCTCCAAAAACCCTTACGATGTATTGCCATTGCTCGAAAGAATGGTTCTGTCTAAAAGCTATATAGAAGAACAAGATAGTTTTTCTTTCTATCAGTACCTGCAGGCTGCTGTTTGTTTCAGTTCAAATTAACAACGTCGTATTGCCATTTTGCTTATTGAAAGAAATATGTCTGAACCGTAATACAATGCAAACAACTTAATATATTTTAAAACCTGCTGAATCGACAACAATAAAAAAGGTCTTGTTCACAACTCATGCAATTTCTCTGAATTCTTAGACAAAATTTATAATTTTTTAATACGCGATCCGCTACAGTACAACTTTTCTATCTGTCTGCCGGACTGATCTCTGTCCGTGCGTATTTTGTGCACGGTGTACAAGCAGCAAATTTTTGAGATATTTTGGTAAAAAGTGGGAAATAGCTATTTTGTGATGAAAATTGATACACTGAGAAATTCCCATACAAACTAATCTTTCATATGACACTAAAACAAAAATTTTGGCGTATTATCGCGACAGTGAAAGAAAAACTGCATTAAGCTAAGAGAAATAGCGTATTTAAAGCTCCGATTATAACGCTTGCACTTGTTTTTTGTAAAATATATATGGAAATCAATAAATATATTATTTTTGAGGTTCTTGAGAAATTGGAGCATCTCTTTAATTGTCCTAAGGGTGGAGATTTGAATG
>NW_023998630.1:721623-726690 GCF_014805625.2 Glossina fuscipes | reverse complement strand
CCAAGAAAACAAAATAAAAATTTCTAAAAATATGGGTTCTGCGCTAACTTATCCAAACTTCGCCTCCACATTCACTAGAGAACGTCTTTCCAAAGGCGACGCAAATCGCAAGTGAACGTAGTGAAAATTATTGCGGTAATGCTACGCGTTTTGGAAACCCCTGTGTTGAAAAACATTCGTTCACGCGTTTACGTTTCCGTTTATTTTCGAACCATTTCAAATTTTGGCACGCCCACAATAACTTTTTTATATCATTGTTAACTATTTAAGTGAACAATTTAAAAAAAAGTTTGACTTTCGGAAAAACTTTCAGTAGCTTCCCTCTTTACTATAGTTGAACAAGTGCGAGAGTTAAATAAGATATGGAAATCTTATCAAGTAAAATGCCTTACGAGAAACGAAAAACCAATCTTCGACAATGACAGCCCTATAGCCCGCGTGAAGAATTACCGAAAAGGCGAGTTGGCGCCGATAATTATTTCTACTTCCAAAAAGGTTTTGTTGCATAGGCATGTGGGCGCTGTAGGCCTGCTGTTTGAAAAGTTTAGGTCACTTCTAATTTCTTTTGCAAATTTGTAGCGGACACCTTCATTTTTGTAAACGGGGAAATTCTTACCATAGATACTATGAAACTGGGCAGACGAGCAGATGGACAGACAAACAGCCGCACATTTTTAGGTGCATTCGAAATTGCAAACTGGTCAAGAATTTGTATAGAGTACACGTTAAAATTTTTGGACAGTTATTTGGTATAGTTTATGGGTAATGAGCAAAACTCCAATACCTTATTCCATTTGAAAAACACAGGCATCTGACTTTACGTGGTGCTGACGTGTCCTTCAACCGATTTGGCCCATTTGCCTGCGTGCAGTAACTTGCAATGCTTCTGCCAAATTTGAGGTCGATCGCCTCATTTTTGCGGCCGGAAGAATGTTTGCAACGGACATTGCTCAGAGGGACAGACATACAGACCGACTTGCTTAAATCGACCCAAAATTTGATGCGGATTAAGAATATATATACTTTATGGGATCTCTGAAGCTTCCTTCTGGGCGTTGAAAACGTTTTGACAAAATGAACACACCCTTCATGCTTCGGTGATGGATGTAAACACACCTTGCGCTTAATATACTGAGGTTACTATATGTTTTATTGTTGTATTATTAATAATGCAGTAAATACACCAAAAAGTTTTCATTGCAACGTTTTCTATTTTATCGTGACAAAAAGATAAAGTAGGTCCGGAAGCGCACCGGCGACTTAACAATTGGGACTAACAATCAAACTTTTCCTGTTCTTGGCCACATTAATATTTAAAATCAACCATTTGTTTTCCTTTTTTGGAGCTTGATTAGTATTATTATCTCATTAATCAATAAGCAGGGTAACGCTGAAATTTGAGCATTATGTTTTCCTCGCATAGCATTATAAAGCTAATTTTAGACACAAAATTACGCACAATTTTTGTTTTCCATCAATTCAGAATGAATATCTTTTAATATCGATATAAAATATGTTTTTAAATTGACTTTAAAAGGAGATATGTGAAAATAGACTTGCGTCATTCCGCAAGTCAATACATCACACTAAGACCAGTTTTGATCCAGAAAGAAGTGCTTTTAAAAACAGATTGAATTAAGCATTGCAGCGCTCGATTGGAAGGAGACGTGATGTGAGAAACTGTCCTTTTTTAGTAAAGCGCAATGAAAAAAAATGTTGTAGTGTACTATTGAATTTGAAAGCTTTGACGCGAATTTTTTTGGAATTCCTTCCACCTGTGTATTGCACTAAGGTATGACTTGCTTTAATGACGAAGCAAAGCAACACTTTCACATCTAAACTTGCTATATCAAGTTCACATACGCCTTTTTTGGATCCCTTCCTTTTATCAGTAAAGGTTTAATATTTACCGCACGCATGCATTAGGCTGCGCACATCATCTATGTGTTCCATCGTCGGCGTGTTACACGCACTGTAAGACTCCCCTGCGTGATTGGTCGTACATTAAAATATATATAAGATCCTCATAAAAATAAGCGCTAATATGGCAACAAGATCTCATTTTTGATTATTCATGACGAAATTGGTGAAGAAAATGTTGAACAATAATAACATTTTTGGCAAGAAAAGATATTTGAATCATGTCAGCTTACATGACTACCTCCCACATGAAGGTTTCCATGCCCTTATGCCTTTAGAAGAGAGCAAGCTGCTATAAGAAAGATTTTATTGCAAAAATATGTCAAATGTAGGGCGAAGGATATTCAATAATCAACCTTCTGTTTCAACTTCTTCTCTTTACATAAGTATTCTAAGTTTTAACGGCAATCGCGAATGCCATTTACTCACTTTAAAAAACGGGTGACCAAAATTCTCTTTAAGGCTGCTGAAGTTTTCCAAGCTTTTTTCTATACATGTGTATGTATTTTTATTTTCTGCAATTTTTGCTGTATTCTTTCTCATGATATTACAATTTCGTAAGCACAATAGCGTAAAAATGGTAATTTGCCATGTTACTGACAATTTAATTTGAACTATGGAGGACGTAGGAAAGAAAAATTGCAACAAAAAAAAAAAAACAAAGACAAAAATGACAAAAAACATCTGAATGTGTACGTACCTACAAGCAACTAAAATAGCCAAAAAATAAAAAAAATAAATAAAAAAGAAAGTAAAAGCTGACATTATCAAAAAATGCAAAACGGAAGCAAAAAAATTCAAGAAGGACTAGAAAGAGAAACTGTACAAATAATGCAAACAACAAAATGCAATAATAATGTTCAAAAAGCGAGAAGAAAAAAGAAGACAGACAGACAACTATTGCTGCTTTACACAGAAAATAGCGCAATTTTTGGTTTCCGGTTTCCGGCCAGTGCAACAAGCATTTATAAGTGTACGAACGAGCATAATGATAGGAACGACACTAGCACTAATATTTTTCAATGAAAGACAGTAAATGTAAGAGAAGCAGTAGCAGTAGTGGCAATAGAAGTATTAGTGGCAAGAACGTGGAAGTAGCGAGCAGCGTTGGTGTGACGGTGGATAACAATGGAAACAATGCCAAGATAAGTGAAAGAATTCTTTTATTTGTTTCTTAGTGAGTCTTTTTTTGCGTTTGTAAGTCTGTAAAGAAATATAAAAAAAAAATTTTTTTTGCCTACATTTGGATGCAATTATGTATAGATGTGTGCGTGCGTGTGTGTGTGCCTGTGTGTACAAGTGTGCATATATAAAACATGCTAATATAACCGCATACTCTCTTTTTAATGTCAGTTGATATAACAAAAACAGGATGTTCTACGCTGCAACGGCAAATGTCTTATTTGATTTCGGTGACAGTAGAGTAGAAAGATAGATAGATAGCAAGAGAGACAGTGAGAGTGTATTAGACGGGGAAAGGGAAAAAAGGGAGAAGAAAATTAAAAAAAAGAAACGATATGCTAAGAAACATTTGCAATAAAAAATAAACTGCAATGTTACTGAAATTAGAATTTTATGGCTTTTACAATTTCCACAAGTTTTACTAAGAAAAGTCACTAGGAAGTTATTAAATTAACGTTTTGGTTGGACGGCAACATTTAAGGCAAAAAAGGCATAAAAGAATTAAAAAAAAGAAAATCGGAAGCAATAAATGTGCGAGTTAAAGTACTTTTTCATAGACATAACAGAAACATAAAAGAGAAATTAGGCGACATTGAGATTTCTAAACATATATATATATATATATATATGCATAGATATAAGAGTTTATGGCGATATATGTTACATGTAGGCGTCAAATCTATTGTATTTTATTCACTTTTTCATCTGCATTCTGCGCAAATAGCTTGAAAAGAAATGTTCTCCATTAATTTGCTAAACTGTACTGATGCAACTAAAGTCGTCACTTTTCGTTTATCGGTTGGACGTTCTGTCTAAACTCTATTTGTTTCTCGATGAATAAATCACAAAAAATAAACTCTCACAAAGTTTCCACACTGTCAGTTATCTGCAATCTTACGAGGGCTGAGAAGTAGGAAGGCTAACTTAAAAGCCAAAAATGTGTAATAAAGCAATGAATAGAATGCTATGAAATGAAATGATAGCTTGGCAGAAAAAAGAAAAAAAAAAGAAAACGAAAAATAAAAAAAAAAAGTTTACATGATGTGCAACAAGCGGGAAACACTAAAGTTAACATGCTGGTATAACATTTTATAGCGGCTGTTTCCGTTTCCGTTTGACTTAAACAAAATGCAGACACACGCACCTAAAACTTGTTATATGAGCCAGACCACCTTACCAAAGAAAGAAAAAAAAAGGTGGAAAAACGAATTTTTGCTGCTCTTGCATTTTCGTACAAAAGGTTTCTTTTCAATTTCCTCCCCTCTACTTCACCTTAATTCTTGTTGCAACTTTTTATCTTGATTGAAAAATTTTTCATTGTTGGATTACAAAAAGAAAAAAAAGAAATAAATAAAAGCAAAAAGAAAGCAAGAAATGTAAAAGTCAGTAAAGTATTCAGCTTTTCTTACCTTTTTCTCTATGTATGTGTTGACATGTTAACATTTTTCTGGTTCCTAAAAGCCAGCTACCAGCTGGGCTAGCTGACTGAGATTATTCATACCCCTTCTGCTGCTTCGAAGATGTGAGAAAAACGAAAAATTTTTAGGAAATGAAATGTGATTCTTTCCTACTTTCCTCGGTTAACTTGTTGTACATCACCACTCATGTGCAGGAATGCGCGTTGCTTGCATGAATATATATATGAAGGCACAAGAACTCAGCTCAGAGGCCACTGCATAATTCTGTTGAAATTTATTACATAATTATGATGGCCTTTTTCTTTTCTTATCTTTTTGTGTATATATATGTATATATATATATATGTAATATATATAATTATGTGATATATATATATATATATATATATATTAGCTTGGGGAAAAAGAAATCCATAATTTTTTCGGTAGATGGCTGCACTGATAGATTTCTCGTAAAGTATCGATCAAACAATTTCCGATACTGTACACTTACATACTGTACATTTCGCAGTAAAAAAAATTCTTTTGCTGTTTTTTGTTTGGTGCA
>NW_023998630.1:456410-721223 GCF_014805625.2 Glossina fuscipes | reverse complement strand
TCTATGAGAGAGGCATTTTGAAGTTACCTTTAAAATGGCAACAAATCATACAACAAAACGGTGCATATTTGACCCAAATCGGACAATCCGAAGCATGTTAAATAAAGTCCTGAAGTTCATATATAAATAATGGATTTCTTTTTCCCCAAACTAATATATGTATACAGCTTTTGTATCTACTTTGAAAAAGCAAACGCAAAAGGCCCTTGAAGCAGCGAATAAAAAAAAGTAAAGACGATCTCCATGAAGAATTGTGATTTTATTACGTGGTGTCATGAAGTTTATTCTAAGAGATTTATGTGAAAAGGATGAGTGGCTTCATTGTCGCAGACAAAGAAGAGTGTAGTAAGACTTAAAGCAGCATCATTACTTGAAAGATAAAATTGTGCAAAGTGATATACTAAAGTTTTTCATAATATTCATATTAATGGGAAATTGCGGAAGTGTTATTATTTGGCTTGAGAGCAATTGTTAAACAGATATAATCGCTAAAAAAGCAATGAAAACAAAAATCCTTAAATAGCAAATTTGCAAATTCTAATATTTTTGTAAATAGCTGGCGTGGTAAGTGGAGTGTGAGGGGCGAATAGTTAGAACACACTTTTGTGTCTATATTTACAACTGCAAATTTGGAATGAAACTTCATAAAATCGCGGCGTAGGTATCGGTCGGGGCTGATTAAATCTTTAATTTCATTAACATGAGGAATGAATGGCAAATGAAACTTAATAGCTCGATGGCCATTAGAATTTTTGCAATGAAATGTTGCGAATTATCCCGATATGCAATTTCGCTTTTCCGAAAGCAACACGCGTATGCTTTTTCGTACACATGATTATCTTTTTTCTTTTGAATTAACATGGCTTTTTCGAAATAAAAACACAGGAATCTTGGACACAATGCGACTTGATTTCATTTCATTTTAATCACTGAAAAAAATTCCGCTACCGAATATATAATTAATCGAACATAAAACCAAAAGATTACAACTTGACCGAAAACAACAACGGGCGCTATGCAAACAATAATTTAGGATTCAAGAACATATGTCAATGGGTCGATATGGATTTTTATAACCCACTGAACTTACTTCTCTTGTCTTTTTAAATTGTAACTGAATTAATTAATTGAAAAAGTGTGTTAGTGATTTTTAGTTTCATATGCCCGCAATTGTGCAATCGTTTGCCTCGTTGGTTCATTGTGTTGTTTACGTTAATCTTCATTTCAACTTACACGCGATTGTGCCTCTCTCAGTCTTCTTGATTTATTGAGATATGAGCCGTTGTCCTTCAGGCTCCACTTTGCTCTGTGTACATTTCGTTTTTGTCAGCTATTTCGATTTTTTTGAACTAATATTTATTATTAATATTATTATTATTATTATAATTTTGGACTAATGAAATAAATTCTTAGACTAAAAAAAAGACATTGAGCACAAGCAACACGGGCTATCGGCTCTCATCTATATATACATTAGATATTGAACCTAGTAGTTTTAATAAAGTAATGAGCCGATAGCCTGTGTTGCTAGTGCTCAATGTCTTTTTTTAGTCTAAGAATTCAATTCATTAGTCTATAATTAAAATAATAATAATAATAATAAAGTAATATATTGTATTGATATTCGATTCTGATGATTCGATTCATCTTCTTATATTTATTATTATTATTATTATAATTTTAGACTAATAAAATAAATTCTTAGACTAAAAAAAAAAGACATTGAGCACTAGCAGCACAGGCTATCGGCTCTAATATAAATAAATGTACATTAGATAATGTGCGTAGTAGTATTAATAAAGTAATATATAGAATTGATATTCGATTCTGAAGCTGATTTTAGAATGTCCAAAGGGTTAATCGTTCCAAATGCAATACTTCTAGCCAAGGAAAAGTTAAGGCAGTCGCAGAGAATGTACTTTATAGTGAGAATTTGTCCGCAACTGCAGATTGGGGAGGAAGAATTCTTCAAGATCCATTAGTGCGTAGCAATTGTATGTCCAAGGCTCTTTACCTTTCCTCCAAGGTATCTTTGAAGATTCAAATTTTCAATGACATCATCCATAATTAGAGGAGCAGAAGCAGCATACTCCGCCGCTCGATCAGCCTACTCATTTGCCAAGAAACCGACATGACTAGGCACCCATAACATTTTAATTTTTCCACCGGGCGTTGTAATTATATTCCTTAATTTGTTGATGGTGCTCTATCTCGAAGTCGAAGAACTCCGAATAGCTTACAGACAAATAATAATACAGACAAACTGTCGGTAACAATGACCGTTTTGAGTTTGTTTTTATGGGCAAGCTTCGCAGCGTGAAGGGTAGCTCTGGCTTCGGCTGTGAAGGTTGAAGTACTTTCGTGAAATATGTGATTGAGAAGAACCTGTCCTGTAGCATCTACCGTGGCACAAGCAGGACGCAGGCCAGAAGATTTTGAGCCGTCTGTGTATAAAAGATTCCAACCAGTACTCTCCAATACTTCGGTTTTTTCAGCTATTAGATTCCTGAAGACGTAATTTGGAGTATCTTCTTTCTTGTGCATAGACAGCGAAATGTCAAAAGAGCAGTCTTTCAAAACCCATGGAGGTTTAACACCAAAAGAGTGGAAAATTTTTAAGGGAATGGTCAATTCCTTTGTGACGTACTAACAATAGTCAATTGCAGATGGTGACTTTGGAATTTTCTTCAAAATAATAATCTTTCTCACGTCATCACCGAGAATAGATATGTTTGAATTAAGAAGCCTGGGGACTATTTTGGCTTTCAACTCTTAAAGTCTATTTTCTAAAGTTGGGAGACCAGCTTCAATTATAATATTATTTATGGGCGTCGTCCGAAAAGCATAACAACTTGCTCTGACGGCTTGGTGATAGACCGGTTTAAGGATGTTGATATTAGATTTGCAGCTATTGCCATAAATTATCAAAGCATAGTCAATCTTGCTTAACATAAGCATTTTGGTAAGATAAGCAATAGTGTTAATATGCGCATGGCTTCTCCAAGCAACGTACTGTAGGAAATTCACTCTTGTTAAAATAGAAGTTTTTCACCGAAGACGGTGTGCTTTCCAACGGTAATTGTTGGAAAACGTGAGCCCGAGAATATGCAGCGTCTGCACGTTTAGTACTAGTAAGTCATTAATATGCATCAGTAGATTTCCTGCATCGCATATCTGCTTTCGACATATGTGCATTTTTTTTTTTATGGAAATTTTAGACCCTGACGAGTTTGCTCGTGCGGAGATCTCTCGTCCAATAGATTCGAGGATGTTGATTGCCTTCGTGCTGTCTTTTTCTTTTGTAAATATGTATACATCGTCCGCGTAGAGACAATGTTCCACTCTTGGTACACGGCAGAGAATTTTGCTAATTTCGTTGAAGGCGATCTGGAAAAGCGTAACAGAAAGAGGAGATCCTTGCGGAATGCCATTCATTAGCGGAAAGGAATCAGAAAGATGCTTTTTGATTCTAACTTTAAACCGCCGATGCGACATGAATGATTTGATGTAGTTGAAGAATTTGGGTCCAACATTCCGTGATTTCAGGAATCTTAAAAATAACATGAAGACCAATTCTGTCAAAAGCTTTTCCGAAAACGATTGAGAGAATTGTTTCCGTACGGAAATCAATATGTAAAAGAACGTCGATGCACCATTTATCCCGCTTGAAACCAACTTTTTGCTTTGTTGTCAGGTTATTCAAGAAACCAAGATAATCTAGATGCCATAATCTTTTCCAATACCTTTGAGAGGCAATATAACAGAGAGATTGGGCGATAATACGATGTGAAGTAGACATTTTTTGACTGTGGAATTGGAACAACTGCCAGTTTCCACATGTAGGGCATATGGGCAGTCGAAAATACCATATTACGTAGGCCCTGTAATTTCTTTTAACTTGAATTAGACAGAGCACTGACGTCTTGGTAGGATATGCGGTCTAGACCAGGTGTCTTCCCTCCGATTTGGAGAGACAACTTTCAAGTTCTGAGGTAGATATGCAATTTTCTAGGGCCATGGCACATCTATCAATATTATTTGAAAGAGAAATTGGAGTCCTTTTGTTTTCGATGAAAGCACTGGAGAAGTTGCTGTCAGGGGAGAATAAATTGTAGAGTTATTGCTGAGAAAACGATTGCGAAGGTGGGATATAGAGCGAAAGCACTGTAAATTTTATGTTTAACATTATTTGTATCGCTGCGGCTTGTATGTTTTAGCTAAAATTTATGCGTTTGTAAGGTATGCTTAATTTTATAAAAAGACCAACACCTTGTTTGGAATATGAATTTTGATCGGCTTTGGTGAAGGAACCAGTGCAAGATTTGGGTGGAATAGGATAGAGCTTCTACAATGGAATAGAGCTTCTACAATGGGTCTCGTGAAGCGATATAAAGGTTGGACTAAAATCATTTATGAATCTACGGAGTTCATCAAAATTATTAATAAGACCTTTAATGCTCCATTGTAGAATTTTAAAAACTTTATTTGATTGTAGTGACATGGATACGTAGTGATAGGTGGGTTAAGTTGCCATGTCAGTGTCTCCGTCGAGAAGAACGCTATAGGAATTTTGCGAGAATAATTTGTTCTTACCAGCAGAATAATCTGTACTTAGGTGGTTGCATACATTTAAAGTGCAACGAGTGGGCGCACGTGAATAATTTGAAATTGAAGCTTGATTAAGGGATTGGATTCATTACAACTTGTAATTTATTGACTAGCGTTGAGAGCTGGTGATTCTAAAAAATTTAATTCATTAGATTTTAGGGCACATGTTGTTGTTTTAATTTTTTCAGAGCCGATAGCCTGTGTTGCTAGTGCTCAATGTCTTTTTTTTAGTCTAAGAGTTCAATTCATTAGTCTAAAATTAAAATAATAATAATAATTTTTTCAATGTTGGTGTTTTTTCAATATTATATTTGGCGGGTGATGGAACTGGTTTCGCAATATAATATTTGGTTAATGGTAGAACAGGTTTTACATTGGAAGTACTTGGAGTTAAAAGCTTATTAGGCTCGATTTGCGAGGCGACAGCAGCGTACGTATTACTTTTGTTAATTCTTGGAGTTCCAGATGGATTAGTTTCCTGGTACTTGCGTCGCGTTTCGGGCATGCTACAGTAATTTTGTGTTTTGATTTTAAGAATTTCACGCATTTGTATAAACGTGGGCATTGTTTGTCTAACGCCGAGTGTTGACCATTGCAATTTAGGCAGAAGCTACGTGTTCAGCTTTCAGCATGTGGAGGAAGACCACAGTTAGCACAAGATGGAGCACTGGTGCACCTTTTTGCCGTATGACCCAGGCGTTGGCAGTTTTTGCACCCCATGGGATTTAGAATGAAGAGTTCTACTTTCCATTTACACCACGCCATATCAACTGTTCGCGGTAATCGATAGCGATCAAAGGTTAAAATAATTCTTCCTGTAGGAAAGCGAGTTTTTCCGTCGTCATTTAGTTTGGTGAATTTATATACTTCAGCTACTCCTTTATTGCCTATTTCGCGGACAATTTCATTTTCCGGCACATGTTTTAAGCACGGGGCATGAATTACGCTTCTAACTGAGTTCAGTTTTCCATGCAGTTTAGCGGAAATAGGGCATAGATTAGCTAAAGATTTCGATTTTATGATGTTTTCATGCAATCTAGAGCTTTTCTTATAGCAAAAGGGCAATTTTGGGAAATCGTTGAAGAAATAACAATATATTTTTTGCCAATAGGAGTTATGTCACTGATTGGCAGCACCGGAAAGTCGGAATTTTTAATTTTTTTTCTTTAGGGGGATGTGTCAGCTAATAGATGAAATCTATTCTAGCTTTTATCTGGCGGCCCCGGGGTCATTATGCCTTATGGTTTGCTATTAACTAGTTATTTGCGAAATAACCACTCACTTGAAAAGGTTTGGGAACTATTGAGGATGAGGTCTTATGTTTTCAATTTTTTATTTATTTATTTTTTTTTTATTTTTTTTTTTTTAGTATATTTAGAGGAAACACGTACGGCATCCGCGATAATTAGCTTAGCAAAAAGGTACGAGCTATATATGCAAAAAAAATCGAAACAATTACAAAATCGCAGACTAAAAGAAAACACGCACTACTCAGAACACAAGTCGAATACGAATGTACACTAATTTTAATTTTGAACTAATATTTGATAGTAATACAAATACAATTTTCAAACTTAAGATTCAAAACAGACATTAAATATTTTTTGTTTATTATTAATTTATTTATCAAATTATTAAGGGGCTAAAATAAGTGTTTTATGTAAATTTGGTCACACTCGTAGAAATCACCCTACAGTGCCCTTTATCGGAGCCCAGTAACAGTTTGCTGCTGCCTTGAGTTGAAACAAATTTACTTCGATCAAGTGAGTAGTTTCGCTGTTTTACAGCGATCCATATATACCGCACACTCACCTACACAGATCACAATAAATGAAAAACCAAGTAAGACTTGCAACGCGTTGCGCTGGCGCTGCAAAAAACTTTGCCTGGCTAACCCAGTTCTGTTTACAAAAAATTAAATGAACAGGATAAAATAAAATGTCCTGGGTTAGGCCTAGGTTATATACATGTATATGAATATATTTTAAAGTCACTAAATATACATATATATAATATATCAAATCACTGTCGCTATACTGTTAATTAGAGGTCCTGTTGTCATTCTGTTCTCTCGTTCTTTAGTCTGTGCTTATGTGTCTATTGCCCGTTAAGCCACTGTCACACGCACACACACACATCCTCACAAAACCATGTTCGCCGCTTAAGCCGTTACATTCCTCTTTTCTTTGTTGCAAGTAAACCAAATTAAGAACTCACAAATGGAAGGTACTACTTACTATTCCATTATAATACTATTTTTATTTTCTGCTGCATTCGCCGCGCGTACCGTATCAACTTGGAAATTCTTGGCGATAACTTCCTCCCACCCCTTTCCGATGATTAGCAAAAAGTGCCCCAGGTTTCGGCTCCAGCCAGAAATAGATGTGTGCATTTTTTCTCCCTCTGAATTCCTTTTGTCTTATCTAAAATATATCTTATTTTATCTTAGATATATATACATATATATATATAGGTATGTATATATATGTTAACAGCTCTTCAGGTTCTGTTGTTTTTTTAATTTTTTGTTATTCCATTTATTACTAGTTAGCAGGTATTCTTTATTTATTACAATCATAACCACTATAACATATCTTTATGCATATATAGGTACAGTTTCGACCAACTTTTTATTAAAATTTTTAACCATTTATTTTATCCTTTTTTTCAGAATGTAAGTTTTAACATTTTTTTCAAATTAATTTCTCTTTCACCTATCTAGCTGTTTTTTTACCTCTTTTCCTTAAACTTAATATTCTTAGAGATATAACCAAATATTTGTAATTCTTTCAAAAAAATATTCAATTTAATTTTCATTAAACTTTTTCCAATTACTCCTCTTCTTTTTGCTCACTTTTTGATAGCTCAGTCTAGAATGCCTTGACGTGTTTTTTCCTTGTCAGTCTTTTTCTCAACCATAGCTAGGAAAAACGAAAGAGCACACGAGTGCAAAACCCACCCTTAAGCTATACAGACGGACTTTGGACTTTATACTCTTTTGATAACTTCCGTCTCTTAATTGTGCCATTTTATAAGCGAAGAATTATAAAAAGAGACACTAATTAACGAAAATCCTTTACTGTACTGCACACTACTCTCTTGCAAAGAGCAGAGGACAAGCCGACCGACCGAAACCATCTACTTCTACATACGCGGACTTTACAAACTGTTTATAATTCTATATACTATAGCTATATACTATATACTATAGGGTACCTACGTAAATGCCAGAAAATCTAAATTTAGAAGTTATTTGAAAAATATATAATATGAAATTAAATTATAAGTTAATTAATTGAACAACTTTAGAAACATTTGCAATACAGAACAATACTATCCGTTATTTTCGCACAGAATGAATTGTTGTTGTAAACTATTAGATAGTCTACTAAACTTTGAGTTTTCACGATATTCTTTGGATTCATTCATGCATACACTAATACTTGAGATTAATTTAGACTCTTAGACTTAATTTTAAATCTAATGAAAAGCCGGGAAGAGCTTCAATCTTTAAAGGCAGAAACAATTTCTTCATATTTTAATCATAGATAGAAACTCTTATTAATTCTTCTTCTTTTGGATTTGCAGAGGAATCCTGTGAAATAGTTTATAACGGACTGGATTAGTTTAATTTTTAATTTTATACGAAAAATTTCCGAACGTATCACGTGAATATCTTGCTTTAGTCGTCGTGGGTCCACTCACAAATTTAGCGAAGCATTGAAGTATGAAGTGACTAAATAATGAGAAAATAAGTTTACAAAACGATGCTAAAGTCTCTCTAAAACAGACATAAAGACGTTGGTAAAAATAAAAGTCTTTAAGCTCATTATTTTCGAGGTATTGAAAAGTTTATGAAAATTAGTGCTTTTGAGAAGCATCGATTTTGTGGTACGGGAGGTAAGGGTAGGAAAAATTGGAAAAGGGCCATTTTCCGATGGACGCCTTTCAGATGAAAATGTCCCATTTGTGCGCATATAGTGGACAACGTGCGTCGGAGGTTTTCAATTACGTTTCTGCTGATATCTGGAGAGGCTGGTACCTCTCGTCTGTTTAACTTGAGCTTATTATGCCGCATTTGGTATTACCGCGGTATGGACCCTTATGGCTTCTTTATCTTTACTATATCACCTAATTTTCCCCGCCCTCACGCGAGATTAGGGGTTTGGACGCTGTCTTCGCGTAGATTTACATCACAAGATGTATTGCAAAACATTAGCGGATATTTTCCACCTTTCAGTGTCCATTAACATGATCGCTACTAAGTTGCCTGACATGTTCTAGAGATCCGAATACACTGTTTCTCCAACGTGCCTAAACCGGACAAACGAATACAGTGTGCTGCGCATGGACCCTGTGTTATCTCTGCTGTTTTGCTACGCCGTCGTTGTGTTATAAAGCATACTTCTGTTATACCAGTAGCTATCTGGCATTTTGACCCAGCACGGGGAAAACCAACACTTGTTTAAACATTTTATGGTGATTTCCCAGTTCGTTGTGTTAAAAGCATTTCTGATGTCCAACGTGATGACAACGGAAAACCACTTTGCGTCATTGCTTTTTTGTGGTGCCAATTTGTAATATCGTTTGAAAAAACCGGTCTCCAGCTCTTTTTCTGAAGCTGCTAGTACCAGTTTTCAAAAAATGTGTCCACATTGTCCACGAGACAGGAAGGTCTATAAAAAGACGAACTATCTAATGGGTTACCGGGCTTTCGTAGCAAGACCAGAAGCTGTCTTTCTATATTACTAACCAGTTGTATCGTTTTCTTTGGTATTCCATCCGGTCCCATGCTTTCTTCTTCTCCAACGTTCGGCCGCATTCTCGGCTTAGGCTGATGCTTGGTTGCTGGGAACAGATCTTCTACTATTGTTGAGCATTTGTAACTCCTGGTATAGGTTTCCCGAAGCCAACTTTATTGGTTATTATTCTGCATGGCATACCCCACGAATCGTTGTTTATGTCTTTGCATAATTCTTTCCAGCATCTCAGTTTGCTGTTTGCTACTACGATTCTGAGACTTCCTCGCACTGCTGTAAGACTAGGGACGATTTCAATTTCTTCTGGACCTTTTCACTGGTCCTTAGGGCTTTAGACCTTACGTCATACAGACTTTCAACATAACATGGTATACGCATAACCTAACAGTCTTTTAATAAAATTCTGCAAATTAACCGAAGAATATGTTAGTTCAAAATTCTTTGACAACATCGTTCCTTGCAACGAGTTCATAAATGTAAGCGCATAACCTTGAGAATAAAAGCACTTGTTTGCATTAATTTTCTTAATTAAACAAAAACTTGAAAAAGTAAAATTTGAAGTTCCTTAATGAAAATATATATTTCTACTTCCTGAAAACCAATACCGCGATAGTAAACCTGGAGAAGGGTGCATTTGCTACAAGTCTTTCCAGAACTACACAGTGATTTTTAACAAAAGATGTTTATTTTTGTCATAATAAAGTTTACTCTCAAACACCAAAGAAAACGTCCACCCTTTTGAAGTGATGGACTAGCAATTAAGTAGTTCTGTGTTATCAATTAATGACCTCTTTTATTCCCAATATAGAAGAAGAAGTTTCGGGGAGCAAATTTTCCAAAAATTAGATAAAGAAGTATTTAGGTATAGGCAACTATCGATAGATGCATTCCTTCTGTAATGGTATTACTGCCTCCAATCATTCAAGCAAAGAACATGTAACGAAAATGCTAATTGCAATTTGTTTGTTCTATTATGAAATTCGCTTCTCTAAGATACAGTCCGTATCACTAGACCAGAGATATTTTGTTCTAGAGGAATACACTTCAAAGTTCTTTTATTAAAAATCATATTCTTTAAGAGTTTGATCATTTATTTACAATAATGTTGCTTAAATGAAGGATTATTCACAATTTATTTTGGCCGTACCGTCAACTTCTATGTTCTTGCCCGACTAACTCTCACGTCCACAAATATTCCAATTATATACATTTTTAAAGCAGCTGCATGACGCGCCTGCGAATGTTCACTTGGTTTTTACTTGTGTGCTTTTCCTCTAAGCGTTTTCATCGGCCTGCAGCTGCATAACGTGCCTGCGAACGTGCAATTGAATTTTACTGCCTTAGGGAATTTATTACTAGGGAAAATTACTTAGCTGAAATTAACTGGATTTGGGATTTTCGTAACAGTTCTTTTGAAAAATATGGCCTTGCACAGTACGCAAATTAGAGATTCGTGAATTTCACGAAGCGTGTTATCATGAAAAATTGTTACAAGCAAATAAAAACAACGTGTAGTGTCGTGTGGGATACCAGTAAACATCCTACATCACCATACAATTATCCACATATCGATTTTTCAAAAGGAGACGTTGTATGGGGAGTGGTCAAGAAAGTTGTCCGATCGGAACAACTTTCAACAGTGTACCTCCTTGGACCAAAACACTTAAGCCTACCAAATTTCATAAAAATGTTCCCGTAAATTGTGTACTGTAATGTAAACACCAAAAAATAAGACAGACAGACGAACAGACAAGTTAGATGGATTTGGAAAATGATACCTACGCGCGCACATTCTTTTTCAATTTACTTAAGTTCCACTTTATTGACTTGCTACATGTTCGTTGTACTGCTCCATTGTTTATATCGAAATAGATCCACAGGTGGTCACTTAAAGTGTCGTTATCCACCATGCGACGCGTACATTGGTCTGCAACATCAATGATGCTATATATGTGCCTATTATCGTGCCCTGTATTCCGTTTAATACAACCAGACCGAATTATGAAATCGTTTCGTTGAGCATAACGACTTTTTCGGGTGCAATTTTGGTGACTTGCTACTAAAATGCTTTCCTAGCATTACTGGTAAGTAGATTTCCTTTAAGTGCTTTTCTAGAACTTTTAAATATCCACATATAGTTTCAAAGTGCACTTTTGGGGAGAAGTAACAACTGTAAATGGTAGTCACATCCACATCCTCTAGAGCAAAGTTTTCGTTTCCTTCACCTATTTTTTCCAATTCTAAATTAATGTTTCTTATATAGATAGCTGTTTTACCCGTCGTATTTTAGGACTCCGCAGCCGTTTGTGATTTTTACATGGTTCGTTAAATAGCCGTCTATATTCTCTTCGATTGCAATTTGCATCATCCAACCTTGGGCCTCTTTTCCCCTGTTTACATTTATTTGAAGAAATTTAACTATCATGTAAAGTTTTGTTGCATGCTGGTTTATTTGTAAAACCTTTCTCAGTACACGTAATGCACTGAATCTCGCTCTTGCATTCTACTGCTTTATGTCTATCTGCGGCGTCTTCTGCATAGTAAACTACAGTTCCTCTCGCGTTAATCTCTAAACATGTGGCCTGCCTCTTGGCATCGAAAACATGTTTTCTTGGTCTCTTTTCCGGCATCGAGCCCACTCTATTTTGGTTTTAGTTTTGAATAGATGGGCGGACCACATTGTATCTCAATTAGCGCCTGTTTGGTGCGCCAAAAAGCTTCGCTGACATTAACTATCCTAATTTTCTCCCCGTCTGACTCGCCTGCAGCACCTAAAATGCCATCGATCCATATCCATATAAGATCTTCGTTTCGATTTTCTTTGCGATCATTTTTTTCTCATTGTGCATTGTAATGCCTTTTGCAACTTAATGACGTGACCGTCTCCTTTTTTAATCTAAACTATCTGAACAGCGTTTCTTCTGCGTATCTTGTACGTATTTATGCACATGTATATATATATGTATGTCGCTTATTTAGTTTTTTGTTGGTTCTTTATTCTCTTTTTCTTTTGCTTTTCTCTTTCTGACCGAAGGTTGGACTATATGGATTGTTTTACCATGGCGCCCTTACCTATGTTAAAACTTAAAATGTTTGTGTTTTAGGTTAATCTTTCTCTTAGAAACCTTGTGAGATTGCAAGGATGGTTTTTTTGTAGGCATCAGCGTCGCAATGCCTTTCAGTTGTTATTGCCACTGGTATCTGAAACCAGTTAACGGAGAAGAAAAAAAAGGTGAGAAACCAAAAATAATGCCAACTCATTCGTTCGTATTTCGCACGAAACCCATCAAAAACTTTGACCGATCACGCGCTTTCCCATAGATTTCCTTATCACAATTGTTTTCAGGTGTTTCAATTTATCTCTTACCATCATCGACGCAAAAATCGCGGAGCACACAAAAACACGTCCGTGCGCTAAGAATCCATCACGGCTTTTTTTCAAAGTAAAAGTATCAGTAAATTCTTGATTCACTCCACTTTTTATTGTAACATATTATGCTTGGTCCTTCCCGTTAGAATCAGGTCACTTTTGTGCAACAACCTGTACGTCTATATGTCAGTTGAACCTTACTTTCCTTTAATTTTGGGTGGAAGAATTTTCTGAATGCTCGAAAAAGGTCGCAGATTTGAAAAGATAGGAAGCTGTAAAGGACGGACGCACGTGTCATTGATAATCTGGCTAGTCCGGGCGAAATTTGTATGATTTTTAATGCTTCAACAATTTCTAATATTTTTCGTATCTAATAATAATATAATATAATATACTGAGCTAACACATCAAAAATGGACAATAAAGAAAAAACCTGGAGTGAAGATGAAGAAGAGATAATGATGGTGGTGCTGCGGCAGCTATTGTTAATGTAGATACATGCAGAGATTTGCAACTCTGCGCGCGTATCTTTTACTTTGTGTGTAGAAATTTTGTAATTCTTTCTTTTATTTCATTGCATTATTGCGTTTGGTTTTAAAGGCTAACTAATCATGAAAGTGTTTAAATATATTGTAATATATTGAACTTTTGTCTTTTGTCGTTTTGGTTTTTGCGATCAGCATTTAGTGCTGTCGTCAAAAAGTGTCTTTCTTGTGTTTTGCGTGTTGTTGTTTCTAAAAATCTGCCTTGGTTTGCGGCGTTTACAGTTTTTCACTTTGATCACTGTGTTTTAATGGTGTGAAGTTTGCGTGTTAATTTAATAGACCATTTAGAATACGAGACAAACTTTTTTTTTTTTCAAAAACTCTTTTTTGTTTGTTGCTTTTGGACATGGAGTGCTAATTATATACATAAGTCAAACCAAAAGAGTTCCTGATCATGAACGATTCATTACTTGTATGCCTTGCGAGTGTTATTGTCATGCAGAGTGTGCAGGTATTACTGATCGTGCTGCAGGCGCAGTCCTAGTTACTGCGAACAGATTACGACCGTAGGAAGCTGGACATTGACTTTTATAAAAGAAGGAATGGTTTTTATCAATTAAGTAAAAATTTCGTCACATTGTGCGGAAAGTTTAAAAAAATTAAAACAATTTCCGATGACTGTCGCCACCTAAATCACCCGCTGAGGAGGAGTGCTTCAGCTTATGAAAAACTAGGTTGCGATGTAGCGTATGGCATATCATCTCCCTCTTCGCCTTAATCTCATACATCAAGAACATTAGCGTTTCCTCTATCGTAAACTTAGCTAATAATACAAATAAGCCGGGGAGCCTCACGGTGTCAGCTGTACTGAGAGGGCAAGGGTATCTCCTGCTAATGGTGCCATTCAGGCTAGTGTCGCTAGGTTTAGTGCCCTAGCTGTTCGGGTTATCCGCTAGTCCCCATACTGGACAAGTCGCACAAAACTGCAAAAGCAAGATTCTGTATCCGTCATTAATATCGTTCCTAATACGGATGACGTCTACTGGAAGGCAGATCCCCCTGAAAATAATAATATATATCTCAAGACTGGCGCTTGACACCTCTGTTGATAATATAAAAAGTCATCTGGCTGTAAAAGCCCCATCTGTCAATTTAAAACGTGTAAGTATTTTCAAATTGGCTTCATCTCAAGCTAGAGCTCTTTGAAAATAGTAGTTCCGAGTGACTAAATGCATATTTTGCTAAATAAACCATTGTGGTTGGTTGAATCCTTGATAAACGAATTCAATCTTTAGGATTGGCCCCGTAGTACTAATTTGGCAGTTCTGCCGCTCTCAAAAAATTAAATGTTTCTTCAAGCCCAGTAATTTTCATTTATCAAAATGTTAGTTGTCTATCCCGAAGAACATGCATTACTGTCTAAAATTCAGTGGGCTCGGAGTTGTCCTTTTTGTCTTTCAGTGAAACCTGCTTAAAGGCTCATTTACAATCGTCAGAACTTTTTCACAATTCCTTCCAAGTTTTCAGAAAGGATCGATTCAATCGCACTGGCGGTGGTGTTTTAATTACCATATCTGCTTTGTGGCGCGGCCGTTTTCGGCTAAACTTACTGATGTAGTCATAGCGTTGGGTGACCTTTGTCTAACTGTACAATCGTACTTCTAATTGTACTGACAGGCTACTAGATCTGTTTACTGTTTAGTTTAGGAGGAGCCTTATCATACAACATTACAGAAATAATGATCCGTTAAACCTTTCTAATGTGTCAAATCCAACTTCCGCAAATAAACATTATGGTTTTAACAAAACCAATGTGTTACTGTTTAAATCTCATCTTTCACACATTATAATCGTTTTCTCCTGAGAATATTGCAACCTTATTGTCATCGTGTTGTAATGTATTAAGCCCAGTTATTTCTCCATCCGTTCCGATGAAGCAATTTCTCCCTCGAAGCAAGCGCTCGCCTTGGTTTAACAGGATAATTAAAGTTTTGCCTACTTCGCTTATTTTGCTTCAAAGCATGGATTTAATTACCTACTCCACCGGTATTGTTGCAGATACATAGCCCTCGCAGGTTTCTTTCTGCAGCCCCGAGTCCTTTGATGATATTGAAAGCAAAAATTTCTTTGCTGAATACTTCCGACGAAATTTTTCAACTGCAGATGCCGATTTAATTGTTAACTATCTGTATCCGATAACTAAATCGCTTTCGATTCCTAACTTTTTCAATTCAGAAAGCGACGTTTGACATTGTTTGAGCTGTATAAAATATAATTGTGTGCTTGAGCCTGATTGCTTTCCTTCAAATCATGCTCTAATGAGCTATGTGAAGATTATTCAAAGATTTTCAATCAATCCTTGAAATCAAGTGTTTTTCCTTTGTGTGGGAGTAGTTTCCTTATTTCGCTTTAGACGCGTTGAAGGAGACATCACATTGAGAACTATAGAGAGAGTTGACGACTATCTTGCCTACAATGTTTGAACTAAATAATCAAAAATTAGCTTTCGCCGTTAAATCTTGTATATGGCCTTCTAAAAGGAATTTTAATCCGTTTAAATCCTTGCTGTTTGACCTTAGGAGTTTGGTTTGAGACCGCCTTGTCTCGCTACCGCCTTGTCTCGCTACCACCTTATGAAAATAGGTTGCTGCTTGTATCATTACCATAAGAAACGTAAATTTATTCTTGGGGTTTCCTTCATAATTAAGTTGATAAATGTTACTATCTATTCGCCCACATTACTTGGTGGCTTCAATGTACCTAATCGTTTCTCCAGGCACTTCATCCTCTTGAAGCGTAGTCAACGTAAATATAATTATGGGCTCTTTAATCCGTTCAGAGATGTTTGCAGAAAGCTAAATGATGTGCGCCATTTAATCCCAATATCGGACTCCTTAACTTCTGTCAAAGGAACTATCCTTGATACAAGCTTTTCGCCTATGTCATATTTAAACAAAAATTAACTGGTACTGTTTACTGTTATCGGTTACCAGGCTTTTGCATGTTTGCAACGGTTTATGGGTTGACTTGTCACTTACATCTGTACCGGTTGTGGATGTGGCTCTGTGCCACTTGTGTACATGCGATTTTTCTTTATTTCTTTTTTTTATTTATTTATTTATACATAAATCCTATTTTTTTACTTCTCTTCATATCCTTTGTACTAGTTTTTAATAATAATTAGTATAAGATTTACTTCTAAGACTAAATAGAATCCGGCTGTTAATTTATTTTAACTGACTTTTCATCTGTAACTCAATAAATCAGTAGATCAAAGATGCTACAGTTGACTTTTTTATTACACTGGCTGCTATCTTCACTATAATTTTATAGGGATCAAATTATCACGATATGCATTCTTATGTATTATTAACTCGCGCAGCTTTTACACCTAGTATAAGTTAGCGACGAAATATTTCGTGATATGATGCACACGATCGTATATGATTACCATTCATTTTTAAGACTGGGCACAGCAGTTGACAAACTAAAGTAATGGAAACCAACAATTTATGAAGTGTATGGAATTTTATAAAAGTTTTATTTGGATGACATGCGATGCATATGTATTAGTTTCAATCGGCAGTATAAATGGATCTTAAATATATCTCTCAATCACTGCCATTGAGCGTAACAAATTCTATAGCAAGCATAATGTATTCAATCCTCTTTATCAACTTTATTCCGGCTGTGAACTATTCGCTATTCTCATAGATCTTTCCATTAACAAATTGCACTCGTAGTCTAATTAAGTACGTTCTATACGTGTTTATAATTTTAATATCACTATTTAAAATGCGACGTCATACACAAGCTTTCAATCACGTTGTTGTGAACAGATTCATTGCTATAAGCTTCTCCTTATGCGATTTCGAGTGTATTAAAATTACACATTTTTTCAGGTAATAATTTCCTCGAACAAATACACAATTTCTGTGATATATTACACTCATTCATACATGTATCTTTGCATCTGTTGTATCCAACGAAATTTATCAAAAATTGTAGTCTTTAAATGGATTCTTTATATCAAAATCTTTACATAAATATGTTTTTACTTGTACAAAAGCAAATGTTATTAACATTTATACATTCCGTTGTTCTTATTGATTTACAATTCGTTTTTATAGGGTGCTCGTTAATTAATTTTGGGGATTGTTTTCATTGTTCGTACATATTATTTTGGCAAAACTTATAAGCTTTGAATACTAGTTTTGTTTACACTAGTTTTGTCTAAACTAGTTAAAGAAATAATGTTGATATACCATCACCACAGGTGGTATAGGTGCAGCATAAGGATAGTTATGCAAAAACAAGTAAAAACATTAATTTCGGGGAAAGAGGAAAACTAAAAACCTTACTCTATTTTCCGTAAATTGTTGTAGAGGAATACTTGTTATAGAAGCTCTTTTATGTGATAGGTCCAAAACGGGAAGTTACCACAGCTCGTTTTTCTGTCAAAGATGTTTATCCATTTTTACTAATTGTCAGAAAAAAAATGTAGCGCAATAAACATATATATACGATCCTGCATCGGCTTTAGCCATAAAGTAGTAAAAATTAGACTTTGTCAGCTCGCGGCTTATTTGTGCAAGATCGTTTAAGGGGATGATTTAAAAAAAATAAGCTCGTGGAAAAATTCGTGAAATTTTCCTTATGCCTACTATTTTAAAAAAAATATTTCTTTGTAGGTGATAGTGGTGATAGTCAAACGCTTTGGGTTTGTTCTTTGAGTCAAAGGACATCACTATACCGAATTTACTCCTTCTGGGTATCACATACATCCGCTGCAATTTAATATAATTTAATGTACCCAATGACGACAGAAAAATGAAACGTAAATTTTATTATTGCATGCTTTACAAAGAACTTGGGAAGGGTTATGGAACCGAATAACTTGTGCAGCGTCGGCTCATTGTGCCTGCTAAATATGCCAAATATGTTAAGCAAAATTGTTTGAAGCAAAACCGATGGAAAGAGATAACTTTCATTAAGTTAACCATAAACATGTCTTTCGCCAGCGTAGTTAAGTTAATTGCAATCTATGCTCGTGGCGAGAGGGAGCCAAGGAATTCTTACAGCCTACACTTCGTAAAGCAAGAAAAAGATAGGAAAATATCGCAGCAATGCGAAGTCTTTGTGACATTTGGAATGGGTGTGCAGGCAATGGACAAATATTGTACTGGTCTATAAAAGCAATGCGCAAGCATCGATAGACTCTTTTGACCGAATTTTCGAAAAGCAGACAACCCTTTTACCTTTATTAACGGACAACGCAAGAAGAAAGTTACCTGCAAGGTTAAACGAAAATTTCGTATTCAAATCCTTGACTCTAGTATGGAAAAGGGATGGACAATTTTGTAAATCTTAAAACGGGTACTTTTAAATTCAACATCACAGCAGTAACCTCACACCTTACACACTTTAAATTATATATTTTCGACTAAACTCAAATTATTTATGTCAGACCAAAGTATGCCAACATCGAGTCAAATGAATGGAAGAAAGCAAGGACGCCTAGCTTTACGAACAAAAAACCGTTCAAAAGCAGAGGCGTATTGCACTTCATTGGAACTGTCACGTATGGCGAATGTGTACACCTAATATGAAGCGGAAATTAAGGCCTTGATTGTTGAGAAATCGCAACTATTTCATCACTGTTCTCTTCCTCCGATCATAACTCTAATTCGCTTACAATTCGTAGATATTAGGCAATATGTTTCTTTTCGCACTTCACCTGTAATAATTACTGAACTTAGTTTATTGAAGTGATTTAATTGAATATAAGAATAATTAAGTAGCATAATAATAAGCTAACAATGAAATCTTTGCATATTTCTTAATATTTCTCATCAAGTAATCATTAACTATGTATTAAACGCAACAAACGCTATAAAAGAAGAATAGGGAAAAACAAACACAAACAAAATCGGTTTTTTATATACAATAACGGTTCTATTGAAATTATCGCCGATTGTTTGTTTTGATGTTTTTATACAAATCACCCACTACAACTTTATACCCAAAGTTTGCTGTTAAATTCATATCATCACGTTTCTAAGAGAGGAGGCCGCACTTATGTAACGACTGGAGCCAGCTAATAAAATTACTTTTCTGTTCTTTTTTTTTTATTTTTTTCCCTTATAAAAGATGATTGTTATTATTGTTAGAGAGTCTCTCATTTCTCACTGATTCTCTTGTCGATTTCAATAGAGCTTTTAAGGAGCTCATATAGAACACAAGTGATAACACTTGTCGATTTTGTATAGGCTGAACAACAAATGCGGAAGGTAACTGATTCCATCCATCTATTCTGTTAAGTATGCTATCTTCTCGACGTCATGTTTTATACATTTTTATACGTACATATACATGGACGGAAACGTATAAATCTCTATAGTATCGTATCGTTATAAGCTATTGTAGTGTATGCAATTTTTTTCTTGTACGACTATTCTTCTCTGAAATTACTCTCCAGTTTACCTTCCTTCTGTGGACTTATTATCTTCGTATTGGTTGTATTGAAAACCATTAAGAGTATTATTGCTATTTATTATAAAGGAAGAAAGAAAAAAGGAAAATAAGAACAAATGTTAATTGCTGTGATTTTTCTTGCTTCTTCTTGCTCCTTCTGCCTTTGCCACAAGGGTGAGAAATCAGATTATGTACGGATTAAGATCAATTTTTGAAACTTAATACTATTACTTACTTATATTTACTTTTCATCAGAAATTCCTTTTAGATTCGCCTTCCAAAAATAAAATAATTCTATTCAGAAAACGTGTATGTATATAGTAAGTAAATCATTTTAAGTAGCTTAACTTCATCGAGCTGTTCCTTCATTAGCTTGCTCACGTGTCTGTCTTACATCTCATCCCTCCACCTATGTATCGGCCCTTTCGTCTAACTCGATCCTTACTTTTCTTTTAATTTTTCTACTTGGGAGTTCATCCTTCCCTTTATTATTTTGTCGTCCTTCTCAACAATCTATTTACTCAGTTTGGGGCGATTTCGTCTGTGTGGTCTAATTCCTTCCTAATTTATTCCGTCCACAGTTTTTTAATGTAGTAGTGATTCCAAAAACGAAGAAAAGAGGGCTAAACTGATGAACAAAAAAAAAAAAAAAAAAAATTCCACTTCCTACGTAAATGTATTCTGAAGGGTTGAAATCGCCGCTAATTTTGAGTTCACGTGCAATTCTCTTAGATTTTGTTAGATACAAATTAGGATTAGTTAGTTATAGATAAGGCAAAAAGAATGACTGGGTTTGTGCTAGTCTCACCCGAAAAAAGAGAGTCTTGCGATGTAGAACTGATAAGGTTAGGTTTCCCATCGCATGAAAAACCGTTACGCAAATTCAGAACAGAAAGCTTTATTTTCTAAAATTTTTCTTATTTGGAACTTAAATACCACTCACCTTGTTAAAACTATATGGCAAATGTAATATATATATTAGTTTGGGGAAAAAGAAATCCATTATTTTTCGGTAGACGGCTGAATTGATAGATTTCTCGAAAAGGTGACATTTCGCAGTAAAAAAAATTCTTTTGCTGTTTTTTGTTTGGTGCATTCAGTTGTGAGTTACAGCGTGTTAAAAATGGAAGTGAACATAGAGAAAATTCGGTACATTTTACAGTTTTTCTTTGACAAAGGCGATACTGCAAGCCAGGCGGCTAAAATTGTGAATGGTGTTTATGGTTCCGATACTGTAACAGCCAATTATGTGCAATTTTGGTTTCGTAGATTCCGTTCAGGAATTTTTGATGTTAAAGACGCACAGGTAGGCCGGTCGTCGAAAATGTCGATAAAATCGGAGAAATGATCGAAGTTGATCGGCATATTAGCAGTCGTAACATCGCCCAGGAGCTAAAAATCGACCATAAAACAGTTTTAAACCATTTACACAAAGCTGGATTCAAAAAGAAGCTCGATGTTTTGGTACCACACCAATTAACAGAAAAAAACATGATGGATCGAATTTCCATCTGCGAAGCCTTGGCCAAACGGAATGAGATAGACCCATTTCTTAAACGGATGGTGACTGGAGATGAGAAATGGATCACATAGGATAACCCTGTGCGAAAACGATGGTCAAAGAGCGGTGAAGCACCTCAAACGGCCAGGAAGGTTTTGCTATGCATTTGGTGGGACTGGAAGGGGATTATTTATTATGAGTTGCTTCCATATGGCCAAACGCTAAATTCTGATCTCTACTGTCAACAACTGGACCGTTTGAAGATAGCGATTGACCAGAAACGGCCAGAATTGGCCAATAGGAGAGGTGTCGTTTTCCACCAGGACAACGCTAGGCCACACACATCTACAGTGACTCGCCAGAAACTTCGGGAGCTTGGTTGGGAAGTTTTAACGCATCCGCCATACAGTCCGGACTTGGCACCAAGCGATTATCATCTTTTTCTTGCATTGCAAAATTTCTTTAATGATAAAAAATTGGAATCTAGTGAGGATTGTGAAAATCGACTACTAGAGTTTTTTGCAAATAGAGACCAGGACTTCTATGAGAGAGGCATTTTGAAGTTACCTTTAAAATGGCAACAAATCATACAACAAAACGGTGCATATTTGACCCAAATCGGACAATCCGAAGCATGTTAAATAAAGTCCTGAAGTTCATATATAAATAATGGATTTCTTTTTCCCCAAACTAATATATATACAAATTTACTAAATCGTGTTTTTAATATGCCAAAGTTATCGAAAACCAGGATGAATTTTTTCAAGAGAAATAGGCACTGCATTTTTTTTGCATCTTGTTTGTACATGGTTTTCAACATTTTTTTTTTTTTAAATTTTGGAATAAAGAATAGGTCAAGTATTTAGATAAGTGATGATTTCGAGTACATCGTATACCATACTAGCCGGACAACTAGCCGGGCAACTAACTTACGATATTTCCTAGCCGAAATGGGTGCATTGGAACCATCAAGACAATCGTATATGCACGATTCCTTTTTAATCTGGGGCACAGCAGCCAGCCGACTCGTCACTCGGAAGATGCATTTCGGGTCTACGATGGCTCATAATAGATTCAAACCTCATTTGCGATTAGCAGATTATTCAATGAATCATTCTATAGCAGTCTAAAGTTTATTAAGCACCCCTTCGTTTGTTACTCACCCTGAACACAAGATGCGTATTAATGGCGTGCTGTAAATGCTTTTTGGAGCTACCGAATTCAGAGGCATTCAGCGAAAATGACTTCACGGGATTCCTTACCGGCCAGTCATTGATAGCTTTCAATAATCTCATATTAATCGGACCTGGAGGTCGGCATTCTTTCGGCGGAGAAACTAAAACGTTTTTACCAAACGCATGAGTTGGTGATAATATTGCGCTATGAAGATCCACTATAGTGTGCAGAATCGTTCAGCCAGTGTCGTTTCTAATCAAACTTTACATTGTAATCATTTACGACAAATTGTATTCAGATTTCAGAAAACTTGCACAGAAACACAAGTGAAATGAATACAGCTATGTAAGAAAGTACTTCAGATGCATTTATATCCCGTTTTTCCACGAATCTCCCGTTTTCTAGCTAGGGTGAAGCGCATTTCCGGGTGGTACAAATAGAACGACATTGCATATATAATCCATCATGATTTTTACACAGTTAACCTACATACGAATAAAGTAATACTGGCCCCAAAGGAAAAATAGTCTTCCTAATTTTTTTTTAAATGTTTAAAAATTGTACGAAACTTTATCAGCTTTTAAAAAAGCTCATAAGCGCAATTATCAACAAGCACATTAATAAATCTCGGAGCAGCGGCGCGACCAAATGAAGAAAAATTGGATCTTAATTCAATTGCAACAAAATAAATACGAAAGCTTAAATGTATGTGTTGTGCGTGCTGGTGAATTAAAAAAATTATAAGAAAAAAACATAAAGAAATATGCAGAAATACAAAAACTATGCATGAATATAAAACATATGCAATTAATTTAAGGATTAATTATACCAAAGGGATTAATTTCCAGCACCAACAGTAATGAAAAGTTTCTGTTCTCATATGTGTGTATTATTATATGAACGTGTATCGTATGTTAACATAAACGAAGTCTATCAAGTGATATAACAAACGATTTCTTTTGTTTTATTTTCTCGGGGATTTTTGTGTTTTAAGTTAAGTTATTGGTTTTCATACTTATTAAAGCATTCAATTTAATGTTTTATTATATTTGTAACATTTATTCCTCGTATATTTTTAGTTGACAGATAGATAAGAAATCATTATAATTTAATGATTATTAGAATGAATTGTGGATCCGTTTGTTAGCCATAAAAATTTAGTATGAATTTATAAATTTCTTCCGGATATTTTTTTTTTTTTGTTGATTGTGGCAGTGATCTAAATAGAAACTGATTCTAAACAATTTATAATGAAATTAACTCTTATTTCCATACATTTTTACTATAGACATTAAATACATTACTTTCCAAAAATTATGATTTATGGGAAGAGCACACTTTTGTGATCTCTAGTCCCATATAAATTTATATGCATTGGTTATTTATAATTCTCGATATCTGTGTGTGTAACGTCGCGACATAAATAAATGTTGATAAGAAGCCATAAAAGCGGTAAGGGAAACAAAACATGACAGAAGATTTTCAGCTATTTAATTAATATATCAAACATCGCGCTTCAGATCGTCTCACGCATACCAATAGTCTTGACACTCAAAAGCAAAAGCTCTTCTTTCTTGGACTTTTCGAAATAAAACTACTTTATTCAATTCCGACCAAATTTTTCTTATAATCACCATTAGATTATATGAAATAATGTTCAATAAATTCTAATTATTCATGTATTTTCTCATTTATAATAAAATAGCAGATGTATTATCTATTTTCAATCTCAGTTTATTTTCAATTCAGTAGCAATCTAAGTTAAAGTAAACGAAGCAACTAATTTCATATATCTGAACATCCATTATTTCTCACGACTAAAGAGAAGCGAAGTGAGCCAAGTTAAAGCCTTTATTTCAATGACACTACAAAATAGAAAAAAACCAAAGATCGTGTTCACGTCACCCATGAATACTATCTCTGCGTACGTGCAACGAAGTGCGATTGGGTCCATAAGTTGACACAATTGTTTTAAAGCTTGGAAACCCATTATTTAAACACTTCTAGTTTGCTGACAGCAACACGCGGCTGTATTTTCCATTTCTTCATTAATAGCGGGTGGACTACGTAATTTTGCCAGGCATTATTGCGTGTGTAATGAGGAGAATGAGTCGGCTTCCAAACATCCCTTCTTTCCAAAAGAATGCTTTTAGATTCCAGTTTTGATATTTACAAGATTTAATCATTAATAGATACCAGAAAGCCCTTAAAGGGTGTTAATATAAGTGCAAGAAAGCTTGCCAAGTTTTTAGTGCAAATGTATAGATATATTAGGTCTTTTGCAAAGTAGTTCCTGTTCTTTAATTCTGTCGGAAACATATGCATGAATGGACTTTATCCATTTCTAAACTAAAATTCATCCGCACTAAATGTCAGCCACAAGCTCGATCGTATCAATTAAAGGACGAGCAATTCTGCTAAGAAGTTTGCGCGTATCAAAACTATATTTTGCCCTAATACTTTCTAAGCGTAGTGACTACCATTCTTCTTCTTAGAAGCAATTACGACAACATTTTATTTGGCGTTCAATGACATATTCCATGGAAACCTTTAGTTTTGAGCGAAATAACTTCCCTTAAAACTAAGCACATATCGTCATCTCTCTAAGTCGAGGCACTCTATACATTAAAATTGAGGATAAAGATATTTAAAACTAGGTCAAATATGCTACTTTTTTAAAGAAAACGGGGTCCAAAAAAAAAAAAAAAGAATTTAACGTTAACAAAAATCTTGCTCCGTCTATCATTATACAACTAAATAAGAACATTTTTAGCATCATCCCATGCTATCCATATCGTTGTAATTTTTAGTTCTAAATTACTTTTCAATTTAATTGGTTTCCGTTTTCCTTTTAACAAGACAAATAAACAAAATATAAAACACAGTGTAACCCACATGTTGAATGTGAGCACGTATACGAAAGATCTGTATTTTGTGCTATTCACTCTTCACCAGTAACGACAGTAAGCAGCAAAATACAAAATTTGTTATTAAACAAATAACAAACCAAACAGCAAGTAATCTCAGGAATGTCCAGCTGTGACCATTCTCTGATTTTTATGTTGTTATTATCTTTTTTTTTCTACTTTCTGCCGTTGAAATGCATATTGGGGGAGTGGAAAATTATGGTTGTTTTGGATGGTTAAGCAATATTTCAATAATTATTGCACAGCGTTAATAGAGGTGTACGTTCGTTATTGATTTCATTTTCGTTTTACTCAAACAAATTTGTTAGAATTTTAACCAAAATATTTCATTTTTATACACATTCGTTATACATTCTCTTTCTTTTGCTTCATTTTTTCACTATTTTTATACAATATTTGAAGGACATGGCTGAAGTTTAATTAATACCATAAATTTTGTGAGTAGGACGTGAACGTGCTTACAGAAAATAATCGATATGGTTTGCTTTGTTGTTTATTTATATTATATATTTTCTGCTTTACTGCTGAGAAAAATGAAATATTAAATAACTTTTGCTTTAAATCCACTGTTATTTAAAGCCACTGTTATTTAAAGCAAAAGCGATGGTTAACGCGCTTTAGTTGCTATACATGAATATCGTGGCATTAATTAGGGTGTTAAACTTGAATGGATCAAGTGTTCATAGAAGTTCAGATGAAAAATTTAATATATCGTTTTTCTCATCGTCTCTCTCTCTCTCTCTCTCTCTCTCTCTCTCTCTCTCTCTCTCTCTCTCTCTCTCTCTCTCTCTCTTTCAAGTTCACGTCCGCTGCAACTGTAAGTTGGGTTAGAAAGGGCTACTGAATCAATCCCGATTATTTGGAAGTTATCTTGCAAATTATACTGTGAACGTGCGTGCTTTCGCAAGTCGAACTTCTGCGATATTTTGGGCGAATTTTTATACAGCGGCCTGTTTTGATGAATTCAATAAACTTCATTGAAAGTGGATTTGCAAGCACTCTCCATTTAATTCCTTATCTTGAAACTGCAATCGTAGACTCCCCATACACCTTTACATTGATGGTATTTGTTTCCTGTTAATATTATCACGTTTTCTTCTATTCAAAGTAAAACAGAAAATCACATTACATAACGAATATTGGTGATATCAGTTTTCAAATGTACCTGTCCTGTATAGGCTAAACAGTCCTACGCTTTACGGTCGTATCATGCAAATAAGTCCTCTTTGTTATCAAAGTGATGATAATTGACATTTATGCATGAAATGATACGCAAATAAAAGAATAGAAATCAAAAATAAAACTGATGATTTTGTAAATTTTTCAATATCACTGCAGTTTTGATTGTTTAAAGAAAGCGCTTAGGTGATACTTAAAATGAGCTGATAGTTACCACTGTGGAGACTAACAATAGTTTTAAGAGTTATCGCAATACTATTCACATGTATTTCACATGTAGAGTGTGAAAAAGCTGACAAACTTGCAGAATTTTGGTAGACATGAATTAATTAATAAATCTTTCAAGTAAAAATTCAAGTTTCTTACTAAGAATAAATTGCGGTGGGTTATGTCTGTGTTACGGAATGTATCATTATTGTGGGTGTTTGTTGCTTCACTATTTTTGATTAAAAACGAATCAACAATACTGCACGATCTATACATGCCCATTGTACCGGTCATTTATTAAATACTGTATAATTTACACAAACTTGCTTTGTCGCAATAATGATTTTTCTTCTGAATTTTTCGATGTCTTAAGTCCACCCTTATCAACTAACCTTAAAAAGATCGCCTTGATATTTTTTGCAAAACGTTCAAATTATTCGAAGTTTTGTTCCTTTACCAAAGAGCTTTCATGGCTTTTTATTTGTTAGGGTGCTATAAGAAGATTCGCATTTATTGTCGTTGCAGTTTCGCAACGTGAGATATTCACAGATATATATCTCATATTTAATAACTCGTTACTGTGCTGTAAACATTGAAAAGGAAGTATAGATGTGTTCTAATGGCAAATAATTACTTATGTAGAAGGAGCTTGTTAATTGGCAACGATATTTCTATAAAATTTTTAGATCCTAGAGCTCGGGTAAAGGGGTAACAATTTTTTTACCCATTTATTTTAATATAACCAGAAGGAGATGGGGAGGCGTGCTCAATCGCTAAATATTAAGCGTGAGGATTCGTCATAGCTGCGACCTCTGTACAGTCTACCGTACCTGACCTTCGTGATTTTCGCAGCTTATTACCGCGAGAAAAAGCATTGTAATACGTGCGGTTGATAAACATATCTTCTAATTTAAGTCATACATTGCACAATTATTAAGTTAGAAATCACTCAATCACTTAAAATAAAATTTAAGTTTATTTAAAAACAAATTTAAATAAACTTATTTAAGTAAAAGAAATTTTATCATTTACTGGAAAATTTCTTTAAATTGCCGGTTTCATGCTCTGAATATTAAATACAAAAAATTAAAAATATGATCCTGATGTGTAATGTAAAACGGTTGCATTAAAGAAAAATCTCCAATTAAAATAAAACTTTTGCTACAATTGCAAAAGTATTAAATGACCATAAAAATATCCACACATTTGTGATTGTAAGTTCATACGTAAACTCTTTATATACGTGAAAACAATGAAAAAAAAAAAATATATATATATATGCACATACAGCCCATGTATGTACAGCCCATGTACACGATAGTCAGTAGGTCCATGAAATGAATGATGTGTTGATATGCTCGAGCAGATAAATTTTAATAGTATGCATACTCTTCCATCCATTCGTTCACCCGCTTATTTACTCTATAGAAAAATGAAAAATAAATACCCGTAAATCAGAGGAACAAAAACAAATACTTACACAGCTTCAATATTAAAATCTGTATCTACACATGCACATATATATATTTATATATATACAAAATACATTTTCAATAAACTTTATAAATGTGCAAAAGTGTTTGTTTATTGGTGTTTGGGTAATACATTCTTATATACAATAGTACAAAAGAATAAAACTGTTGAGGTTGATGTGTAAAAGCTTTGTTACAGAATAACGACGATTATGATGATAACGATTATGATGACGATGACGATGCTGTAGATGATGCTGAGGGCAAAATCAATTAAAATATTTACAGGTTACCATGTAAACAACAACAATGCTAACGATAACAGTGACAATCGCTGTAAATTTCACATGACATAGAACCTTCCTCTGCATCGAACTTGCGTGCTATGGTATTTATTGTTATGCATACCCACATGCATTTTATAAGTACGAAAACCCTTGGATTTTTATTTTGTTTCTCATTTTTTTTATTGTTGCTTATGTCACTGTGTCGTTATCTACCAATAACAAAGTATTGACTTGTCTTTAACAGACTTATATGCGGTTTTATCGTTTTGAAAAGGAAAAAATCTATACCACAACTGACTTTCGTGTTGCTTTCGTGCTGATGAAGAGAGTTAGACCCTTTTAGAAAATTCCATAAACTTGGTCATGAAACGAAATAAAATATTATTTCTATTCAGTAAACAATCTGCGTTACACACACCCCTCGTAGGAATATCATACCACCAGGTTGACGAAAGGGCACGCCTACGACTGCTTTTACCCATCGATAAGCGACCGAAAATAAATCAATTTAATTAATGAAAAAAATTTCCCTTCTAAGAAATGGCTGTTTTACTTACCGCTTTTACTTCGCTTAGAGATTGATTGTGTATATTAAAATTCACTTTAACACGAGGCTCATCTTTTTTTCCTAATTTAGTGAACAGAGGAACAAATTGTCGATTTCCGTAAAAATATTGTGAAGAAAAAGTGAGAAAGGTGCAATATTTATGTCACATAATTAGTACTTAGTTGTGTCGTCAGCTAAACCAAAGGTACAATGTAGCAAATTTTTCGCACAATCTGGATGGCCGCCTTTCTTAAAGTCATGGATAATAAAGTAAACCGTATTCACAAATGCCCTGACGCGCTGGACTAAAAATTAAGAAAAGTTGCGAAAAAATATAAAATTACCCGGCAATTTTAACCCAAAAGTGTTCTCCTTAACATTATTTGCATGATTTTTTTCTATCACAGAATCAAACAGTCTGGAGTCTATGTAAAGATGCCCCTAGTTTCTATATCCCATAAATTCAGCCGTCGTTTATCGGACGTAGCAATTAATTCTGACTGGTTTGATTAAGAAACGGCATTACATTGGTTTATTAAATTGTGAGTTGTTGTTGTAAAGGAGCTTTTGCGCTCTACATACTAGTTTAAGGTATAAGAATGACATAATAAATTTCTTTATAGCTTTAAATATAATGAATTCAGTCACAAAACCCTCATGATGACATCATGATGGCTTTTAATTGATTATGAAACAAGAACCCTACTCCATCATGTATTCAGCAAACATTGTTTTGTTGCTGTCGATTACTCCCCGAATAAGTCTCTCAGCCGATCTTATTCACGGCACTCCCATTTGTTGGATCAGCTGTCTCTAATCTTTTATCAGTTTCTCTAATCAATATACATCATCTTCAAGAAACGCTACTAGCAAAAAAGGAAGCGATTAAACTAAAATGCGAGCACAATGTGCCAAAAGTTGTTGCATCAAAACTATCTACGTTTGCTACAATTATAATTTGGAAAGTGAATTGTTTGTATAGTATAATAATGAAATAATAACAATACTAATAATAACAGTGGTTACGATAATAACAATAATAATAATAGCGAAGATACCCTACGGTTTTGATACCGTGAATTTCTAGTTCTTCATTAAATATATATGTGTATTATTTTTTTTATTTTTTAATTTGACCAATCATTCAGGCGATTTCCGATTTTGTTGTAATACGGTGGCGGCCAGAAAAAAATCGCACAACAAGGAAAGAGATAGGAAGATGGCCGCATCCTAGTGAGTATATGCCCAATCGGTAGCTGTCATATCTTATGTAAAAGTCACCGTCCTTGAGATTTGAACCCATGACGATTGACTTGGCATTCGGAAGTCGTATTTACTCGGCTAATCACGCGGATCAGGCACACTAAATGTTAGCAAAGCATGGGAAATTTTGGTTGCACCGAAGTCTATTGCACTGCTCTCTCCGCAATAAGCACCAAACGTTAATTTCAATCGGCCACGTTTTCGCTCTCCGAAGAATGTTTCAGTACTTATTATGATGCCTAAAAAATAAGCTCTTACGATGTCGCCCTCTCAATCTATATCTCATAACGTGTAAGATTTGTCTTGTTTTCAATTTCAATATGTTGAAGAAACATCTGACTGTCGCTGGAAAGTCCTTTTAAAGCACAATTGAAGTAATCACATTTCTTTTTGAAAAAATTCAGCTTCGCTTGAAATTAGTTTCTATTTGTGACACATAGGTAAAGCAAGGGCACACAAATAACTTTAGTTGACGGCTGGAAAAGCCGTAAAATCCAACTAATTTGATGTTCAAAGTCTTCAAAGAAAATTACTTATCCCCATACAGGAAAGGCTACCATTTCCGAACTCGCATCGAATAAACCCTCCGCGAATATTTGATTCAATGTGGATTATTGGTACTTATGTAGATTCTACAGGCTCGAAAATTATTCGTCCTTTTCTGCTTTCTTGGCAACCATCACCATTTAGGTTAATGTTCGTACAATCATGAAATAAGTTTTGCTTTTGTTAATTATTTTTATGAACATGAAATATGTTCCGGATAGTTCCATCATTTATGCTTACTTACGAGTAAATATTCCTTTTAATTTCATTAAACTATTTTATAATTTCAGAAAAATTTTCTGATGATCAGATACAAAAGAGAATTTCAAGATGATAATTGCAACAGAATACAATAAAGACAGAGTAAAGAAAAAGCACATTTAAAAATAAGTGCAAAAATAAATATGAAAAAAGAAAATAAATGCATGTACCATTATACGATTATACAAGAAAGATTAAATTAATCTACACTAATAAATAATTCATTTAAAGCAACGAAAGAAAATTAGAAAAGGTTAGAAGAAAAATTCAATACAAAATTTTTAAACCGTAGAGAAGTAAATAAAACAATCCGTAAAACAAACACTTTTCAAAAAAGAGAAAAAATATATATAGAAACAGTTATAGTATAAACACTTGATCGAATGCAAGAATGATTGCCTATGCAGGTTAGATTTAATTTGTTTGTTGTGCTTGTTTGTTATTCTTGTATATTATATGTTGGCGATCTACATTTACAATTGCAATGTATACGAAGCATATATTTTATATGTTTTAGAATGAATATATATATACATTTGTATATTTCTTTTATGCATAGATGGATGCTTTATTAAAGATATATTTAAATTATATAATTTATTATTCATACCTTTACTTTCATAGAATAGGGTGCTTTCTCTCCTTATCATTTTTTATAATACATTACCTTGCTTATTCTAGTTTTTATTTAGCAGACAGCCTTGATTGGTTATTGTGGTCCATAGACATAGGCAACTCCATTACTAATACATTTTACGCTTTTACATTCAAAACTCTTGTGCGTCTTATGTGTTCGTATATTGCAAGCATGTTTTTTATGAGTGCCCCTAGTACTTACTGGTTAGGTAACTAAGGGCTGTGAGGATGAAAGCAATTGATTGTAGTTTCCCCGTCAGTGGATCGTATTTAAAGTTTAGAATGTTAAGATGTGTGAGGACCAAAATAGGGGATTCGTTTCGGTCCCTGGAATACGACTCTGGCGGAGGAAACAGAGATATTTGACTTCAATATATCCAATAGTCGCTGGCAACGCTGCCAATTCGACAGATACTATCGTGAATGTGCGATTTCTTCTTTGCCCTTTCTCTAGTTTTAGCTCCCGATATAAGCAAACGTGTTCTTACCTCCGTATGTGGATAGTAATAACTGATCCTCTTAAAGGTGAAACATTTAAGTAAATATAGCAGAAGTATTACAGGTTCTAGTAATTTAGCAAAGAGTACCGTGCCAATCTATAGTGAACTGAAACATAAAAAAGTGGTGCGCGTTGTTATCCGGTAGTGTATAAAGGACTAAGCTAGGAAGACCAATTGTAATGCGAATTAACCTAGGAAGGTAGGCTACCGTTCAATCACCTCGCTATTTCTTACCCCACTAGTATAACTAAATCAGCGCTAACATAAAATTTAATACCGAAGGGACATTTCACGTCTTTACCGATGTCTAGACAGGCATGCAATTTGAGGTGTTTTTGGAGCGTGAATAACCTTGTCCAATTCTTTACTTATAACCCTTAGTTTTTAATGCATGCAACTCGAGTTAACCAATTAGTCTATTGTCTAGATAGTCTTGCATTTAAAGCAATACCTTTTTTTACTAACACCTCATCCTCTATAGGACGCAGGGCTATCAAAGCTGAGTTTCTTAGACGTGGTAGTGTAATCCATCGAGCTCACTTTAATTCCACGGTCATATGCTATTTTCCGTGGTCATCAGGATTACACGTCCACGCAATGTAAATGGAAATTGCCTACTACTTTTTCATGTCTTTACGTTGTTACGTTATGTGATGGAATTTTTTCGTCTACTATTAGGTTTGCTTTCACATTTCAATTTCGAACTCCATTTTGCAAAAGCAAAGGTTTGGCAAACCCTCTACTCCGCACTTTCATAAGAAATATGTGTTCATAATTTATTTTCCCAATTTTAAACACTTAAAAAATTATCTTCTGTACTTCAATCAACAAATCATTTATTGTGTTCGATCATCCGCTCATAATAACGCGCCAAAAAATTATTCAAGTTGCGAAAAAACTAAATTTGCATTTAAGAAACACGAACAACAACACTATTAAATTTTACATCATTCATTGGTTTATAAAAGAACCGTATCCTATATAACGTTAAACCTGGATTGTGCTTCAGCAAAAAATATATACTAATCTGTTCAAGTACAAATAAAATTAATATACAACTGCAAATCTGTTAAACATGGTGTGTTATGCTGCCTTAAGTAATGTAGATAATCCTATAATAAAAACGAAGTAAACCATTTCTATAGCAACCACCCTTCTCCCTAAATTTAATAGGTTTTACAATTAAAAGCTTGTTAAATCTCTTAACTCTTATGCTTCAGTTTGTTCTGAAAATAAGCTTCCCGTCGCCTTTTAAGAGAAGGTTAATAAAATAATATTCTGTACGCGCACATACTAATAGACGATTGAAATTTGTGTTTTTGAAAAAATTGTCGATTTCTTTTTTTATTTGCAGTCCAAATAGTGCGCCCTTCTATCAAAAGAATTGCTTGGATTGATTTTCAAGTCATTGCAATTCGCTTGATTTTCTTCAAGAATATGTTAAAGCATTTTAAACATTTAGAGAAGCATGTACAGAAGTGTAACATAATTTAAAAATTTCTTCCGCAATTCCGTATTCTTTTATGTAGCGTTTTTCGCCTTTCTGCTGGCAGCAAAGGATTTCTCCCTCATCGACATGCAACGCATAAGCGTGAGCACTTGGAACCCATCACCGAAGGATGGGGAGTATATTCATTTTGTCAACGCCAAAACGTCCAGAATAAAACTTCAGCGATGCCCAAAGTATATATATTCGTGTTCAACATTAAATTTTAAATCGATTTAAGGATGTCGGTCTGTCCGAGTGCCCATCCACTACCTCTACATCGTGCAAAGAATATATAAAAAATCTTATGCACGTCTTTAAAAACCCATCGACTGCTTTCTATTCTGCAAAGATAAGCAGAGAACAGTTGTAAATAAGTGGTGGTAAGTAGAAAATACGTGCAGGATAGGTGATGTTTCTAAAGGCGAATAAAGGCTTAACTTCTAATAAAGGTAATTTTTATCAAATCTTATCCGCTTAGCGATGGCGACCCATTCACAAAATATATACTTAAACTTTGTAACAAAGAATATATTAATTTTACATTATTCTTTTTATACAACATTTATGCAGTGAGAGGTAAGCAGGATTACAATTTTTATTACTTGTAATCAGTTCAGTAATGATTACAAAACAACTTATTCAGAGAAAAAAATCAGTACAAATTTTTGAAAATAATTGTTTATGTTTTAATTTATTGTTTTTACTAGGTCTTGGTCTTTTTTTAGTTTTGAACATCTTCAAATTGACGAATAATTTTTTTATTTCAGTTAGCGATGTCTTTAACAGCTGGAATACCATCTGGGGCTCAACAGTGAACAACACTCGTGGTACTGTTGTAGAAAGGGCCTTCATTCAAAGCAATCTCTGCATTTTAAATGATGGAAAACCAACGCACTTTTCAACTCATCGCACTTTTTCACATATTGATTTAACATGTTGCTCTCCCTAACTTCTTCCTTTGGTTTTCTGGTCTATTTCTGATGATCTACATAATAGTAATCACCTTTCAATCATAATCGATCTTAAACTTTCAATGTCCCCTGTTACTCCAGCAAAACAGGCCAAATTCCTCCTAGATAAGGCGGATTGGATTAATTACTCCAAACATGCCGAGTCGTTTTTGAATTCAAAGCCATTTAACGGGAACTGCAACCATGATGCTGCTATTATGTCTAAAGCGATTCGCACGGCTGCTCATCTTTCTATTCCTCAATCCAACACCTCTTTTAAACGAGCTGGGGTTCCATGGTGGAACAACATGCTTTCGTTGTTGAGGAAAAATAAAATGGATTTATGGCACCGCTTTAAGAGATATCCTGATCATGATCATTTTTTACTACACAAAACGACCAACGCCCTATTCAGGAAGGAATTATGAAAATCGAAGTTTCGAAATTTTTTCAAAAACAATTCACAGAAGTACATCAATGAAAGTTGTCGAGTACTTTGGACAAATGTGGTGCGAATACACCTCTGACACCAACTTTTCCAGTGCTTTCATCGAAAATAAAAGGATTTCAATTTCTCTTTCAAATTGTATTGACAGATGTGCCACCTTCCTGGAAAATTACATATCAATCTTAGAGCTTGAAAGTTGTCTCTCCAAATCGAAGGGAAGGACACCTGGTCTAGACCGCTTCTCATACCAAATGATCAGTGCGCTGTCTAATTCAAGTAAAAATAAATTACTGGACCTATATAATACGGTTTTTTTGACTGGCCATATACCCTACATGTGGAAACTGGCAGCGGTTGTTCCAATTCCAAAGTCTAAAAATATCTCCATCGCATCGGACTATCGCCCAATCTGTCTTTTATCTTGCCGCTCAAAGGTATTGGAAAAGATTATGGCGTCTAGATTATCTTGGTTTCTTGAGTCCAAGAACCTGATAACAAAGCAACAAATTGGTTTCAAGCGGGGTAGAGGGTGCATCGACGCGCTGTTCCATATTGATTATTTTACAAACAAAGCAATTTCCGAACAAAATCATGCAACAATTCTCTCAATTGATTTCGAAAAAGCATTTGACAGAGTTGGTCTTCATGTTATTTTAAGACGCTTGAAATCATGGAATGTTGGACCCAAATTCTTCAACCACATCAAATCATTCATGTCGCATCGGCGGTTTAAAGTTAGAATCAACAATCATCTTTCTGATTCCTTTCCGCTAATGAATGGCATTCCGCAAGGATCTCCTCTTTCTGTCACGCTTTTCGAGATCGCCTTCAACGATATTAGCAAAATTCTTTGCCGTGTACCAAGAGTGGAACATTGTCTCTACGCGGACGATGTATATATTTTTACAAAAGAAAAAGACAACACGAAGGCAATCAAAATCCTCGAATCTATTGGACGAGAGATCTCCGCATGGGCAAACTTGTCAGGGGCTAAAATTTCCATACAAAAATCTAAAAAAATGCACATTTGTCGAAAGCAGATTTGCTATGCAGGAAATCTACTGATGCATATTAATGGCTAAACGTGCCGACACTGCATATTCTAGGACTCACTTTTTCCAACAAATATCGTTGGAAAGCACACTGTCTGCGGTTAAAAAGCTGTATTTTAACAAGAGTGAATTTCATACAGTACGTTGCTTGGAGAAGCATATTACGCATATTAACACTATTGCTTATCTTACTAAAATGCTTGTGTTAAGCAAGATTGACTATGCTTTGATAATTTATGGCAATAGCTGCAAATCTAATATCAACATCCTTAAACCGGTCTATCACCAACCCGCAGAGCAAATTATTATGCTTTTCGGACGACGCCCATAAATAATATTATTGAAACTGGTCTCTCAACTTTAGAAAATAGACTTTAAGAGTTGAAAGCCAAAATAGTCCCCAGGCTTCTTAATTCAAACATATCTGTTCTCGGTGATGAAGTGAGAAAGATTATTATTGCGAAGAAAATTCCAAAGTCACCATCTGCAATTGACCATTGTTTGTACGTCGCAAAGGAATTGAACATTCCCCTAAAAATTTTCCGCACTTTTGGTGTTAAACCTTCATGGATTTTGAAAGACTGTTCTTTTGACATTTCGCTGGCTATGCACAAGAAAGAAGATATTCCAAATTACGTCGTCAGGAATCTAATAGCTGAAAAAACCCAAGTATTGGAGAGTACTGGTTGGAATCTTTTATACACAGACGGCTCAAAGTGTTCTGGTCTGCCTCCTGCTTGTGCTGTGGTTGATGCTACAGGACAGGTTCTTCTCAATCACATATTTCACGAAAGTACTTCATTTTTCACAACCGAAACCAGAGCCGTCCTTCACGCTGCGAACGTTGCTCATAAAAACAAATTCAAAACCGTCATTGTTACCGACAGTTTGTCTGTATTACAAGCAAGATGGAGCACCATCAACAAATTAAGGAATATGATTACAACACCCGATGGAAAAATTAAAATGTTATGGGTACCAAGTCACATCGGTTTATTGGGAAACGAGCAGGCTGATCGAGCGACAAAGTATGCTGCTTCTGCTCCTCTAATTAAGGATGATGTCATGGAAACGTTGGATCTTCAAAGATACATTAGAAGAAAAGTTAAAGAGAAAATTACAGAAGGAAATCCACAGTACCATCATCAACACTTCTCTTCCATTAACCCTCAATCAATTTCACCTTTATATCCAACAACTGTTGAGAAAACCAAGATCCAAACATTTTCGAGAATTCGCCTTGGTCATACAAATGCAACTCATTAATGGGTCTTGAAGAAGTCTTCCTCCCCAATTTGCGGACAAATTCTCACTATAAAGTACATTCTCTGCGACTGCTTTAATTTTTCCTTGGCTAGAAGCATTGCATTTTGAACGATTAACCCTTTGGACATTTTAAAATCAACTTCAGAACAGAATATCAATTCAATATATACATCTGTTCCATATGCGTGCTATTCTGTATTATATTCAGTAGCCTAATAAGCTGTGCATACAGTACGAAAAATGAAGATTTCTCTTATTGAAAACTGCATGTATGGGTTGAACGTCAAAAAATATATATCATAAGAAACACAAGCTTATGTTAAATAACAATTCAAGACTTTGTTTAACTTAACTCCTAAATGCATACTGTTGTTTAAATGCTAGTTCCACCAAATTATTTCCAAAACGTTAATGAGTGCGTTTCCAAAGCAAGTTCATAACCATAGACAACAAATCGTTTGTGAAGGAAAAGGCTTGACATTACTTTTGGCAGTTAAGTCATTATTTTTTGACATTTGAATGTAGTGGTTAATAAAGTTCAACGTGTTCCTTGAAGGAATATGTTCTATTTTTGGTGTGGAAACGATTAATTCGAGTAATTGAGAAAAAAATTACTTTTCATCTATTGTCGCGTAAGCTATTAGTGTTTGATGTTACATTTGAAAATTTTAATGAAGATATGCCAGATTTTTGAGAAATACTGTATAATTCCAAATGTTGACGTCATGTGTTTGTCACGTAAATAATGTTACGAAAAACACGCATTTGATAAACTGAGTTTTCATGAAAAAATAGCCTATTTTCTAAAAAAAAAAAGTCTAGATTTTATAAAAAACCAAGTTAAAAAAAAAGACAAAACCAAATAAACACTCATGAAGATTTATTGCCTCGGGAAGAATTGTAATTTGCTGGCTGTAAAGGATTTTATGAAAGACTTCGTAGTCCGAGGAACTTATGAGGGACAAGAAGGATTATGAAGGTCTTTACGTCTTAGTGACATGCCGAAAAGGCAATAAGCTTGTCATATTAGCGTCAAACTATGTAAGCTGTGAATAAGGGGGAACTGTCATCTTATATGATAAAACACCAAAGAAACAAATGTCCACAACGTTTCTAAAGTTAGTGAAAGGTTGTAACATGCTTACGGGAGGAGATGAATATTTCTGCTATATTTGGAGTCGATAGCTTCATATTTCCGGCCAAGGGAATGTTTAAAACAGACATTACTCACACAAAAGGCCACGAATTTTTAAAACTCCATAAAAATGATGATATTAATGTTTGGAAAATCGTAATATTTAGTGACAACAAAAATTATGGAGGAAACTTAATACAGGTCTACACTAATTTCCACGAACACTTTTCTTCATTATAATCTTCATCTTAATGAACAAACGAAAAAGGATTCCTTCAAGGACATACATTATTTATGATTCTGATAAAAAAATATAAAAAAACACGAAGAAAAAAATAATGTGCACTCTGGGTGATGCGACTATTTCACCATATCGCATTTCAGAGCACTCAAGAACTAGTATTATGGTGCATTATGAAAGGTAAAAGAAAAAGGTCAAACGTTTTTATGACCGCACTTAAAAGTATTTATAGAGAAAAATAAAAGACAGATGGAATTTTACAGATAACGCTTGAAGCTAAGTTCATCAACATTCTATCCTAGCAGAGTTTTCTCTTTAGTTATTTTCAAAAATAGTAAAACCACCAAATCGTTAAGTGAAAAATAAAAAGTAGAAAAAATTAAAATGGAACCCAACACACATAAGTGCACTTTTTGCCATGAGACAGCTGAAAATTTACGGGACCATTAGTGGTAAGAATTTGAAAGAGCTTGTCAGCTAGGTTTGCAGCAAGCTGATTCCTTGAACGAAGGAAAAATTGGCGAACAAGGTGTAATTTCTATGGTGTGATTGTAACCCAACGCGAGTTGTTCCATACCCATTTATGCAAAGAGATCGTAGCAGGCTGTGAAACAGCATTTAAAGAAAACCAGCTTTCTACTTCCAGTATGAATGAGGAACCGTCCACAAGCAACGCCGGTAAGCGTAAAGGAGTGTTTGAAGTTAGCACCAAGAAGAAAGTTCCTGCCAGTGAGGTATATTGCGAACCCTGCCGAGTTTTTATGGTGCAGAAAAAGTACAAAAACCATTTGAGGACCAACACGCACAAAGAGAAGGCAGCTATGCTCTTATAAAAAAAATGTGTTCATCACATCTTCGTCGGCATCGGAAAATGTGATTCAATACAAAATCGTCAGCAACTCGAAGGATGGGATATTAATAAACAAATTTTTAGATGATTTCCGCACATATATACACGAGCAAATTCAAACCAAATTAGATGAATTTGGCTCTGTAAAGTTCAATTTGAAGCTTTTTGGGGATTACGTGAAGGGCTTCGAAACAGATATGGTGTTAACACTGAAACAAATTCGAAACGAAATTCGTTGCTGCAAGAGAAAAGGATGAAGTTGATGATAAGATTGACGAGATTTTTATTGAGCTTACCAGGAACGAGTTAGTGGTTTAGCAGCTATTAAATTTTGCAGCACAATTTAAATTCTGTGAATTAACTATTTGCAAGTTGGAGTCCATTCCTAGGGGTTCACATGTACCATTGCCAATTAGTATATACACTAAAAAGGCTACAATTAATGTGAAAAATGCTGATGTCTACTGTTTTAAATGGTACATATTAGCATCTATCACTTACAAGTTCATCAAACTGTTGGAAGAAGAATTACGCATATTAGCTCACACGGGCTATTATAAAATCGGAAGTATTTGCGGGATTGTCATTAAATTTCGGAACATTCGGATTGACTGTTCTGGGTTGAAACTTCCCATAACCAACTGCGACATCCATCGATTTGAGCAGAATAACAAAGACTTTAGCACAAATACATATGAATTGGTACTTTCCAAGGGTACATGGAAAGTGTTTGGTCCGGCAAGGACCACAAAGGAACCAAAAAGTTTGCATATCAACTTGCTAACTGTTTATAACGAAGCAATATCATTATTGTCTTATTACCAACAGGCAGAGATTGGTAAAAACACAATTCACGCGAAGCCATACATTAGGACAGTTTTGTGATTTGTGTCAAATGTTTTACACCATGACTGGAACCCGCCATAAGGAAGGTTGCACCAAAGTGAAAAGTGTATTTTCATTAGCGGGAACAGTAGCCAAGTTCAAAAATATGGAGAAGAAGTTGTCGCCGCCAATAATCATATATGCTGATATAGAGGCTGTACTGTGTGCCCATAGAAGTTCTTAAAAGGAGCGAGGGAACGAGAACAATTCAACAGCAAGAAGCGTGCGCAGTCTCTTATTGTGTTAAACATGGGTATAACGAAGGGTGTGATGAACAGTATACTTTTGTTGGTGAGTATATATATATATATATATAACAGACGTTTTTATTTTTCAATTAAGTAACTAATTGAATTTGTTTATTTATTTCTTATTTTTATTAGGAGAAACCTGCATAGCTGAATTTCTTGATCATATGCAGCGGAAAATGGACGACCTCTATCAGTTGTACTGGACGAATTCCGCAAGTCCTAAACAACTATTGGAAAATGAGCAACCAACAGAGATGGAAAACACTGAATGCTACGCCTGTGAGGAAATAATTTTAGGATATAAAAATAAGCACTAAAGTTATTTTACAGGGGAATTTGTGGGATTCATCCATAGGGAATGTAGGAAATCTTTTCAAATTAAGCTACCCTACTTTCCTATTATCTTTCATAATATAAGTAGGTATGATATCCATCTCTTTTTAACACAATTAGGGTCTAATTTTTGGTTATATCTTGTAACAAAGAATTGTATATATCAATAACGAAGAGAGTAATGGAAGGAAATAAGATAAAATATTTAACGAATTTTGTGGATTCTAATCGATTTTTAAACTCTTGTTTAGAGAAATAGGTCAAATATTTGCAGCCCAGTCGGTTTAAAGAAAGTATTTACAAATCCGGAAAATTTTGCGTTAATGATTCGTAAGGGTGTCTTTCCTTTAAGATGTCTTATGTAAACGACATCAAGAAGCTTGACGATCCAATTTTACCAAGCCGAGAGTACTTCTATAATTATTTGTCCGATGTAGTGAGGCTGACTACAATTTCCCGCGGACGGTGTGGGACGCGTTCAAGTTTCAAACTCTTAAAGATTATATGGTTCTATATCTCGAAAGGGATGTATTATACTAACCGATGTTTTTGAGAATTTCAGGATCTTATGTTTAGAAATATATAAACTGCATCCATGCAATTATGTTACAGCACAATCTCTTTCTTGAAATGCCATGCTGAAATATACTAAAGCAATGCAACTAATTGTGGATCCTGAAATTCATACGTTTTTAAAAAGTAGTATTCGAGGTAGTATTGCTCAGTGCAGCCAAAGATTTTCCGAGTCAAATACTAAGTTTAATGAAAATTATGATAAAAGCAAGCCTGAAAATTATTTTGCCTATATGGATGCAAACAATTTGTATGGTTGGGCCATGTCTCAATGACTTCCATATGCAAACTTTCAATTTTTAAGCGAAAGTGAGGTAAAAGATTTTGATATTTATTCCCATGATATCGATGGAAGTCGTGGTTACATTTTGGAAGTTGACCTAAATTATCCGTCTATATTCATGATCAACATGACTACCTACCTTTTTGTGCAGACTTTAAAATTCCTCCTACTGGCAAGTATAAAAAACTCATAGCAGATTTAACTCATAAAATGAATTATAAGATTCATTTAAACAATCTGCTCCTCTGCTTACAACACGGGTTGCAGTTAAAATGTACTCATAGAATACTAAAATTTACTCAAAGGGCTTGGTTAGAGCCCTTTATTAGATTAAACACCAATAGGGGAAAAGTAGCCAACAATGAATTTGAGAAGAACTTCTATAAGCTAATGAATAATGCTGTGTATGGGAAAACCATGGAAAATGTTGAAAATCGTCGGGACGTTCATTTAGTAAATAGTTATGAAAACAGAAGATATTCTGAAGGATATACAGCTCTCATACCGAAACCTAACCTCAAGGGTATCGAAATATTCGATAATGGGTTATAAGGAGTCGAGCTAAGTAAATTGGAAATTATTCACGATAAACCAATATATTTGGGGGTAACTGTGTTAGAACTATCTGAGTGGTTGATGTATGACTTTTATTATAACTTTTTACTTAAACAGAGTGAGCCAATAAAGATTATATATATGGATACAGATTCATTTGTATTTGTCTGATGGTAGTATATGACATTAGTAGACATTATTAAGAATAATCCTAATAAATTTGACACATCAGATTACCTACCTGGCAATATACATAATATAATTCCTAATAACAAAAAAGTATTATGTTTGATGAGGGACGAGAAGGCCGGGAGAATCATGACAAAGTTTGCAGGTTTAGAAGCCAAAGTGTATGCATACATTGGCTATGATGGGAACAGTAAAGAAGAAAAAGTGAAAAAAGTTAAGGGGGGGTGTGTAACGGACAAATTAAAATACAGTGATTAAAAACACTGCGTTATAAATAAACAATCTCTTCATGGTGAATAGATAATTATAAGAAGCAGATCTCACAGATTGTATACAGAGATCTGCAAAAAAACAGCGTTAGATTATTTAGATGATAAGCGATTTGTTTTAAATGATAAAATTTCCACACTAGCGTAGGGAAATTATAGAATAGGTAATCAAACAATAAACAACAGGTATAAATACTATATATATATGGATAAGTGTAAAATAATTATAAAGTAAATAACAGAAATATGTAAATAAAATGTAATTAATATGTATGCAAGAATAAATGTAAAAATTAACAGGCAATGCAATTTTTTGGGTTTCCCTTTTGTTTAGATTTTAATGATAATAATAATAGCAAAAATTTTCATATTTTTATACATATTTAGCAAAGTGATTGAGTTTTATTGACCCATGAATTATGAGTTTCATCAAACCCTAGCCACTTCACAAAAAAATTTATTTCCCTGCTTCTTCAATATTTTTTCCACTAAATAGGCATGTCTGTCACGAACTTTTTGCATTTCGTATTCATAAACTGATCCTAATATTTCATTTTCCTTATAGTTCTTTAGAATGTAAGTAACAGAATTCGCAGTTTTTATCTTACTGATCTGAAATATTTCGGTGGTCCAGTTTGGTTCATAGCCTTTAAAAAATAATGCTTTAAATTTGCTACTTCTGACATAATCCCTAACTTTAAACTTTGGTCTTGGAAATGATTTAGGGAAATTATATACAGTTTGTAATATCTGCTTCTCGCTGTGTTTATTGACTTCATTTGATTTCATTTTTATTATTATGTTATACATATTATTGTATTTGGTTAGTAATGTTTGCAGGTTGTTTATCCATTTGTAATTATCATTCATACTAAACATTTTCCGCATTAAGTTTTTTAATGTTTTATTAAATCTTTCACATATGGAGGCTTTCATATGGTTAACTTGATAACATTTCATCAAATCTTTAAAATCTTTATTAAAAAATTCCTCTCCCTGATCAGTCTGAATATTTCTTGGAGAAGTATTTCTTCTTTCCAATACCTGTTTCATAGCTTTAGGTATATCTGAAGAACTTTTAGATTTTACTGATTGCGGGAAAGTATATTTAGAAAACACATCAATTCCAACCAAAAAGTATTTATAGCCATTAATTAGCTTATGAAATGGAATTAACTCAACTAACTCTATTTGCCATGTATCATTAATTCCTTTTTGAATAAATCGCCTTCCAACAAAATTTTTTCTGACTGGTTTATGAATCTCATTAACAACTTGAATTTTACTCATTTTTATTCATTTATTTTTTTATAATTCTCAAACGTAGCTTATGAATCTTAATATGCTGCCTAGTCTTAACAAATCAATTGCAATATCAGGGTCGATGGATATGGACATATCAGCCAATTGAACATCAGTCTTATTTAATTCCACGCACTTTGGTAAAAAATGATTGTAATAAGAGAACGAGATTTGCTTTTGTAATATAGTATTCCAGCATAGGAATGTTGATAAAAAAATTCCGGAATTCTAGAATGCTCTCAGGTTCTATAAAGTCTACTTGGCCCAATCTTATGTATTCCTTGTACGCCATTAAATGAGTCTATTGATCACGGGTGAAACCAATAAAATTTATTATCTTGCAGCCATAAAAGTGGTTTAAAGTTTCTTGAGAGTGAAAAGCCACATTTGATTTTAGTTTTTAAACTGACAAAATATTCCAAACCAATTGGTTTGTTCCTTTTTTTTTTGCAAAGTAGCGGCTAGCTGCTAGGTAGAAAGAAAGAAGAAAACCACGCGAGCAAGTTAGGTTTCCTTTGCTTTGATTGATCTGTCTGCTAACAAACAGTCGCGTAAGAACAGCCAGACGCACATCATCGTCAATTACGGAGATCATTTTTCAAGTCGCATCTGAAGATATAACTCTAAAATAAAAATTCTTAAAAAAATATGTTTAGTCAAGGTATACAAAAAAAAAAAATAACACACCAGTGTGTGGTGTCTGCATTTTTAAAGCTGTTCAATGGGAAGATAGATATTTACAAATAACTTTAATTTTTTTTGAATGTATTAATAAGAACCGGTAAACGTAAAGTTTATTACATGAACTCCTAAGGGATAAATAAAAGAAATTATGCTTTGTTTTAATCGAAGAATTGGAAAAATTTATAAAAGCGATTGTAAGCGACTAAAAGAAAAACTAGTTAAACATACACATATATTACTACGGATATGAACAAATTTTTATATAAATAATCGCGTTAAATAGCAAAAAGGTTGAACATACTACTGCTGTAGCAGAAGTGCGATGAGGGGGTGCACGCGTGGGGGATTGTAGGGGGACATAGGACAGATACAGACGGACTAACTGCGGACGGACGAACGACAGACCACCGACTCCAAGAACGGACTCACACCGTTTTTCTTATTTCTTTCTCTCTTTCTCTCTCTTCAGGTTCAAATCCTTTTGTGTTTTTTTGATGCGCATTTCCCTCTTCCTTTTTTTTTTTTTGTTTCTTTTCTTTGTGATGCGGCTCAGTAGGCTAGGTCCATGAATTTAATCGCTCTACCGACAAACGGAGCTAGAATCGTGACAACTATTTAATTATTTTACTAACTGTCCACATCATCGAAAAGATTTTCAATTTAAATGTGCTCTCAACAATTTATATAAACTTTTTATCTATCCTGAAAAAAACTCAAACGCCATTGAAGTTATTACTTAAGATTAAATAAATAAATATTTATAAAATGACGAATTCTATGAAGTCCTAGTGTATTCTCTAGTTTATAATTAACAAGACAACATGTTTTATCAGTTTTACCATCCATTTACTATGCTTATTAGTGGACCCTCAAGGCCAGGCAAAACAACATTTTTGAAAAATCTTATCCACAATAAGGATTTCCTGATTAATGTGAAAATTGATCGAATAATTTGGTGTTATGGTGAAGAAAATGCGAAACCTGATATAAATAATGTTGCGCATATTGAATATAACTATGGAATACCAGAAAACTTGGAAAATGTTCTCAACGAACCAACTATCGTCGTACTCGATGACTTAATGATGGGAGCTTTCAACAAAACAGTTTGTGAACTTTTCACCCCATAGGAATTTTCTGTCATTGTAGTAACACAAAACATATTCCATAAATCCTCGCACACAAGAGGTATTTCATTGAATTCAAAATATAGCTAACCCTAAATACTTTTTTAAGTTCGTTAATTCCAAAAGGAAAATCTCCATAAATCCGTCGTTTGTGTCTTTTAATGGCTCCGAGTCCTCGTATGATTTTGAAACCTCAAATCTCTTTGCGGAATACTTCCGACAGAACTTTTCAACTGCCAATTTTGATTTATCGGTAAACTATCCATATCCGATTTCTAATTCGATTTCAATTTCTAACTTTGTTATATCTGAAAATGACGTTTTTGAAGGATTGAGCCCTCTGAAATATAATTGTTCGCCTGGACCTGATGGAATCCCCTCATTTGTACTTATATCTTGTGCTGGCGAGCTTTGTGATGTTATATCGAGGATTTTTAATTAGTCTTTGAATTTAGGTGTTTTCCCTTTGTGTTGGAAAACTTCCTTCCTTATTCCTATTCACAAAAGTGGTAGTAGGCAACTTGTAGAGAACTACAGAGGTATTGCCAAGTTGAGTGTCTTACCTAAACTGTTCGAGCGAATTGTGGCTCAGAATATAGCCTTTTCCATGAAATCGTATATTTCTCCTTTCCAGCATGGTTTTCGAAAGGAAAGAACTACGGTGACCAATCTGTTAAAGTTTACTTCTCATGTTTTCAAGGCCTTTTATAGTGGTTCTCGCAATGATTTCATTTACACTGACTTTAGCAAAGCGTTTGATATGGTTAATCATGGACTAGTTAGATTTGAACTCCGTACCTCTGGCTTCCCTCTCTTCTTAGTGGAATGGTTAAGCTCTTATCTGCATGGTAGATCATTCAGGGTTTTGTTTAACCTCATTACCTCGGATGAATTCCCCGTGACGTCTGGCGTACCTTAAGGTAGCCACTTGGGACCTATTTTATTTAATTTACACACTAATGATTTGCCCTCCGTGATTAAATTCAGTGAGATTTTAATGTATGCTGATGGTGTGAAACTGTTTTCTTCTTTTTCCGTAGAATCGCAATCACATCATCTTCAAAGTGATTTGAACAATTTGGTTGCATGGTGCTCTCTCAATCTTCTGAAACTAAATCTAAATAAATGTAAGAAGCTTTCTTTCTTAAGAAGGAAGTCGTTCAGTACTCAATACTTCATTGATTCGCACAGGTTGGAAGACGTCGATTCGTTCATAGATTTAGGCGTTCTATTCGATTATAGATTACGTTTCAATTTGCATATTGAGTCCTCGTTAAGCAAAGCTAGGTCCGCTCTTGGTTTTATAAAGAGGTGGTCCAAAGAGCTTGATGATCCTTATATTACGAAAAGGCTTTACACGTGTTTGGTCAGACCTATACTTGAGTATGCCTCTGTTGCGTGGTCTCCTTCATATAGGTGCTACGTAGATTCAATTGAATCTATACAAAAGCAATTCTTGCTGTTTGCCCTTAGGAATTTGGGTTGGGACCCGATTTCCACTCTTCCACCCTATGAAAATAGGTTGCTTCTGTTATCCTTACCGTCACTCGAGAAATGTAGATTTGTTCTTGGGGTTTCCTTCTTAATCAAATTAATAAATGGTGCAATTGACTCGCCCGCATTACTTCGTCAGATAGGCTTTAATGTCCCTAACCGCTTCTCTAGGCACTTTATCTTGATAAAGCTTAGTCAATGCAAATATAATTTTGAACTGTTTAACCCGCTCAGAGTTGTTTGCAAGAACCTAAATGACGTCCATCATTTATTCTCATTAACGGACTCTTTAAAGTCCATTAAAGCAACATTGCTTAATACGCGCGATTTACCTATGTCGTACTTAAACTGACTTAACCTTAAATATGTCATTATGAGTCGAAAATTAATTTGTTGTTAACAATTATCAAATGCCAAGCTTATGCATGTTTGCGATGGCTTAGGGGTTCACTTGCAATTTGGTCCTGTATCGGTTGTGGGTGTGGCTCTATGCTAATTGTGTACATGCTTTGTTTTTTTTTTTTTTCCTCCTTATTTGTTTTATTGTACTTATACTGAGTTTTATTATTAATTAATTTTAAGATTTACTTAAGAGTCAATTGTACTCGACTGCCATTTTGTTTTAGTTGAGTTTCTTGTATAAGTCGAATAAATAAATAAATAAATAAATATAGTTGTGTTTAAAAATCCTAGAGATATCCTACAGTTTCAACATTTAGCAAAGCAAATTCATCCAGAAAATTCATCTGATCTTATGAGGATATATAAAGATGTGACTAGCAAACCTCACGGTTATTTATTAATCGACCTTACACAAAGCGTAAATGATTTATTAAGGTACAGAACGAACATATTTAATCCGAATTTTTGCTATTGCTTCTGTGACACCGGAGAAAATGGCCTTAAAAAAGAGTTTAAGCGACTGAAGAACCACAAACATATGATGTATGTCCTCAAAACAAATAATAGAAAATTAAGAAAAGCTATACTCAACTGTGCTGATGATGAATTAATTAAAACTTTGACTGAGATTATCTTTAACACAATAGCTGGAAACACTGAACTAAAAAATAAAGATTTGAAGGTTTTAAAAAAGTATAAAAAAGAACTTAGGTTCATCTCGAGACCAAACGCGTCCATAAAGTCTAAAAGAAAGGTTCTTGTGCAGAAAGGTGGTGGCTTCTTACCTATAATCATAGCATCATTATTAAGCAAAATAGGATTTATCGGAAAATTGTTAGATAATGTTCAATAAATATAAGCCGAAGCTAAATAAAGTAATTTTGTTGTACCCAAGTGCATACGACACGATGATGGATGACAAATATTCAGCGGAATTTATTAGTAGAAAGCTGTTACCATATTTCAGCAATGTCTCCCTTTCAGAATATGACAATTGGATCAAAATTAAACAAGAATTAAATACTTATATTAGAAGGAAATTAAAACCAATTAAGCAAAACTTTGACCATATACACGAATTGGCGCTTTCTAAAAGTGATGTAGAAGACGGGAAAGTTAACACTGAAGAATCTGAAATCCTCCTCCAAAACGTGAGCAATGACGGCATATTCCAAAATAGTGGCGAAAAATTGCAAATTGGCTTAGATGACAGCACAATCAAAAATAGTAGCGAAAAATTGCAAAGTGACTTAGATGATAGCATTTCAAAAGATGAATTTATGACGCCTGAAAAATTCTTAAATAGAACTAAAGAAGCAACACCACACCAAGTAAGCAGACAACCTACAAAACCTAATGTAAAATCGAGAATTCAAAAACGCATTTCTCCATATAACACCCGACTTAGAAGCCAACTTAAAACTAAGGCTGATTTAATTAAAAATGGGCTTTCTACAGATGCTATCATTTCAGACGGAAAAAGAAAATTGGGGCAGAAATCTTCAATTCAGAAGGGTGAAAATAGTTTTAAGTGGATTGCTATATAAAAATGTACATTTGAGCTAACATTAAATAAAAAACTATTGCAATCGTGTTTTGAGTTCATTTATGTAATGCCTTTTAAACTATGAACTACATGGAGGATTTTTACGAAATCTTTTTAAGCAACAATTCAGTTGTCGTTTACAAAAGAATACCTTGTCCTCATTTACAAATATTGTAAATCTTCCTATTATTACAAATGATCAGTGGGAAGTTGGAATAACCGAACTGTTTTTAAATAATGCTAACATTGAAAGTGATACACATCAAGAACAAGCGCAGGAATATTCACCATTATTTATTTATACTGATATAATAAAACCTCGTTGCGTTGGAGATAAAATTTTAAGATGTCTTCGGGTTTTGTCGTTTAATGGAAAAAGCAAGTGTTTTGAGTTCACCAGCGTAGAGTACTATAGCCTTGAAATTGCTACTATAAAGGACATCTCTATACTCATAGTTAGTACAGACGGTTCCAAATATAATTTTCGTGATTCCTTTACACCTACTTACGTTACTCTTCACTTGAGGAAAAAGAAACGTAATTAAAATAAACTGATATAAACGAGAGCACAATTAATATTTCATTCAGAAGTGTAACAGACTGACATAGAGCAAGTGTATACTTCATATTACTCTAATCAAATCGGAAGGGGATTAAGTCACATAGGCTCATTGTATGTGTCACCACAAGTCGTACAACATGGGCGGGGCCTTGGTTAATTCTTCGCGTCTTTTTTTAGAAATTTAAAACCCCTGTTTCTATCAGGTTTGAATGCGATTAAAGACCAGGCTATGGATACGGGCAAATCTATTCTCAATGATTTCGGTCGCAAGCCACTTAGAAATATTTTGGCAGAGCAAGGCAAAAAGGCTTTAAGTAATTTAACAGAAAAAGCAGTCAACAAGATATCGTCTAAATTTCAAAAAGTAGTATAAGACGTCGAATCAAAAGGAAACGACGTCAGTCACAAAAGAGATCTACCTCGAAACGCACGAAAAAATTCAATCTACGTAACAAAGTAAAAGACATATTTGCTTAGAAACTATGAGCACTCATATAGAATGTATGAAAAGTGAATTAGATTTATTTGCACCACATCCTATACAAAGCAGCATTCTAAATACAGAAGAAGTCTCATATAATCCTATTCAATCCTTAGACAATCCTAGCTCCATAGAATTTCTCTGCCTTGGTAATGGCGATACATATCGAGACCTTTGTAGCGTTTATTTAAACTTGGTTGTTCAATTGAAGAATAAAGATAATTCTGATGTTACTGATGATAAATGTGGCGTTGTAAATAATCTTCTGCATTCCATGTTTCGAAGCGTATCCGTATGTTTAAATAACGTATTGGTTTCGCAAAGTGACAACAATTATCACTACAGATCATACATACAAACTCTACTCAATTGTGGCACTGATGCAGGTCGAACTCATTGATCGTGTTCTGGATGGTATGCAGATTACTACACCGGCGAAATATTTGATGATGGTAAAAAACAATTAACCGAATTGTTTGATAAGAGTAACAAAGTTGAATTGTTCGGAAAGCTGCATGGTGATATTTTTAATCAGCCTAAACTCTTGCTAAATAATGCTGACTTGCGCATAATATTTAATTTGGAAAAATCATCATTTTATTTAATGGAAAATCCTGCCAAGGAAACGCAACTTTGGAAGCACAATTGTTTATGAATCACATAACTTTTAATCCAGGAATACTGGTTGGTCATCATAAAATATTACAAACGAAAGCAGCTTTATATCCATTTAATAAGGTAGAAGTTAAAACATTCACTCTGTATCCTGGAAACCATACCCTATCATTAGATAATGTTGTCATAGGACAACTTCCGACATTTTTAGCTTTTTGTATGGTTTACAATAGCGCTTATTCAGGCGATCGAACAGCGGATCCTTTCAAGTTCGAGCATTTTTATTTGCAAAGGTTTAATTTGTCAGTCAATGATGTTCAAATACCTTCTCAACCCCTTGAATTCGATTACTCTACAGAAAAATTAAGATCAACCAGAGCCTATAGCATGCTATTCAAATCATCTGGCATTAATCACTCAGATCTTGGGCTTCATATAAATAGGAAACTTTTTGATGATAGCTGCTTTATACTAGCGTTTGACCTCTCCGCTGATCATTGTAATAACGATTTGTGTGCTAATATTTTAAGGCAAGCAAAAATACGCATTGAAGGCAAATTCGCTCGGGCATTAACATCACCTGTAAGCTGCATAGTTTACTGCGAGTATGATTCGAAGTTAGAGATTGAAAGAAACAGAAACGTGAAAATAACGCTTTAAAATGAATACGATCAAGCACTTAAGGCAAATCAATCTACAAAGAAGTATTTTCAAGGTGTCTTCCCAGCTAATAATTTACCACGGAAAGTAGGCTCTAAACCTGCTATTATAATAGCAAATACAAACTACTCTAATCAACCAGGAGAGCATTGGGTGGCCTTTTATCTTAATTCTAAGTTAGAAGCGGAATACTTCGATTCATATGGTCAACGACCATTGAAGAAAGAATCTTACAATTTTTTAAAGAGAAACTGCGGCACCTATGTATGTAATAAACAGCAACTCCAAGGATACTTTTCAAGCACTTGCGGACATTATGCCTTGATTTATAGCTTATATAAGAATCAACGAAAAAGTTTAAATGCTTATCTCAAACAATTTAGTAAAACTGACTACAACTTTAATGATAAGAAAATACTTTGTGAAAAAGAATTTTTAATAAAATAAATTTGGAGTCGTAATTCAAAGTCTCGCTTTGAAGCAGTTGGTCCATTTGATTATGCGCCATGAAGATTGATTGGGAGACGGTTGCGCAATTAAAATCCGAGCTTTGAGAAACTTAGGCAACTTGAATAGACGAGATTAGATTATATGTACTAGGTTGCGTTAATACAAAAATTTCCAGATCGTCTTCATTATCGTCAGAAAAGGAAATAATTCCAGAAGTTTGTGAAGGTAAAAAGATTACAGAGTCCAATGTCATCTGAGAATCGTCACTTTCAGTCATCATCATTTCCGCAGTAGATTCATTCTCGTATTCCCTTGATAATGATAATATTAATGATGATGACGATGATGATGATATTACATTGTTGTTCTTTGGATCCATTTTTAATTGTTTTTATTTTTATTTAAAGTAATTAACTCTCTAACCGATTTGCTGGTTTTAGTATTTTTGAAAATAACTAAAGAGAAAACTTTGCTTATATAGGACAGAAATCTTGGTGAACTTACCTTCAAGCGTTATCTGTAAAATTCCATCTGTCTTTTATTTTTCTCTATAAATACTTTTAAGTGTGGTCATAAATACCGTCTGACCTTTTTCTTTTTATCATTTATAATGCACCATAATACTAGTTCTTTTTCCATTCTGTGCGGAGTATTTATACGAATGGCAATAGTGATAATAAAAAATAGAAATGAGGAAGGATCATGAGACGTGTGAGTGTTCTGAAATGCGATATGGTGAAATAGTCGCATCACCCAGAGTGCACATTATTTTATTCTTCGTGGAAATTTGTGTAGATATGTGTATGCACGACCGTGTCCCTTTTTTTATCATTCGCGTCGACGTTCCCCCATATATATACTATTGCTCAGTATAAGTGTATCCTGTGTAGCATTATCGATTTATCGTAGTCTACCCGTTTAATAATCATTTATGCTTGCTTTACACTTTCATATATTTCCTCATAATGCAGACGTAGCTATAACCTAGTTAAGATCACTTCTACATATTTTCACATACTGCAAGTCTACCTATAACCTAGTTAATATAACGCAATCTAACTATAACACACATTACATGTAACTTTAGTAATAGCCCAGTTTAATTCTGCTATTTTGCTTAAATTAGCATAATAATTTATTATATAAGTTACTGACCACAGTTCAGTTAAGTCAGAAATAAAGTAAGAAGTAAAGTAAGAAGTAGGGTAAAAAGTAAAGTAAGAATTAATATGCAAGATTTAATAAGTAAGTATTAATAAGAGTTTAAAATCAGGAGTATTATAATAAATAACAATTTAAAAGAACCATTGATTGTGTTTTCACTACACCTGGTATTTCCTCTTTAAAAGCGCTAGTAAATTAAGTTTTTGAACCAGCCAATCTCGAATTTGCCCAATTTACCTATACTTGTTCACCTATTAAATCAATTATAGATGTATCTAATAATATCTACAAGTTAACTTCTTCAGGGAAAATTTTAACAGTGGATTTATATAATAACCGAGCGATTACCGCTCGGACAGACGCACAAAAAATTATGAAACCTTATGATAGCAGACCGTATGCTTTATATCGTACCGGTATTTATTCGTATCGGTATTTATTGCTAAAAGCCACTTCCATCCTCCAATGCACAACACCTACGGGAAACTTTGAATGGAAGCAGAAGTATTAGTACTATCAGTACTAGTAGGACTGGTAGGACTAGTAGGATGAATTCCTCTTTTTCCCTCCCGAACGTTCTGTAAAAATAAATTTAGAGAAATTCTTCGACAAAAAAGGAAACAAATTTGGCATACCAATCACCGTTAACATATTGGCCGTCCGTGCTTTTATTTATTGCCACAAAAAGTCAATGGGATAAAATGTATCTTTCGCCTTTTATTTAAGTATTATTAAAAAAGATTAATCTATAAGGTCATGACGTCCGCAATAATTAATTTAGAACTAACATACTTAGGTTTTCGCATTCTACTCTACAAGTCCTTTCACGTGATATATGTATACATATATATATAGCTAGTATTGTTAAGAAAAAATTAAATCCACCAGGTCGTGGTTTCCACCGTACTGATTTCAGAATTATTGCATTTTTAATGTACAAAATAGTTTTAAACATTCTCTCTTCTTTATCTTATGATTAATAGCCATAAAACCTGAAAAAAATGAAAAAAAGAAATTTCAATCATTTGCGCCTTGGTGTGGGCATGATCGAGATTTCCGATTTTTGCACTTAAATAGTGGAGTTTTTCCTAAAGTAAATGTGGAAATTTTCAGCCGTCTATCTTTCATAATTTGTAAGCAATAAGCAGTTACGCACAAACTTTCGTTTAGAAAAACGGAGTTACGTTCAGTTTAGGCTTTACTTCGGACTTCTACTCTGACTAATTTGGTCCACTTTCAATACTAATGTGTACAAAAATTTTCAATGTTTCCGCCAAATTTAAAAACGGTACCTGCATTTTTGCGACCACACCAACGCCAACAACATACACAACACAGCCATATAGGCAGATACACATGGCTTAAGCAATTCAGAATTCCATGGTCACCAAGAATATATATGTATTTATAGGGGCTCTGAAATCTCTTTTTAAGTACTGGAAACCTTGTCACAAAATGAGTATCCAGTAATCCTTCGTTGGTGGGTATAAAAATAAACAAGCTGAACCAATGAAAACATACAAATTTGTTTTGATTTTAAGAGTGTAGCAAAAATTTATCGAAGCCAGCCAGACTTGTTATAACCCTGGCGTAGACGTAGCAGTCGGTGGGCAACTGCTTTTACCTAAGGTACGTGGCCGCATGTTCAATAAATGCCGAATAAACCACATGCAACAAGCTTCTTCTAAATGGTTTTCCCTATTTGGGCAAGATCGAATATTCTCTTGCTCAAATTTCTGGTGTATAAAAGCATTGAGCCATATTTAGGTTGTGGCTGATATAATCCTACAAATATAAGCCTGCCAGCTCCAGGACTCTTTCCCACGAAAAAGACTTCTTAGGTTGGAAAAATACAAGTAAATAAAAGAGAACAACCTAAACTAGCAAAAGCCAAGAAGTACAACGTGTCACACGTGTTTTCCACACAATATTTTAAAAACGAAAAACTGAATTCTTTCTATTTATAATAAAAATAAGCCCAATGAAAAGTTTCGGACATTGAACTCAGAGCAACGAAAAGTGAGAATTGAAAAATATAAAACTTGCGACGAAAACTTTAACATTTTTTAATAATGCTAAATTCGGTGTCGATACACTCGATCAAATGGCGTGGGAATAGATTACCAAAGTAGGATCTCGCATCTACTCTCTAATGTCCTAGATTTAGCAGCAATCAATGCTTCGATTGGAATGGAAATTCTGTGCTAAATGTAATAAAAAACCTGGGGAAAATGTACTTTAGAAATGGAATGCACACACATGTAGACAGAAAAATTGACACTCAATTTTTTACGTCTTTGCAACAGAAAATATAAAAGTTAACTTCCAAGAAGCCAACACAATGTATTTACTTATGGCAGAACTCTTCAAAATTAGTTCCGTGATTGCCACCTGAACTATGTGAATCCTCTTCACAGTTGTATAAAATAAAGTGTTTTGTAATATTTGGATGCAAAAGTGGATTAAAAAGATAAACAGTATTCCTCGAGAAGGACACGCAATATAAATTAATTTTTATAATAATATTAGATAGATCGAACATACCATTGAATCGAAGAAGAAAAACGAACGAAAGAAGCCAGGGAAAACGTACAACATATTGCTGCATCTCTAGGTCGGTTACAAAACTTTGTCACGAATGCTGTAAAGCCCCAAAAAATGAACAGATGGGGAATTATTAAATGTCCTTCTCCTAATGACGATAATCGCACGATAATTTTAGCAAAGTGTAGTAAAGACGTCTAAAACAATTAACAACGAATATCTTAGTGAAATGAGAGAAAGTATTGTCTGACTAAATTCACATTCCAACGTCCCTTCGAAGGCACTAAAACACACGCCGATAAAAATGCAAATATCTTAACACGAATTTTCGATGTCAATAAAATTATGTTGTGCATAGTCTTCTTTTTTATGTGAAATCAGGCGCTCAACTTTCTTCTTTGATAATATAAAAGCGCCCAGGTTCAGCACTTATTTCGTTCTTTAAAATTTAATTCTGGAGTTTAAAGTTGAATAATACAAAGTGAAAAAGCGGATATCTATGAAGAATTTTTCCACAAGTTTCTCAAAGTCATCTAACTTTATGGAATATTTTCAATTTTTATTTTTTTTGTTTTCTACTGTTTGTTGACTTTATTGAAAAATAACATAACCATGCTTAACATTCGAGGTATATATAAAATAATAGAGAAAAAAACAAGTTGTTGCCAACCTCAGAAAACATTAAATGTAAACACTAAACCCAAGAGAGTAACACAACAAAGCATAACTTAAGCAATGGTCAGGCCAGCAAAACAAACAACAACAGCATAGAATAACAGCTGGGAAGCGAGAGAGGACGTTTTGAAAAAAACCACAACGACAGGGAAATATGAAACATATTGAGAAAGATTCTGGGTACGGGGTAAAATGGAATAAGAAAAAATAAAAAAAGACTGTTATATTATGGTCTTGGAAAATGTTTTGGCAGTTAACTGCCCTGTGGTTCTATTGGTGCTGTTGTTGCTAGTTCATAATAACAATGTTAGCAGAAGAGAAAGAAACGTGAAAATCATAATGATGTTGATGATGAAAACGCGGGTTCGAGCGCACCGTAGAAAGCAATATGATGATGAATATTTTATATATGTGGTAGTTGTGTTGGCGGTAATGTCTTGCCTGTCTGTGGTCGTCTGGTTTGAAATTACAGTCACTTAGACAGGAAATATTTTTGTGACAAGCAAATTTTACGCTTAGAGACGTTCTTCGCAATAAACTACACTACCTAAAACGGTAGTGGACACATAAGCAACCCAAGCTGAGTCACATACTTTAACTAACCGTAGCCATGATTTAGCGTTACTTATTGCACCATTATTGTACAAATAATAATAACCACGTAAATACATATAAATATATACATATTTATATAAACATTGCAAACATTAGCGTAAATTCAACAAAATGAAATGTCATCAACACTACAATAGTTGAAAGTATATAAATATATATTTACAACAACAACAAACATAGCTGATAAACACTAGCAAGCAGCAACAAAGAGGAGGCAGCAGCCGTAACCATAAAAGTTGTCAAGTTCTTAGCCATGTTAATAAATAAACTCTGCTGGTCTAGAAAATAGTCAGAGATAGAGGTACATAGATAGGCAGACATAGACCAAATGCTATTTGAATAATTTGTCGGACGGACAAGCAAACAGACAGTCAAATGAGTAGAGTAAACAGTACAGTATAATGTTAACAACAATCTGCTGTACACATGCATAGCTAGTTTAGCTAGAATGAAGCAAACAAAACAAACGTGTAAATGACGTTTGCGGCGTCATCATGTTCGCAATGCAATCGGTTACTGTAGATATATACATCTAATCAAAACCGGTGAAGGCCAACGGAAAAGGATAATCTAGTTGCCTGAAAATGATGTCAAGAGATAATATAAAACCAGTTATTGTTGCTAATGTATGAACGACAACGAGGTTACTGATAATTATAACAGTTTCACAATATACGTCGACGCAAAAAGAAAAGCGTAATAGACTGTAAACTTTATTTAGTTTAGATACGTCTTTGTTTTTTGATTATGGTTGAAGTAAAACAGACGAAAAAATGTCGCATGAATTTTTTTGTTCCACATCCAATGCCGAGATTTACAATTATTTCGTGTCAGTTTCAGTAGGTATCGCTAGAGTGGTTAGTACTTGCATGTTTAGCAAAGACTAAGTGAATAATTCGAAGTACAATTTTAGATCATAGACATGTGAATGTGTTCGATTCATAAAATTTTATGAATCGAGTAAAATATGCATCGAAGATCATGTAATACATATGTGGACCGTCTTGAGAGTAAAATAAATTTAATAGTGTGCATGTTGCTACTGTTGATCCACTTAATTCACGCCTATAACTTCAAAGTTTTAAATATTAAAAAAAATTTAGTTTTAAAGTTTCTCTGAATTCCTTTTTCAGGCAGGATTTAGAAAATCACTTAAACATAGTATGAACCGACATACTCACATTCTGTTCACAAAATCTTATTGTCTTCGATTTAGAACCTTAAGGTAAATCTTAAACATAATATTTCAGTGCTATTAATAAAAAAAATTAAAAATGATCCAAGTGTTCGCCTATAAAGATCACGATGCGTTATGACTTACGATCTACAGCCATATATACATATATATATATATACATAAGCTTTTAACGAATTTATCCCCAACTGTACTTTTGCTCAAAAAATGATAATTGCTCGACTTCTTTCGATATGGCGTTATATAAAGTCACGGTCTAAAGTTATTAGTGAACGGCGATGTTCGCCCTACTGAGGGTTAGCTTTGTTCGGTATAGTAACGATTGTGTTAAATGAGAGATGGGGAGATAAACTATGCTTTAATGAGGAGCATAGATGGCCGAAACCCTCACCTCCAAGTGGTGATTCCCGGGCAACGGCTTCGGCCGGCTAAGAAGGGTTTGAGGTTTTGGGCTACTAACTCGGCGACTAGTTTCTGAGAGATGGTGGAGGGGTTGGCTGGAAGATGAATTCTTCACTCATGAAGCTAATTACTAACTTGGAAGTTAATAGGCTATAGTACGTAGAAGGTAGTAATTTAGCGAGTGCATGGTAGATCGCCCCTGCCATGTCAGTGCAATACCCGAGACTTATATATCTCGATGAAAAATAGTTCGGGGGTGGCAATTCAAAGGCAAGAGTGGTCTGAGAGGTCAGCCACGCAAAGTATGCCTAAAGCTTTGTAACATAAACTGGGAGCCGCGGGAGTCAGGAGCCTCGCTCACTAAGCCATGTATGCCTGCGGGTAAATGATGGGGTTATGTTTGGAAAGTCGTAATAAAATAAAAACTCAACTTAAAGAATTATTTTTTACTCGTGGTGGTTGTGGTTGGCAGTTCCAAGCCAAAGTGGAACAATCGAGTGCAGCTAGGCCTCACCACTGACCAGAGTGGGGTTTATTGATCCATACGCTATAAACCGTTCTGGACTCTGGTGCTGCTTAGGCCCCTACTCTGTGGGGATTGTCTAACTCGCGAGGGGGCGTATATTACGCTTAAAGTAGCTTCGGCCACCGTGGGGTTAAGCCTTTCAGGCAGGAACCCACGTTAAACCCATGCCACAAATCTGTGTTAAATGAACTACGGCAGTAAAAAATGAATATTTGGTTTTCCTCGCCCATGTGACAAAAGTCGTCCTCTAAAAAAAATTCAAAATGTCAAAATTTCTTCCTTTCCTGTTTTCAGTGGAATTTTTAACACCCACTTCTTTTTAAAAAAATCGGTTTACAGTTTAGAAGTACTTTTTCTAAAGCTGTCAAATCCGTTGGTAAAACAGAAAAATGTTTACAATTGTCACATTTTAGGTTGATTGTATGAATATAGTTGCGTGCCTACGCACTACATAACATGAAAATAAAGGAATATTGTGTATAGCAATTCTACAAAATCAATGAACGAAGGTAAGTAACAAAATGGATCTTGCCATATTCCACCAGCAATAAGCAAGGTCAATCTTTAGTGTTATATATTTGCGTATAGTGCAAAGAGTCCATAAAAAAAGTGATTCTTGATACGCTAAATCGCTTTGTTTCAGTGATACTTATTAGAGAAATTTTTAAGCAATATAAAACAAACTTAATCAAACCAAGTGAAAACGTCATAATCGGCTATGGCGGACAGTTGACTTTGTCTTCAAATATCAAATATAACTCTTGTTGCCATATAAAGGACATACGTGTTGGCAAACCATACTCCATCTGGCGCGCTAACAACACACTTATAGAGACTTAGCCGTCAAAAGAAGGCTTACTTCTGGGAGGTTCTGAAACATAGACCTACGTCGTCAAAAATTAGCATAATTTATTTATGAAATCGCTATTTCGCCCCAATTTTCATCATAAAATATAATATTAAAAATTAGATTGTATTATCATATAAGGGTAATTTTTTTTTAACAACTTTTATATGAAAGGCAAGCAAAGAAATGGCTTCACTTCATACAAATTGTCAATTGTATCAATTTGATAATTGTCATGAAAATATTTAGAAAGCTGCGACGTATAACGTGAGCATATATGTAAATCATTTTGAAATTTACTTTTGCATACTTTTACATACGTCTTCACAAACTTAATTCCCGTCCCATGGTGCAGGATATATTTGTATATCGACGCGGTTGACATCCGGCATATATTAACCCAACTTAAAATACCTTTGAATACTTTATATAAAGCAGATAAGTACGAAATAAATTATTAATTTTCGACAATGCTTTCAACCTAAGCGGGTCCAATTGTGAAAGTTAGTTTTGCGAAAGGCTGCCATATGCCATGTAAGATTTCGTTTAAAAAGCATGAGCTGAGAATGTTCCAAATGTTCTAGTGGCACTTCCCACAATAATGATGTGGGATTACGTGGCGTGGACGTTAACATGTGCAACTTTTTAATTCATTACATTATTACTATCGGATGGTAAACGCAAGGCAAATTTTTCATTCGAGCTGTGCTAAACAGAATGTCTACAACATATCAAAACGATCGCGTTTTAACCTTAAACGTATCTAACAACGCTCTCTAAGAATTAGGAGCCAAAAATGGCTATGACAACCGACATGCTTAGAGTGAACAAAATATTTACGTTTTTTGTGAGTTTGCTTCTTGTGATGGGTATACAAGTTTAGCTCCATGACGAATGTGGATTTACCTTTCCCTAACTTACTTAATATCAATTGTCTTGTTATTTTATTTTTCCCCGTTTTTCAATTTTGTTAGCTTAGCTTTGACGTTCGTTTTTTTCTGAGAAACTATCCGTGTAAGTTAAAGAAGTAGATAAAAATTGTACACATATGGGTTAAACACTAAAGCATCCAATTACTACCGGATATGTAGTCCTCAATAATTGTGGTCATTTCCACAACAGTGCTCTACTTCTCCTTTTTATTGTTCCTGCTTCCTTAGCTCTTTGTTTCGCATTTCACTAACTGCGTATTCTCGACAATAACATTTTTATACAAGAGAGAGCATGTATAGCCGTGTGTGTGTGGTAATGGTAGATATATATACATGTGCATTGCGTGCGTGTATTTGTGTTTGTTAGTGTGTTGGAGAGTACATTTTGTCGCACAATAAAATGGTCAGGAGCAGCATCGTTACACGATATGTATGCACATGGTTTTGATTGGAACTCACACTCATACAAAATAATAATAATAACCAAGTAACGTTTTTTCCTGACGCTCTCAATACTCCATACCGTATAAATAATACAGTGCGTTTTATATGGTTTGAAATTGACAATATATATCTATACGTATGTACACAAATGTAAATAATACACAAATAGACTCCATTTAGTGCTCCTGCCCGATACTATATATTACAAAACTATACCAATTTTAATTGCGTCCATTACCACTGCACTACTATTTGTAAATGATTCTGCTTACCGTTCACCATTGGCCATTATTTTGCAACGTTTCCATATTGTTGATATGCTATTACATAAGAAGAACAACAGCGAAAACAACAAGAACAACAACAACGGTATGAATTGTATCAGCAGCTGTTATAAAAGTTGACAATTGAGTAGTGGGAATAGCAATGTATATAAATAATAGCACAACGACAAGAGCACAAAAACCTTAAATAATAATAAGAACACTTTTGTTTTGTTGTAAACATTCATTTATAAAATCGACCGCATTGAAAAATATGTAGAAAGAATTCTTTCTACTGTATATATATATATAATATTAATGTACTTTTCTTCATTTATTGCATAGAGATTGTTTTTGATTGTTGAGAAAACGCAAAATTATTTAAAGTTGATTCAAATCTAAATTTATTCGTTAAGTATTCGGCCTTTCAATGAAAAGGAGAAAATTCAATGAAATTTACACAAAAATTATTAAATCTTGTATGTCACAACTTATACATTATGCATAACTTACGTTATACGTATATATTATACATCATTTTTGTTCTTTTTTGTTTTTATGTTTAATATAAGTGATCGTCAGGCCGGTTTATATGTAGCTTTAATGAAACATTCCCGTCTATATTTATAAACGAACACAACACGAAATCAATTGTATTACATTTCTTTCTATTATAATTTATTCGTTTGAGCTTTTATGTTTTTCTTTCTCTATATGGAAAAGGTGTGTCCAATAAAGTTATTAAATATAAAAAAGATTAAAAATTAAAATATAGAGGTTATTTTCCTTATTCAATAAAGAATCGTAGCAAATTTTTTTTCCGAGCATTATTTTGTATTCTGCTGTGGCGGAGCACGGTGCAGGTGTAACGCTTTGAGATGTGCGCAGCCCCATTCGTGTACTCACGACCAGACTCCGAAAACCAAAAAGGTTTTTTTAGAGCTGATCGACCGAACCCCATCATGCTTTAAATACATGATTTTTCTGGGCGTACTGCTCCCCTTTTTTTTTTAAAGCATGTTGTCATCGCTTGGATACCAAAGTACCCATGAATTTCTCATGGTGCCGTTGCTCAAGTGATGATAATCTCTTCCTACAACAAGTGTCGGAGACCCGAAGACTTTAAGTAACATCGGGTACATCCCATTCTTAGGTACCCCTGTCGGCCCTTCCAACTGTTACCCCCCTTTCATTTTCCGCCCAACCAAACAAATTCACGCCTCGGTGATAGAGCTGCGTTAACAGTTTGGCGGCCTCGCTTTTCGCAAGAAACAGCAACAAAAAAAAATAAAACATAATAACATGTTTTGTCACAAAGTGAGAACTCATTATCCGTATCCAATTGAATGATAACTTAATTATAAACCCTGTTCGGAGTTTCTTTCGCGATTTTTGTCGCGACCAACTGATATCACAATTAAATTAATTCGGTAATTTTTTTTCACTCGTTGGGCACCTTTTGTGTTATAAGCGACCAACGTTTCAAATGCCAAAAAAAATAAAAAGTATAAACATTGAAATTACAAGGAAATTAAGTCAATCATATTTCGGGATATATTTTCTCTTTCCGTTGGGAGCCGCTTTTTCATGTTATAAGCGACCAATGTTTCAAACGGATCGAGAAAGAAAGTATAATTACATTATTCGACTTAGAAACTTACGGATCCAAAAAAAGTACTCAAAGTTTCTGGTCTCCATATTCCGTTGGGCGCCATTGTTATGCGCAACCAACTCATATCGAAATTAATTTAATTCTTTACCAGTTTGCTTTTCGTCGGGCACCATTTATGTCACTCGGACAATCAACTTGTCGAACGAGAAAAAAAGAAATATAAAAAGTATGAAAATTAAAATTACGAGGAAATTATTGAGTTGGACCGATTACAAAAATTCCTCTGCTCCAGTTTTACGTTGGGCGCCACTTATGTCACGGGCATAGCTCCTTGCGCGGTAGAGCGTTCACTTATTATACAGGCACGCTGTGTCGCATGACAAAAGAAAAATTTAAATCACACTGCGTAAGTCCGTTTGTGAGGTCTATTGTCCGTACTGAAGGCCGCTCGTTGGTCCCTTCTTAGTCCGTCAGTACCCATTCCCAGTCCCTCTCACCTTCACTCCCGCCCACCCATGCCCTGCTTCAGTGGTGGAGTATGCTGCTTAGCCGCACATTTTCATCCAAGCTATTTTAATTTTAATTTTTATCCTTTTTGTCGTTTTAACTAGTTATTTATTCACTACAAATTTCTTGTCGTTATTGCCTAGGCTTTTCCTTATTCTCTTCGCCTGCTTAACTTTGTGTTTTCAACGATTTAAACACCGATCATGGCTTTGAGAAAATATATGAAAATATTCAATATGGAATTGTTCTATTTATACATTGGTTTAAGAGAGGTTTGTAAATGAAAATGTCTTAAAAGAAGTTCCAGTGAATATCCAAAGCTAAGTTATTAAATTTAGCCTACCAGTTATATAGATTTACGACAAGAATGAACTTGATGCTACTGTCTCCTTCCTTATCCACGGCATATTGTTATTACTCTGAGTTATTTCCAAATTTCAATTAACAATAGATATCCACGGATCTTGGCTCACGTTTACAGCAAGGGGTTGCCTTAGTTGCCTTAGCTGATTATGGATAGTCCGCAAAGTTGTTGTTTTTAAGAGACTACCAATTTATTCGTTACCAAATATGCTCCATAATTTTTGTATTTTATTATATTTGTATTAACGTTAATAATAAATCCGGAAGAATTTAATTAAAACTTATTTTAATCAAATTAGTTTTTTTCATATTATGATACAATATATTTATGTTACAGTATATTAGTCGTACTTTACAATTTTTCTCCATATTATATTTTCTTCTTTATGTTTCTTTAAAACCTTTTTTTTATTTCTTTTCTTTTTGTTGTTATTAAACGGACACAATTTTACCAATAGAGTAGTTGTAATTGTAACGTGAAAATCTGGGCTATTTTAGCTGTACATAATTAAACTTCTAATTCGAAAGCTTTTTATTAGTAACTTCTCGAGATTTTTAAAAATAATTTTTTCAATTTCTTTATTTTATTTACTTAACTAATTTCTCTAGAGACCATTCTTTATTCGTGCAGTTTTTTGTTCTTTTCCATACTCCAATGGCGTATTGCATTTTTTCCTCATCTTTGACACAACTTTTCACTTCAGATGTTCCTTCAGAAATCATCTCATCTTTGTTCAAAATCGATCTGTTTGCATAGTGGCAAGCCGCTATTACGACATTACCGGTCAAAGCAATTTCTAAACTGTCAAAATAATATTGATTGCGTCTATTTAAATCTAGATGAGTTGATTACTGTGTATATTTAAATGTAGAAGCCTCAACGCAGATTTTTTGCAAAATTTAAAAAAATTGTGCGTGCATGGGTTTTTACAAAAAAAAAACATAATCATATGGTTAATATTTTAATCTTTGCAGCAGTTATCTGCATTTACCAAAAAAATTTCATTTTAGCAGCAAAGACCAACAAGGAAGAAAGAATTAATTTGAGAAAATTAAATTATATAAAATGGAATATTTAGATTTTAAATTAAAATTTTTCCATTTTCTTTCATTTTTTGCTTTAAAAGATAGCTTTTAAATAAATTCTACACTTTCACATTAACGTGTATGCAAACGAACGCTAACAATATGATTTTCCTTCAGCATCGCACGCAAGTGCTGTGTTTAACTGATTTTGCAATGCAATCACTTTCTCAGCATTAATTTTTCGCTCACTCCAAAATTGTTGAATTCATATAGATTAGCTTCTGTAACTTGCTTGGACTTTCGTAAAACGTGCAGCTGCACACACTGTTTTGTGCTTGCGCTTGGCATTGTTTACACGACTATATATTGAAGCATAGAAGAAAACTTCGCAGACCTTACAAAGCATTCAGCATCAAAGTCCAAATAATTTTACGCGTTCTCTCATTGGCAAAAATGAATGTCTCGCCTATAACCTTGCGGAAAAATTTGGAAGTCAACTAAACTTGTCAAAGGACACATCTACGACGCGTACAATACGTGTTAATCCCGAGAATTATCGGCCCACACACCTAAACATAATTTCAGTGTTACGTATTGTCTTGATGTATACCAAATATATATCTTTAAATAGAACAAACGCGCACACATACCTAGTCTTGAACATCCTTAAGTTCAGGGTACAGTAAATTTCTTTGTACTGACGATATTTCATTTATTTTATCTGATAATCCTGATACTTCGATTGCGTTATTAATTGTGAATGTGTAGCAAGCCGTATTTTCTTGTAATTTCTTTAAAAAGAGTATATAAAAATGTAAAAAGTATTTTAAGAAAAGATTTTAAATAATTGTGACTTGGATTATACATCCATTTGTGTCGCAAACAACTTTCTCACTATACTATACTAAACTATGTTATTCCAAATGTCTAGCACTGAAGTGTAGGCTGTTACGCCCTCCACTGGCACACTGGTGATACTAAAGTTGCTAATTGTTAATAAGCAAATATCTACATCGGAAAATAAGCTTATGTAGATATTGTCGGTTGGGTTCTAAGTCAGTTCAGCCGCGCTTTCTTATGTTTAAATTCTTCGACTCCATTTTTCACCATCGTTCCTATTCTTAACTTTTCATAACCAATGCCAAATTTGAATTGCTAACAGTAGCTGGTTTCTGTAGCTGTTTGGTCTAAGCTTTTGTAATGTTCTGTATATTGATCAATTGTTACAACCGTTCTTGGTTCAAGAAGCATGGCGGTAAAAATTGGGATCCTAATAGTTTATAACGAATCCTACGTTTTCCTTAGGATCTCAAAAGTGTGATGGTTATACAGTCGGCGTAAATATCTGAAAAGTGCTTATAACAATTGTCGTTGTGAATACGTGGTAAAGATTAACTTAAGTGACTCTCTTTACCATAGATTCAGCATATCGAAAATTCTTACGCACACATCCGATAAGTCCCTATATATCGCGGCTCGGCAAAACAAGCTGTAACAAACGTATGAACATAACCTCAATAGAAGTAAATGCAAACGTCTTATTGTTGACGCGAATTCTTACTCGTATGATGGCACAATTTCATATCAGGCCCAAATGAAGCAAAACGTTTCTAAATTGAGGTTTTCACAGTATTTTCAAAATACCTAAATGGCTTTCTAATATGATTTTTTTGTTTGAAAAATAAAATAAGAAGTTTAAAACAAATTGAGTAACGAGTTCATTGATTTCAGGCGCCACAAGTATTATCTATTAAATGTCTTGTAGGGACGATTTTTTTGGCCGTACTTTTGCTTTCAAGTCTTTCTTGGAGCCTCCACATGAAGGACAGCAGTTGAAATCCATTAAATAAATAACCTTTAAATAGTATTAATATTGAATAACTTCATATATTCTCCTATAGGGTTCGGGTTACCTTCGGATGCGCTTTGCAGATTGCTGATACACGTCCTTTGAAGAATTTGTGGCATTTGGTGCATTCCACCCATTGTGGCTCCCTTTGCCCGCGTCCACAAATGCAAGCTTCGCTTGTGTTCCCAGAGGAGAGCGAATCACTTGTGGCTGACGACACAAAATCTGCGGCATTACTTGCAGATTCCGATTGCTCAAATTCAAGCATATAATTCGCTGCTGATTTATGGAATGTGCGAACATACTCTAGACGAGCACTTAGCGATATTTTTTTCATTTTAACAGTTTTCGATTTCCAATTACCCTCCTTTTTTGAATTTTTCACTTCTTCGAAGAAGAGATGAGTTCGTTCGTTTGTTAAGGGTTGCCCTATTCGCAGACCGCTGACATTAAAGTTATTCAATGTTATCCTGTTCAAAAGTTTTTTTTTACTCCGTTAGCCAACGGCCTTACACACTATAAGACCAGGCATTTCGTTTCAATTTCATTTTTAGCAAAATCTTGAAAGCTTGAAAAGACGTTATTATTGGAAATAAAATAAATAGTTCAGAAAGTTCAAAACATACCAAAAACTAACTACTTATTCTCTTTCGAAAAGGCAAGTGAACATTTTCTACGGAAATTGTGTCTAAAAACTGTGTATAAAAACTGGATTGGTTAAGGAGATCTTTATAATGTCCAATTTGAAAGCAATCAGCGTATGAAAGAATTTCCAAATTTTAAAGTTTTCGGCGAGAGTGGATAAGACGCTATATTCTGGCGCACGAATGTATGTTAACAAGTTAGTTAAAATTGGATCAATTATTGGAGTTCTTATATGTGTGTATATTTAGTTGGAGTATGTATAATATACATTTATTTGTTTTTATTCCCAGTGTGTGTCAGTTGTTCTCCATTTGGCGGTACATCCTTCGCATTGTGGTCGAATTTTCATCATATTCACACATACATTGATTAAAATATTAATTATGGGCGTTTTGTTTTTCTAACTGCCGTTATATATGCATTTCTTATTACAAGAAAAAATTCTTGGAAAAAATTTAATGCAAATTTATGTACTTTGCGCTGAATTTCTGTATTTATTAATAACAGAATTCACACATGGGTCTTTATAACTGTTGAAGCTTTGAGCTTAAAAAAAAAGGGTGTGAAGCTTGAAAAGTTCCAGTACATTTTGATCGCTTTTATTTATATGAAGGCACATTTAAACACACATAATTATTTTTTCTCTATGTCGTCTAGTTTTCGGAATACCTACATCGGAGTACGTATGAGTCGCTACAGTAAGTTGAAACTTGACACAAACATTTCTTGATCGGTTAAAACTGCGAAGTTAAAAAAGGGCTTGATCTGCTAATATACATGTGCACACAAAACTGTGGAACCAGGTATACGCAAAATGTCGGTACTTCCCGTGTTAAAAAGTTTTACAATTTTGCATCCCACTGGTGAGGCATTAGACTAGGCGTTAGCATTTATCCCAAATGCCTGTTTTTCCGTAAAATATAATCCAGGCCTGTGTACTATTAACTATCATTATTATAACAAATTAGCTTAATGTTTGTTTCAGACAAACTAAAGTATGTTCATCTTTTATAATTACTCTTTTGCATTCTTAAAAAGCGATACTTTAGTTAAATTATCTAATCAAAGCCAATGTTTACGCTGATATTGCTTGAAACAGAGCCAACTTAAGCGTATGGTTACATTTTTGAAATATTGAAGAAGTATTTTATTCGAATCATATAACACCACATTGATAAATAAAAGGTTCATTTTGTTTGCTAAACATGTGCCACTGTTACTTTTAAAGGTCAACGGTAATATGTGCGCTTCCTTTTCTTCATGAATACTTCTTATATCTTAAAAATGATTTACACAGATCCATCAAATCAACTCTTATCTTTCTCAGTAAATTTAGACCCTGAACGTCATTTGACCTCTTCATTAAACTTTTGTAAGTTAAATACGTGGACAGCTATGGCTTGGTTTCAGTATCTCGGCTATAATGCTTATGTGATTTGTATGTTTTACCGAACTTCTTCCGATCGAAAGCATTTGTAGATCTTCTTGTAGTGTACTCGTGTATATGTATTGTATTAGCAAGTCATGATATAAAAAATCTCGGAAATCTTTTTTTACCTGAAGCTTGGTGAATTAAAAACTTAAATTTCACTCTGTCCATTGAGTACTATCCTCTTCAAAGATAATCAATAAGTAAATTCGAATTTTCAATGCGTCATAATTTTTCAATTTTTCTGTTATAAAAACTTTTCTGCGTGCCAACCTGCACAATGTAGACGTGTCTTTATAACTTTTTACTAAATATTTTTGTGTGTTTGTATATATAATAGAAAGGGTAGAACAGAAACCTCTGTAATGTACAAATTGAAACGGTCTACTACGGACCGGCCACATAAACGACAACATCGTCTACAAATTTATACATTGGCTAGTAATGTTGTTGTTATTGCTGCCGCCATTGTTGTAAATCATTATATAATCGTAAGGAGGCGGCTTGCATTGTATGCTGTTATGGATGGTAAGCGTCTGTATAGTAGCAAACGTTAGAATCTATTTTTGTTACACACGCACTCCTGCACAAAAGCCGGATTTCCTTTTTTTGTTCAGGAAAAAAGAAATCCTCTCTATGCTACGCACACATTGATATACTAACCAACGGCAGCAAGCTTTCCTATTATGGCGGGGCATTTGTAGTCTGGTCTGTAATGTAAAATTTTCTAAAATTGGCTGTCAGCATGTTGACGCGTACGTTTTCCGGCGTAATCACGATTAAAGTGTCAACAGAATACTAATTATATTGTTGTGTTTGTTTCTTCTATGTAGTAAAGGTACGCGTACAGATAAGGAATAGTAAAAAGAGTGTTTTAAAGCTTAAACTCTGCTTCTACACAGACATGAAACTATTAACAACTGCTGTACGTTCTGCTGGTATGTATGTGACGTTATGCTCGGTACAATATTTAGTATGTTGTTACCTTTCAGTTAGCAACACATAACATGTTTAGCTTGGCTTTGTGTGAGATGTTGACGATGATGACCACAGTAACTATGATGATGACCAAGGAATTTGGTATGAGTACTAAATGTTGTCAAAGTTGATTTTGTGATTTTAGTTTTAAATAACTCTTTTTTGCTTTTTGTCTACAGTTGCTGCCTGTTTGTTTTGGTTATTCACTGGCGTCCTCTGGATTTCTAGAGCTGATGTATGTTGTTGCTAACGTTCGCATACAGATTTGATGTTTTTCGTCCTTGGATTTATTGACGCATTTGCAAGTTTCCTTACTTTTGTCGGTCTTCTATTCATATCAAAATTAAAGCATTGCAACTAATATGATATTATGGAAATTTTTCTTAAAAAGTAGGGGTTTTGGCGTATTTGCGACAAGCATATTAAATAGATAATTTCTATGAATGAGGAGCTTTATCATCGTTATAACCGGAAGGCGAATAAATATCCAGCAATCATAACCACACACGTTAGGGCGACGTTTTTAAAGCAAGCAAAGAAATTTATTAACTTTTTTTATATGGAAGGACTAAACCTAAAAGAGAAACAACTAAAAAAAGTTCCTTCGGACAGTCTTGTTTGGGTAAAAGAAAAAGTATCAAAATAATAATATTAAAGGAAGCTATTGTGAATATATTTTTAGATTTTAAACAAAAAAATTGTTTTTAAGAAATACCAAAAGGTGGCAAAAAATTAGTCTAATGTTGAAGCTAACATGAAGAAGAATGTTTATTTTGTACTCCCTTAATAATACGTCACTTGGAAGACATTGTGACAAACTCGAACGAAAAGAATAAAAATTGCACGCGTTTAGTTGTAGGCCGTTTTGAAGTGTCTTGTTTCGAGAAGTACGTGTTCAGAGTTTTAAAATTTTTTATTATTTTTTGGCATTAACTCCCTATCCTCTCCAGGAGCGGAACACTGAGATCCCGTTTTCAAATATTCTTCCCGATTCTGTTTCCTCGAAGATGTGACGCTTCGTTTGCTGCAACTGTTGAAGGCGGCATCACATGGTTCGCACTTTATAAATTGCGTGGAATGATGTAAACAACTGAGAGAAATTGTATAATTGTAAAAAAAAATTGTAATAAAAAACTTCATGTCAGAAGACTTTCGAATAACTCCTATACCCGTATCTCCTCAACGGTTGGCTCTGTGCAATTACAATGACATACTTTCAAATGCTTTCATTCATTTTCAAATGAACACAAGCGCTTTCCGAAGGCATCTACCAGTATATGGGGGAAGTTGGAAATCAGGCACAAGCCATTAAATTGTATCTTTCCAGTAGGAGTTCTTTTCACACAGATTGTCTTTTCGGTGCTCTTCTCTTTCTTCGGGTAACGGTCTTTTCCTACGTAATCTAAAAGTTTTTTAAAAAATTCTATGAAGTCAACAAACAAAAAACAAACGAGAAGAGTTTTTTTTATAAAATTCACAATGATTTTTTCCGTTAAGTATGTTATATGTTTCCTATTTCGTTTCGATAGTCTTTGCTATCTCTCTGACCAATTTCTGCACTAAACTGCATGATTGATTTTAAGCGAATATCGTTAGCGGAAGTCGTTCATTCATTTGTTTAACTTTTAATTTCGAAACCCGTCGATAATCCCAGCGCAGAAATAGTTTTGAACTAATAGCAAATCATAAGCAAATTCACACATTTTGAAAATGGAAGACATATTTTTTATATTTTTTTTTTTTGTTTATGATCATTCCTACAACCGTCGCCAAAGCATGAAAGTTTGCTACATTTTTCCTTCCACTTTTGACGTACAAAATTGTTTGTGTACGGTATCCACATTCCCTAGCTATTTTTGACCAGTGCGACTTCTATAATGAATCTAACCGGTCTTTTGCTAAAGAAAAATTTGATTTGAAATATCTGAGCTAAAAGCATACTACTTTACACTTGTTATTTATACCCTGCGGTGATGTTTACAGACCATCTTTTGAAATGAGGATTGCTAAATAGCATCATGTAACTGATCTCGAGCGGCATCAATACGGTCTCTCTTCATAATTAGAAAATTCCAAAATTCCTGATACATATATTTCCTAAGCACAACACATGGATAAATTGTTTGTCTGTTTATGCATCCGCAATTAAGAATATGTTTTTCAATTTTTAGAAACTAATGTTGCTTTTTTCCTATTTTCCCGCTTGTTGACCGCGAATAGCTACACGAAACTCTTAGTTACTTGAGAGTTCTTTTCATATTCGTCCCAAACGGACAGATAACATAACGGATGTGTATGTATTTATAAACACACTTTTTATGATGTAGATTAGTTATCACAGTATAGTCTCCGCTGTTTGATCGCAGTTTTTAATGATTTCATTGAGCACTTGTGTCCAGCGAATCGATAGATCGAATTCTTTCTGTTTCGAGATTTATATACATGTATATAAATATAAATGTCGCTCCGCTGTATTCAAATAATCGCTTTTAATTTAACCGAATCTAAGACACTTAAAGATTTTTTCATTTGTTTCATGATCAGTTTGATTTTCGTGCGTCCGGCAATTGATGAATATAAACAAATCTCCTTCATGATGGGCTTAATTTTTCCTCGTCAAGTGTTTCGTATATTTGACTAGAACCTTGACCAAATTAATGGCTTTTTGTTTGTTCTGAAAGTTGACTGATATCTAATATATCAAATATAACATTTCATCAATATTTCCGCAAAAAAATTATTAGGAAAAGATCAAGATATGCAACGTTTTAGATGCACATTATCTTCACTCCGATCCATATCTTTTTCAAAAATATATTTTATAATTTTGAGACTTTAATTCTAAATAAAGTGCTCGCGTTATGTTTACAAAAATTGTTACTATTATTATAGTTAAGTATGATCTGACGCGGAAATTGAAACAGTTCCCCTATAATGCTTCTCCTTTTAGTTTACGTTTTTCCTAGAAGCGCATTCTAAGAATTCAAATCTTTTAAAAAATTTATCTATGACTGCGCCTATTTATTGTGGCAAATTTTACGCGTGACTTCCAGTTCGAATTATCAGAGAATTTCCGTAAACAAAAAGGCGTTACTCTATTTTATTTTTACTATTATTATTATTAATTTAGCCAGAGAATAAATTCTAAGACTAGAGTTTTAAAGCATCTAAGGCTGTCGGCTTTATACTCTCTTTTAATTTATTGATTTTTTCTGAAATTCGGTTAGCCAGAGAATAAATTCTAAGACTAGAGTTTTAAAGCAAAGTTTTATACTCTCTTTTAATTTATTAATTTTTTCTGAAATTCGGTTTCTATATAACTTGATTTGTTTTAATTCTATTCTTGTCTTCACATTCCTGCATTTCTTGAGTTGAATTAAATTGAGTTTCATATAACACTATTTTCATATTTCTTTCCAGTTTTTCAGAAAAAATCGATTAGATCACAGTGGCGGTGGTGTTTTAATTGCCATATCTGCTGCAGTACAGTGCTATTTATTTGAATTTACTATTCCTCCCGACATTAAATTTACAGCCATTCGGACGAAAATCGCCAGTAAGCAGTTATATGTAAATTGCTTCTATTTCCTTCTTATGCGAATATCTCTATTTATAGAAATATGCTGCCTTTATTTGTGACGTGGCTGAAAAATCGAAACCTGCAGTCACAGCCTTGGGGGCCTTTAATTTGCCACAAGTCACTTAGTGTTACAGTGATAATTCCGGCTGTATGGTCCCCACTTCAACATCTGATAGTGTTATTGTGTTGCTTAACGAATCATTTGATGGTAGTCTGCTTCAGTACAACCATACTTTTAATTGTAATGGCAGACTACCGGATCTTTGCTTTGCTAATTTCCCGAACATGGCCGTAAGCTACCTTTAAATTTACCTCAGGATCCGTATCATCCAGCAATTTGCATTTTCTTTCATTACAGACGTCATGACGTGTTGAACCATTCCAATGTGTCAAACCCAACTTCCTCAAAGAAACATTATGATTTTAATGAAACTAATATTTAACTTTCACACAATATGCTCGACTTTTTTGCTGGGAATATTGAAAACTTGCTGTCATCGTTCTGCAATGTATTAAACCTAGTTATTTCTGCATCCATTCCGATTAGACAACTCCACCTTCGAAGCAGTTAACAGTGATGGTTTAACAAAGGAATTAAATACTAGGAAAATAGAAAAAATAAACTTTCGAAAAATTTTTCAAAAGTGGGTCTGCTTATGACTATCCCCATCTGATAACTAACTGGGTTTCGATTACCAACTTGGTCATTTCAGAAAATTACGTTTTACATGGATTAAGGTGTCTAAAATATGGTTGTGCGCCGGGTCCTGATTGCATTCTATCATGTGTACTCAATTAATTCTCTTCTTAAGCCAAGACGGGCACTTGCTTCGAGGGAGAGGTTGCTTCATCGGAACGGATGGAGAAATAGCTAGGTTTAATACATTATAGAACGATGACGGTAAGGTTGCAATATTTCCAGGAGAAATATCGACTATAAGATGTGAAAGAAGAGATTTAAGCAGTAACATATTGGTTTTGTTTATTTGCGGAAGTTGCATTTGACATATTAGAATGGTTTCACGGACCATCATCTGTGTAATGAAAGGAAATGCAAATTGTTGGATGATACGGATCCTCAAGTAAACTAAACGGCGAACTGGGATCTACAACTATCTTCCGGAAATTGGTAAAGCAAACATGTAGCAGTCTGTCATTGCAATTAGAAGTACGGTTGTAATGAAGTAAGTTACGATCAAATAATTCATTGAAAAACGCAATAGCTCTATCAGATGTTGGAGTAGGGACCGTTCAACCAGAATTATCACAATGACATGAAGTGACTTGTGGCAAATTGGAGTCTCTCAACGCTATAATTACATAAGTAGGTTGTAACGTACAAAGGTAGCGTAGGGGTGCTGTCGGTCTGCTTCGACCACTACTCCATCACAATAGAGTAAGTAATATCGTAATAATGGCCTGCCGTTATGCGAAAGCACATTTTGCAAGAATAACGGCTTGCCGCTATGCAAAGAGAAAAAGAGGTTTTTTTGTTGAAAACGAAGTGTGTTTGGCGGAGGGTAAGAAAGCAAAGCGATTGTTGAGGGAGAGAAATGTTTTTGGTTTGAAAAGAAGAGCATCTGGAGCGGAATGTTTAGTTAAATAAGAAGAAAAAGATTTGTTTTAGCGACAAGTGAACAATGTAGAAAATTATTAGGGAAAGATGACTTTTTATAAAACAAATGGTTGTGAAATATTAATAAAATATTATTAAAAGTTTAAGCAGAAAAATGTTTTATAATAAAAAGAAATAGAAACGGATTTATAAAAAAAATATATATATATATGATAAAAATACAGTAACTTGACAAAGTAAACGCCATTAAAAAAAGAACAAAGAAAATACACAGGTAAAGAATTGTGTTTAGAATAGAAATTAAGTAAATAAAATGAAGAAATTGTGAAGATTATTTATAAAAACTCAAGAAGTTGCTAATAAAAAGCTTTCGAATTAGAAATTTAATTATGTACGGCTAAAATTGCCCAGATTTTCACATTACAATTACAACTACTCTATTGGTAAAGTGATAATCTGTCTAATAAGAACAAAGAGAAAAAAAAAAAGGAAATGGTATTAAAGAAACAGAAAAAAAGTAACACTGAGAAAATTTGTAAAATATAACAAATATACTGTATCAGAAATATATATTGTATCATAATACGAAATAAACTGAATTGATTGAAAGAAATTTTAATTAATACAAGGAAACCCCAGAAAAAAATCCTCAGGCATTTTTGGGTAAGAATTCAGTTTTAGTGAAATTAGACAGTCTGATTAAACCTGCTGCACTGCAACCAGCTGGAAACATATCAGCCTACAATCCATTCAGTGATAGTATTATTCCGCCAAAATCAAACCGCCTTCAACAACAACAACCTTCCGGACCGTCCATAAATCAACGAAAACAACAACCCTTTGCTGTAAACAGGAAACAAGATCCGTGGGCACCTATCGTTAATTCAAATTTAGAAACAGCACAGAATAAAATCGAGTTCATTCTTGTCATAAATATATAAATGGTAAGCTAAATTTAAGAACTTGGCTTTGGATATCCACTGTAACTTTTTAAAAACAAAAGAAAAGAACTTTTTAGTAAATAAATAATGTAACTATTTAAGACGACAAAAAGGATAAAAATTAAAATTAAAAATGCTTCGTCAAACAAAGAAAAAAAATTCTTGGCTAAGCGGTATACTCTACCGCTGAAGCGGGTTATGGTTGGGTAGGTGTGCGCGCGAGTGAACATAAGGGACAGGGAATGTACACTGACGATTTAAGGAATCAACGGACAGCAAACAGCATAGATAACAGACCTCACCGACTGACTTAATCTGTGGGCCCAGTCACACCGTGTGATTTCCTTAATGGTTTGATTCGACCCTTCTTCTTTTCTCTTGTTTCCATTTTAAATTTTTTTTTGTCATGGGGCTCAGTATGCCGAATACTTTGTGAACGCTCCAACACAAAAGGATTTACGCCGAGGCAAGGTATAGATTTTTCGGCCGCGTCACAAATGAGGGCAGCTTGTTTATTATAAATAGAGATATTCGCATTTGGAAGAATATACGTGCAGTTTACATATGCCTGTTTACTGGCAATAAATTCAACGTCGGGGGGAGTACGAAATGAACTGTAGCAGATATGGCAATTTAGACACCATCACCAGTGCGATCCAATCGGTCCCCGTCTGAAAACCTGGAAAAAATTGTCAAAACCTTCCGATGAATGTACCCCAGGCTTTAACCATGTTTCAGTGAAACAGAAGAAGAGAAAGTCCGAGCTCACTGAACTTAGGAAAGTAGAGCGAATTTTTGAGTTTAAGTCCCTAACATTTTGGTAAATGAAAGTTGCTAAAGAAACATTTAGTTTTTTGAGGGTGGAAGAACCAAGTTAGTTATGCCAAACTTCAAGCTACATCCAAGTCAGTGAATTTAGTCAAGTTTGATTCAAGTCAGTTTACATTTTAGAGTATATTGTATGTAAGGGCTCCTAGGAGAAATAACTTTTCACACACGATTTTTGCGAAAATAAATGAATTTTCTTTGGCGAGATATTGCTAAACATTTAATGATAAGTCTTGCACGTGCGGCATGTTTTTACTAGCTTTCTTTCCTAACTCTTTCGCTTTTCAAACGTTGCATTTTACCATATCACAGCCACAACAAACAAGTTAAACAATTGATTCATTATTAAATGAAATAATTTTATCTTGTTTTTCGAGATAACATTCGTTCAATATGTTAGAATAATAGTTTTACAAAAGTGTTATCTCAACATTCTTATGGTAATTAATATAATAATTTCGTACAGTTTTCTTAATTTTGCTTGCAAATTTCTTACGAGAAGGTCAGATGGACTTGTTAATATCTAACAAACTGAAGTACTTTTCAGTATTCATTAGCTTGAATACGGCATAGATTACAAGTTTAATATAATTATTTAATTTCAGAATTTTTTATTTCATAGAGTAATGCAAATTTGATTCTGACAAAAAGTTGGTGAAATTCTCATGCCAAGTGGTTATTCAATTTAAAAAGAGAAAATCTTTAATCCTTTTTGCACGCAATTTATATATCCACTTTTTTCAGCAAATACATATACAACAAGTGAGAACATTAGATATCCTACACCATCTCACCTAATAAAGTTATTTACGCGTTTTGGCAATAACTCAACAAAAATTACACATTGTACCTATACAAAGGTATACTTTTCATGAGAACTCGCTAATTGGAGGATGTCGTAAACATCACATGACATGATTGAAATTTAGGATACTTAATTTAGTTCGCAAAAGTTTTGTTATTTTCCAGTTTCCGTCATAAAAATGTAGAAAATAGACTTTCTCGCCATTTGCTTTTCATGATAATTCCTATGTATGTTACGGCCTGACAAATAGACATATGTGAATGTTAAATCTAACATTAATTTTTTTTTTTGGTTAAGTTGCTACTATGGACCAATTTGAATCGAAAAGTGTCAAGAGTTAAATCTTTTTCTGAAGAGCTTAGTATTCATGAGAAATTTTATATGGACCGTTTCAAGAAATAGGGCCAAGTGGTTCAAATATGGCCCATTTAATTTTAATATCAAATTATTATTATGTACAAATTTTGATCATAAAACATTAGCAAATAGGCATTTTTGGCATACAAAAATTTGCAATTCGTAAGAATCCTTATATTGCGCTGATATCCAAAAAAATAGACCTACGTAGTCCGCATTCGGTAAAATTGACTTATTTGCCAATTTAATACTAGAAATCAATTTTCATCATGAAGTATTGAAAACAAGTAAGAACAAGAACAAGCAGGGCCGACCATTATATACCCTACACCACATTGTCTAACACAATTCTTATTTCTATTATAGAAGACAAAAGTTGTATCTTGTTTCTATATAAAGGTATATTTTTAAAGTGCTTATTTATGGAGAAACGGCACAAAAAAAAACACAATCTAGTGGAGTACAAGTTCAATCCTTACATAGGGCAGGATCCAAAAATAGGCATAGATAGTCCATAGTTTGCATAAAACTACTATTATGGGTCAATTTTCAGCACTACGTATTGAAACTTAGGCTTTTTTTATAATGACTTGCATGGGGATTGATTGAAAAAGTGGATTGAACGAACCATTCTCAATAGTGGGTCAAAACACGTCAGTATAGTGAATTTTATCAAAATATCTCAAAAATTGCGACCTGAAACATGAACAACAAATTAATTTGGACAGACATTGGACGAACAGACAAATTTAGATCGATTCCGAAAATGATGCTTATTTAGGCTTCTCCTTAATTTCTATCAGATTACAAATCGATTTATAAGTTATTATCCATGTACATCTCCATCGAAGAAATATTTTATGCTTAGCTAACGTGGACCTATTTTTGAGTATTCTTTGACTTCATTTGCGAAATGGCCCCACAACTATATTAGATACCTGATGAAATTTGATAGATGGTCAGTTGTCATTAAAAGCTCAACACTCAAAGCTCAGTTGCCATTGAAAGTGGGCTAAATTCAACCATTTGTACGGCTACTCCCCACAAAAATGTTCTTATATGAACGAAATTTGACGATGTTAATGATTCATGACAAAATACAGCGAAACACAATATGCGAAAATTGAAATTGAATGAGGACCATTTTAAATCACGTTCCTTTTTAATACTCATAAAAAAGAGCCTTTACAAGATCAAGAATGGTTATTTAATATATAACTTGACTGCGCTATATTGGGAGCCCATTGATGTATTTTATCCCTCCTACACAACGGTTATCATAGCAACAAGCACTAATTTTGGGTATATTGTGTGAAAATAATTGAGCAATTGAATTAGGCAAAGTTATATGTATAGGACATATAATAGTACATATCACTTGAATACCGCGTTTCACTTCGTTCATTCTACCGTTCATTCTAATAGATAGATACTTATATATTTGTGACAGACATCCGTTTTAATGTTGCAGATTTCTTCGCGAGTGAAGAGATAAATGAACGAAAACAAATCATTGTACGGCTTTTTGGCAAAGAGTAGTTCGGTAACATAAGTAGGAATTAGATCGATTCGTGAAACACATGTACTTCAAAATGCAGAGCTTACTTTTTCACTTTCGTGAAAGGTAACATAAATTGATAACGGATCAGTGAGAAGAAAAAAAAATTTTACTTTGTTAATTATATTTGTTCGTCAAGATGTCTTCGATCTGCATATTTTCTCCTTTATAAGCGATAAGAAATGGATTCCTCGTGCTCTTCTCGGTGCAGCATCTGATAGAACTGATTTTTCTTATTGCGTGTAGTTGTGTGTGAAAATCCCTCCTTTCCCGGGAGAGTTAAGTATCCCTAGTTTGGACTTCTGGGTGCTCTAAATGAAATTGCAAAAGGTAATAAAACTCGCTTAGGTGATGGCTGCAAGTTTTATTTAAAGTTATACATCTTAAGGATATCGACAGTATAAATGAAAATTGCATATAATTTATATATGAATTATTTTTTCTTTTAATCTTAACCCATTTGCAAAGTAACTAAAAACAAAGACGACAATGTATGCATGTTGCGATATGTGTTCAATTATTTGACTTTTTCTCGATAATCTGTCCAGTAATTTTTTCCTTTACGTTCGGCATGTGTTCGTCTATGCACTCTCCGAATTTCACCAAAGATTATTTGCTTTTTATTTCCATATTTTTCCCCTCATTCTTTCTTTCTTGAGCTGCAACGTTTCATTTTCATTTGCAATGTCCTTTTAATGGCTTAACATTACACTTTAATTACTTTGATATATAAATATATGTAAAATGGAACTTTACATGAACGAGTGAGCTGAATACAAATATAAATATGTGTGTTAAAAATTCAATCCATTTCGTTGCAAGCATAAAATATTCAAACACATATAGACATGCATGGGTATATACATTTATATATACAGACATAAACGTGCAGTCATATAGAGTTGACGCTGCTTTTATTCTTTCGTTCCCGCTGTATTAAATGACTCTACAATGATAACTAAAAAAATGAAAAAAAAGTAAATGAAAGAATAAATAAATGAGAAAACAAAAAACAAAAGAAATAATAATAAAAACAAAAGCAGCAACAACAATTCGTTCAAACAAATTCAATGCATGTTCATCTATACATACATTTTAATGTGCGAAAACTAGCATCGCTGCTGCTGGCGTATACACACGTGGAGATATGCATGCATGTGACGTTTTTAAGCACTCTTTCAATACTCGTCGTCGTACATACGCAAACAAACAGCAGTCTGGTATGTGTGTGTCATTATCTTTGTGCTATTAGTTAAGTCAAAAGATATTTTTCGAGGTTTTTCTTTTTTTTTTTTCCAATGTCTCTTTCTATTTCTATGGTTTGATTTTATATCTTTATAAGAGATCGTACGTATATATATATATACACTTCCTGCTACACTGAAACTAATGGCAGGGTTTAGCATTTATATTCTCGACTAATTGGCATGTTGTTCAATTTAAAAAGAAATGCATTTAGGAAATATCGTTATGTATGTATATATACATATAAATTTGTACATGGCGTGTAGTTGTCTATGCATATGAGCATACAGGCATTCTGTCACAATAAAATGATTATTAAATGCAAATGACATTTCGGTTAGATGTACATTTAATATCTAAACGATAGGTCGCCCCGGAAAAATATCTGCTATAGTTAGTAGGTTTTCTAGAATAATATTTTCATTACCTTTGTCATTTTGCAAACGTATGACTGTCTTTCCAATTAAAATCATTTTCGAACGTTACATTCACTTATCGAGTTATATTGTGCTAGAGTGTGTGTTTTAACTATCCACCTCTACGTTTTGCCCTTTTTCTTCACATTTTATAATACAAATGGACGAAAGTGATTAAATTAATTCAGAATTGTTCTGAATTTAATAAATATATTCCTAGCATTAATGGCGTCTTTGAAAGTTTTGTTACAAAAGGAATTGTAAAATTTGTCAATCCTCTCTTGTGCTCTTCGCAACGAAAACCATATAAACAAAAATGACTAGCGACGTTGAAAAAGAAGAATTGAAAAAGAAACTGTTTCTAACGGAATTAAAAATCAATCAATGTTAAAGGGAAAGAGGAATAGTAATTTTTGGTTATTGAGAATCGGTATGAGAGTTCTTTCTCTTCTACTGAATGGTTTAACGAAAAAAAAAAAAAAAATGAAATAAAATGTATCAAAGCATTTTAAGCAAAGCGCAATCACAGTTTTCTTCGCCTGAGTTTTTTTTCGTCTATGTGTGTGCCATAATCATATTTCCCATACCTTTTTGCCAAAAATTTTCTTTTCTTTAAAGCCCGTGCTGTACATGATCATCTGCAGGGACCTAAAATCTAACCATAGATATGGTTAGATGGAATGAAGGATCTGACCGAAATCCGTTTTTCCCTTTCTGGCCTTTTCGGCACCCACCATTAGTAGATGAAGTAAGTTAAGGCTTCGTATTTGACCCTTGTGTCGCCGAGTAGCGTAAGTTGAACAGTAATTGCTGTAGGTGGCCACGTAAAACCTATACTGACGTACCAGCTCATCTAGTCATTTACTTTGAAAGAAGGAGAAGAAAAACCTTATACGCGAAATAAACTTTTCATGATATAGTGAATGCGATGGGACGAAGCTCTTTTCCAGTTGCAATGCCAAAAAATTTAATATGAGCGCAAAGGAACATTAATGACAATTCATTTTTAAGATGTCCAAGAATTGATATGATCTGGTCTTCAAATATTACGGATGAACGGTGGCTGATTTGCTTAAACTTGCAAGCTTGATAAAAACTATGTCAACACAACTTAACATGTAAAGTTTTAATTGACAAATTAGGTGTAAAAAAGCTGCTGGCAAGCTGAGGCATTCGCCGAATGCGGGCTTATCAGCCTGGTTCCGCATTGCTGCGAAAGCCTACAAAATCAACTTTTTGCATTGAAGATTGTCAAAGAATGCTGCGACGTCCGAATTGTGGAAAAGTACACGTTTTCTAAATTGAATTTTTTCGAAGCAAACTATAGCCGGAGAATATATCAAGGTCCACAAAACTAAAGTGCTTGTTACCAAATTAACTGGCTGCCACCATAAATCGTTGTACGAAGGTGTTTCAAGTTTCCTAGCTTTCCTCTATCCTTTTCTCTATGTCTCTCTTTCCGTTTCTCTATCACTCCCTCTTTCTCTCTCCTTCCTTTACCAACATATCTGCATATCTATCTTTTTTTGATAGCTTTCCGTCATTTGAAGCAATTTGAAGCATTTGGATGCGAGCATTCTAGAAAGATTTTTTCGAATGTTTTCTCTTGATTTAAATTTCAGAAAGCAACTCTTTTTATCTCTCTGTTAATTCATTTCGACAGTAGGTTGTAGGTTGTCCTTAAATGATTTGGATTGTTAACTACAAAATATTGATAATGAACGCAAAGAAATCATAAATCAATTGCGATGGGGATATATTAAGTGTGTGTAGAAGTATTTGGGAAAGACCCACCCTTTTATTATGCCCGTGAATTCAGAATCGTTACCAGGATCGGCAACTAATATGAAAACAATTCTTTCCAATTTTTCTTTCCCGACAGAAACCACTAACAGAGATTATTTTGGCATTGTTAATGAATATGAAAGATTTGGTTAAGGATGCGATAACCTTTTCATCTCATTTCCATGTAACCACTTTTGTATAAAAAATATGACAATTTTTTGACAATTTTTTATATAATATTAAAATTATACAATTAAGACAAAATGCATGTAATTTGATATATAAATTTTGATTACATAGACATAGGTTTGGGACCCCATTTCAAAGTAACATTTCCTGCAAATGGTAAGCTCTTATTTTGCTGAAGAGATGTATTAGACGAAGCTCTATAAGGCGTTTGAAAGCTGCCCTTGTTCGATTATAAAGTTTTCACTTCTTCTTTGTCTGTACTTTTCCGTTCAACAAAAAGAAGGGAGGATTTGATTCGCTTTCCTTTACTCCTACTTAACTCCAAATTATTTATTTTTCGTCCTATACATGCAATAAAATTAAAATTAAATAAAAAGCTACGTTCAGTAACATGATGTTTTGCATAAAATGTTGTATTTACATTTATTATGAACATGATATTTTCTTTTCAGGGGATTTATGCGTAACGGTTATGCATAAAATTTTTGCAAAGTAATTATCAGCAGAGTATTGTATGTGTATGCCTTCGTCTTTTAATTGCTTAATTCTGTCATTTTCGGCTTTCTCTATTTTGTTTAAAATTAATTCTCATAAATTATCTTATAGTTCTCTTCCATTTTCGCCTCGATCCTTAATTAGAAGCATTTTACTTTTTAATAATTTCTTACTTCGTCTTTTGCGGTCGTTTTAATAATTTTCTCTTTTAAATAAAATTTTTGCATTTATGCTTATTTCCAAAGAGTGTGTGAAATTCCTTTCCGTTTGTAACACTCAGAACTGCGCATAATATACATCTCTTATAATAAATGTATCTTTTGGTTTATTTATCCGTTCGCCCCTTTGCCGATTGTCTTTAACGACAACCGCCAGGATCATAAAAATTGCGAAAGATATAAAATTTAACAAAAATATTCTAGCTTCAGGGCAGCAAGATCGCTGTAAACAAAATGCTATAAGGTGTAATGGATATCACCTTAAGTTTGAAAGTAAAAAATTTATTAGAGCGTGCCTACAAGGCCGTTTACAAATCCCTGCACGTTAGACTGGGAAGTTTAACTTGTGTTGATGCTAGATAAGAGTATATAAAGTAAAAATCTTGCGAGTAGTTAACTTCACTGGTAAAGCTCTTGCAATCACTAGACATGCACGTATTTTCTTGAATCATAAACAAGAATATGTTCATTGCGTAGCAATGTTTACATTATTGATCGCCCAAAATCTAAGTCGGCTGCCTGAATAGATGGTGACTAGCAAGAGGCTCGATTCAATCCAATTAAAAATTTCTTTTTCCTTTCCCTTACATTTCGCTGTTAATTGGCAACTTTTGCGCACATGAATGCTTACTTATCTCTCTTGCTTCTTATTTTCCTACTCGTACATATGGTCAGTCCTTAATTCATTGAACGATGCAAAGCTTTTACACTTTCTTTCTCCTTTTCTGCTTTTTTTCAATTAAAAAGATTAATTTCAGTAACGAATATATATGTATCTATTCAGAAAACTTTTACAGAGAAACCGAAAAAAGGGAAAGACAAAAAGCATAAAAATAAAATGGCTCATAATTAACATACACTCTGTTAATTAAGCAAGAACGTTTGTAGTTGAAAGCATCAGCAATGATAAATTTTATAAATATTGATTAAAAGCATTTAAGTGTAAAGATAACTGAATTACTTGCAGTACAGTTCAAGAATAGCAAATATTAAAAATTTAATTAATTTTCGTAAAAAATAAATTTAATAAAATGGGGGTAAAAAAATGTTAATAATTATGTAACAAAAATATTAATAAGATAAACACTAATAAGCTCCAAATGTCTTACCGATTTATCTATTAACGAGGAGCGAGGATTTTAGATCTATTTTGCTGCGCGTAAGACCACATCAGATACACATCGGAGTCGCTACACCGTGTGTGTCCATTATTTATCAAATGCGTGAGAGTGTCATATATACACCCCATTTTTTCTTAAACTTTCGCCTTAGGAAGAAGTTTTTAACGTTATTTTAATCGTACCTACGAAAAACAAATTAAAAACTTTATATATAAATTTTTGATACAATAGTATTTAGGCATTTTTCGTTACCTTTTCTTTTTATTTAATTTTTTTCATAATTTTATCAATCTAGAAATTTCTCAATTCATCAACGAAGAGCTTGGGTTTTAAAAGCACTCGGTTAAAACAATCTAAGAACGTCGGGTGATTTTCTTAGGAACCGAAACACGCGATGGGTGCTTCAAAATTTCCTAGCCAAGCTCAAAAATTTGGCATGAACTCTGGCCCCTTTTCTTAATGGTGTGTTGCAATCTCTTCAACTGCTTATGCCACAGATTTGAATTAATCGTTTAATTGTGTTTGGAAACTTATAACATACGATTTACTTCCAATACCATCATATATAAAGCGTTTGCTGCGGCTCATTCTTCTTTGACAATAATTCTTTCTATTTTGAACAACCAGAAATGATTTCAATTTCGGTGTCTTTTAGTAACGATTTGATGAATTCCACCAATCACTTTTTTTATCGGCAATTGATTCGGTATACAAACGCCAAGCTGTTTCACATATACAGCTTTACGAGCAGGTTTAAATCTGTTTTGTGATCGATATTTAATACTGACTCCGTTACGTGTCGATTCTCTTCAAATTTTCATAAGATTTCGTCGACTTTTTCTGTAAGTAGTCGACTAGAACGAGGTGCACTTTTGATGTCAAGCGAACATTTACATGTTTTTGCATTCGATAATGTACAGGCAAACCTGTTTTTGTGCGGTAGATAGGGACCGCAGAAAAAAAACCGCACAAAAAAAAATATTCAAAAACTTCATAAATAGCTATAAGAAATAATTTTTCACAGCATATTAAAGAAAATTTTTTTTATGCGGTAGAGAGGGACCGCATAAAAAAAAGTCTCACTTAGAAAATATGTCAAAGCTTTACGAAATAGCAAGAAAGTGCTTTCCAAACAAAATAAATAATTAAATTACACATTGAAACATATAAACAAATTTTACTTTCTAATTTTAAACAAGGAGAAATTTTCAAAATGTACATAATTCAATATGTACTGCTCGTCGTAGTTCAAAACGCGCATATTTTTAACCTTCAGCTGATTGAAATATTGTTTAGCTTTCTCCTTAATTAAATCTCCGTCGATGGGGATTCGTTTTCGAGTTGAGTCGTTAATCCAAAATATGAGGGCCTTTTCCGTTTTCTCTATTAAAATATTTCTAGAATATGATATTCTTTTACCACTTTCGTTTGTTGCAGAATTTTTAGATTCATTTATTCTACTTGCACGTTTTTGTATTGCTCTTATAGTGGATTCACCTAATTTATATTCTTTACCAAGAGCTGTGGATCCTTCACCATCTGCTAGTCTATTTAATATTGCAATTTTAGTTTCTAATGTAATTGTCTTTCTTTTCACTTTTTTTTTTGTTACGATTATTCATTTTAAGAGAGTACTTATGACTAAAAATAAAATAAAAAACATAAAAAACTATAAAAACTAAATAGGGAAAACAATTAATTTACCTTTAATCTCACTATAAAATTAATCCTGTCTTAATGGTTAAAAGGTCAGCAATTAACTAAAGTTATTAGATGGCGCAGTACGTATTGAAATTGGCTGATGCAATATATGCATAAGAACATTGAACATGCCTAATGAAATAGGCTGATGCAATAGGTATGAAAATGGCTGTTGCAATGTGTACATACACAATGATAGCAAAAAAAGTGATGCCAACACAGTTCAGACAGCACAAAAAAAGCGCATAAAAAAATACCGCACAAAAACAGGTTTGACTGTTTATTGATCGAAAAACGTGAAGTTGTTGGCGGACTTGAGCAGTGTTTTCTCAAATTTTTTCAGTTTTTCTCATAGTAAAAATGCAAAGCATGGCGAACTTGACACAATTGATGAGATATGAAAGTGTCTTCATGTCAACTATTCGCAGAAATGCTACCTCCTAAATGTTTTTTACCTTAGCGCAGCCTATTATTAATCTTGCCCAATAAATGATATCAAACATAATATAGTAACAAAAGTAGCTCAATATATTTTTATCAAACCACCTATAGAAATAGATGTTCAGGCGTACTATTCGTTTCAAGCTCATGCCAATCAAAACTATCGCACAAAGAGCGGTAAAATCAAATCTTGCATAAAATGTCGAACACCTTATTTTAACAGATTTCTCGAAATAAATCATGCACTAGAATAGAGTCGTACCGATTGCTGCAAGTACAGACGTAGGTTTCGGCAGACTCTGAATTCTAAAGTAATTATAGAAGGGTCATGGAGAGCATATTTAGTACTGTTATCTGCATAATTTTCCTCGGGGACGGTCCATTTCTCAAAGTTGGATGCAGTTGCGTTTATATATAAACTTTAATAGGGAGGATAATTTTCTTGCTTGTTTCGTGTTCACTCAACACATTTAAAAAAGTTTTCATTAGAAAAAATCGAAAATTGAAGGGTTAAAACACTTATTTAACAAATTTTGATAATTGAGTTGCATTTTCATGAATAACAAGAAACCGTGTAGTTCTTCATGAATATGTTCCACATGTAAGCTCATTTTTTACATTAAGTTTTCAGTATAATCATTTATACAACAGCGTCTTTTTAACAGATGGGAGTGAGTTTCTCGTTAATAAACATTTATCAAACGACGTTAATATTAACAGCGGGGTATTTGAGATAGATGTTGTTGTTAAAATGTACGATTTTTACAATTTTTTCTTTTCTATCAGTTTATATCCTAGTCACAAGAAGTGAGGAGATACAAACTTTGTTGTTCCGTTTGTAACAATAAATAACGTAGAGCCCGTTAACTAGACACATATGTCCGAGTTTCACTTCGTGTGTCTATCGGTATTGGAATTCTAAACATATATTGGATATCGTTGATTTCCCCTGATAAGATTTGGAGATAAGTTTTCTCTAACGTAGCATCCCAATCATCATAAAACGCTCTCATTACTAACTAGAAAAACAATGAGGATGTCAATCCTACGTCTTGTCATGTATTTACTGCAAAACTATAAACTTATAGAGATTTTATGATGTTTCAATTTTATGATGTTTCATTATGAAGGGTAGCAAGGATTCGCTTCAAAACGAGCAAAGATTCTGTAATTATGTTCAATGAAAATGGTTACGGCAGCAAGCAGCAGGTGCTCTTCTCTGCACATATAGTGCTATAGTCGAGTCTATATAATGGCAATGGAAAGCTATCAGAATTGCTAGGTGGTTGGCTTGCTAGATGGCTATGTTTAAATATATATTTCTTCATACGCTTAAATCTTATAAATGGTAAATCATTTGCAAAGTGAAGCTAATTAGGGAGAAAAAAGAATTTCAATTGTTGAAAATTTGGAAGGTAAATTTCGAGGAAAGCAAGTTTTCATGCAAACTTACGGCTGGGACATTGTCAAACTTCTCTTTTTGCAAAATGAACTCGGAAATTGAACTGTGAATATAAACCTATTAATAGCAAGTAGCGAGAATTGCATTGCACAACACAAATGACTAACTTTTTTTCCCGTCGGCACCATATTTTAATTTACATCAACTGACTGTATCAGACCTCATGCCTAATTCTTTACTAGCTTCAATTAGTAGACAGAAATTATAATTCCAATAATTTCTCTATTTTCAAAATGAAAGGGATGCGTGATTAGAAGACGCGTCATATCATTCTTTAAAACTAAATTGTTGAAAAAAAACAATACACTGTCAAGAAGCGGTTGTTTTGTTTGGTAAGAATTAATCCAGAAAGGATATACAATGAAGTTAGTTTACTATTTCCGCTACTAAATGGAGTCGATAGTAATATTCGAAGTGGAGTGGATAGCTTATGATATCGAACAACTTCGAAGCATCGTATTATATCTCGGACGCAAATTCGTTATCGAGTAATATATTTAGAAAGAAAGTAAAGGTTAATAGGCACAAAAGGGCGACTTAATCACTTTAATGAGTGAAAACTGCTAAAAAAATAATAATAAGACAAGGTCCATACACCACTTTGCCTATAGCAACAACCTAAAAACTATATATTATGTCTACATAAAGGCGTATTTTTCGTAAAAGCCCATCTATGGTGGTATGCCGAAAGGGTGAATTGACATTGTCCAAAGCAAATTTAATTTTCTTATTACAATAAACTACAAATTATTATGTGCTACCTCATATAACCTTTATTTTCATGAGAACCACGTTACATAACATAAATCTTCTACCGTTAAGTTTTATGTGAAGTTGGTGTTATGGTCCAATTTTTATCATAAAATATAAAAAACTAGAGTTTTTTAAAGTATGAAAGTTTAGTTTTAGCAAGAAGCTTTGAATTGGTTTCATCAATTTACTATGCTGAAATATGTGGCTTTCATTTTTTTCATAATAAGGCGTTGTATGGGGAATGATAGCAAAAATGGTCCGATCCGAACTATTTCTAACAGGGTTAGTTCTTGAGCCTAAACATGTCAATGTACCAAATTTTTTCAAAATGCCTTGCACTTTCGAAGAGACACAAGAGACAGATAAGCTTATATTGACTCAAAAAATTATGTTGAATCTGAATCGGTATAATAAAAATTGGATCTTATCTAAATTCTTTTCGGTTATACGAATGTCGGCATAAAATTAGTACAACTTTTATCTCGCAGTGTTTGTGATACATAGCATAATGGAATTATGTGGGCAGGAGAAGAATCATTATGTATTAAGTACAACAACACGCGTTTTCTTTGTTTACGAGGTATCTATTTAGATGTAGACTAGTAGATATATGTGGAGAAATAATCTTATATATAGCCCGTTGCGGGAATTTTATACGCAAATTCGTGGAAAACATGCTGCGGCATCGTATGCGTATATACGAAGTATAGAAGACAAGTGTAGAACTCGTCGCATATAATGCGGAGTTTCGCAACTCTGCGCGCTCGCTGTGGTCATATTTTTTACTTCGGATGTAAAAATTTTTTAATTCCCCTTTTATTTTATTGTTGTTTGGGTGGGAGTTGGTTGCATTTCAATTTGTTTTTTCGAAATTTAATTAACTTTTTAATAAATAATTTTGAGCTAAACAGTTTTACAAACTTGCGAATAGCTCAGCTGTTATGATTGATTTTATTAATAACTATTTACTCAACGCTCTGTTGATCTTGACTTGACAAGTAGTGATTGAAGACTGAAAAAAGAAATAATTTGCGACTGCAAAATATTGTAACACAATCGAGCTTGTCGCACAAAAATTTTGTGCACTTATATGTTTAACTATTCATTTGCTAGATGTTTAGGAATTTGAATAATGACGGATTTACTAAGTGTTAGATATTTTGCACTAAAAAAAGGTTTTTTAAATGGCTCATTAAATAAGGCTGTTACGTAATCTTGCCTTTGGTATATTATTTCTTACATAACGTAATACCGTATACACAATATTTGTATGTATCCAAAACATTGCTTAATTAGTGCAAAAGCCTTTTCATGTTATCCTGATGCATTCCATCTTGGAAACGTTCTGAGTGATGTTTACTACTTCATTTCGTAAACTGACAATGGGCAACAGTAAAGTTAGCTGAAAGCGGACATCTTGAGCGCTTTAATATTTTTAAAATTTCTGAAATTAGCAACTCATAAAGAAACAATGTCTTATAGAATTACTCATTCATTAGGAATGAAGAAGAACATATGCTCCAAAAACAAGAACTTTAACTAATAATCATGACATTTGAACAATAAATCTAAGGCCACATTTACCATCACATAAATAGATAAAAAATCTTGTGAATGTGATTCACAAGATGGGGAATACGTTCCATAAAAATGCCGCGAATACAGAAACCGTGAATACGGAATGGTAATTTATATGGGATTATAGGGGATACGTTCCAAGTGACAATAAAAAATAAAAAATCAATTTAATTGAAGTTTTTGAACATTTTGATTAATTATCTTAAGGCTTCATATGTACATATGTATTTCACAGACGAGTCGACTTGTGTTCAGTGTAGTGCGTGTTTTCTTTTCGTCTGTGTTTTTTCAATTGTTTCGGTGTTTTCGGTGTTTTTGTGTATTTAACTTCTGTCTTTTCAGTGTTATTGCTAAAACTGGTTAACGCGTATATCGCGTATGTGCTTTTGTTTCGTCTATATATAATAAAAAATAGAAAACAAAAAAACAAAATAAAAAAAAAAATTGAAAACATTTGACACTTTTCTTTAGTAGTTCCCAACCTTCTTCCACAGTTCCCAAACCTTTTCAAGTGAGTGGTTATTTCACAAATAATAAGCAATTGACAACAATAAGGCATAATGGCGCCGGGGCCGCCAGACAAAAACTCGAATAGATTTTATCTATTAAGTGATACATCCCCCCAAAGAGAAAAAAGTAAAAATTCAGATTTTCCGGTGTTGCCGATCAGCGATGTAACCCCTATTGATAAAAAATATATTGTTATTTCTTCAACCGATGCTCGAATAACAATTTCCCAAATTAGCCCTTTTGCTATAAAAAAAGCTCTAGATAGCGTTACAACATACATCGACTCCATCTCGATTCTACGCGATGGGAATTTACTGATCCTCGCTGGGAACCCGCGCGCAACCGAAAAACTCATAAAGGCCAAATCTTTAGCTAATCTATGTGCTATTTCAGCTAAACTACATGAGAAACTTAACTCGGTTCGAGGCGTAATTTATGCCCCTTGCTTAAAGCATGTGCCGGAAGATGAAATTGTTCGCGAAATGGGCATTCAAGGAGTGACTGAAGCATATAAATTAACCAAACTGAATGATGACGGAAAAACACACTCTCCTACAGGAAGGATTATTTTAACTTTTGATCGCTATCGATTACCGCGAACAGTTGATGTGGCGTGGTATAAATGTAAAGTAGAACTATACATCCCAAATTCTATGAGGTGTAAAAATTGCCAACGCCTGGGTCATACGGCAAAAAGATGCACTAATGCTGCAACTTGTGCTAAATGTGGTCATCCTCCACATACTGAAAGCTGTACCCGTAGTTTCTGCATAAATTGTAATGATCAACACTCAGCGTTAGACAAACAGTGCCCACGTTTTGTACAGATGCGTGAAATATTAAAAATCAAAACAGAAAATTATTGTAGCATGAGCGAAGCGCGACGCACATACCGGAAAAGAAATCCATCTGTAGCCCATGGCATTGGCAAAAGTAATACCTATGCTGCTGTTGCCTCGCAAATCGAGCCTAGTAGGACTTTAACTGCAACTGCTTCCAATGAAAAACCTGTTCCACCATTAACCAAAAATTATATTGCCAAACCAGTTACATCACTTGCCAAAGATAATATTGAAAAAACCAAAGCAACTGCAAATATTGAAAAAATCCAAACAACAACACATATGCTAAAATCTAATATACCAAATTCTCCAGAATCTCCAGCCCTCAACTTTACTCAACATATCACAAGTGGTAATGAATCCATTTTCCAACTCTCAACTTTACTCAACAAATCACAAGTGTTAATGAATCCATTCTTTCATCCATTAATCAACCTTCAATTTCAAATTATTTACCTGCGCCAACCCGTTGCGCTTCAAATGTACCAAATCACCTAAATACAGATTATTCTGCTGGTAAGAATAAATCATTCACGAAAAATTCCTATAGCGACCTTCTCGACGGAGACGCTGACATGTCAACTTGACCCTCCCTCCACTCTGCTTACATGTCATTACAATTAAATAAAGTTTTTAAAATTCTACAATGGAACATTAAGGGACTTATTAATAATTTTGATGAACTCCGTACACTCATAAGTGATTTTAATCCAACCTTTTTATCGCTTCAAGAAACCCATTGTAGAAGCTCTTTTAATCCTATTCCACCCAAATCCTATACTGGATACTTCACGAATGCTGATCAAAATTCATATTCCAAACAAGGAGTAGGTGTTTTTATAAAATCAAGTATACCTCACAAACGCATAAATTTAAGCTCAAATATACAAGCCGTAGCGATACAAATAATGTTAAATATAAAATTTACAGTGCTTTCGCTCTATATTCCACCTTCGCAATCGTTTTCTCAGCAAGAACTCTACAGTTTATTCTCCGTACTTTCCCCCATTAATTATATGCGGCGATTTCAACAGCTGGAATACCATCTGGGGCTCAACAGTGAACAACACTCGCGGTACTGTTTTAGAAAAGGCCTTTTTTCAAAGCAACCTTTGCGTTTTAAATGATGGAAAACCAACGCACTTCTCAACTCATCACACTTTTTCACATATTGATTTAACATGTTGCTCTCCATCACTTCTTCCTTTGGTGTCCTGGTCTATTTCTGATGATCTACATAATAGTGATCACTTTCCAATCATAATCGATCTTAAACTTTCAACGTCCTCTGCTACTCCAGCAAAACAGGCCAAATTTTTCCTAGATAAAGCGGATTGGATCAATTACTCCAAACAGGTGGAGTCATTTTTGAACTCAAAGCCATTTAACGGAAACTGCAACCATGATGTTGCTATTATGTCTAAAGCGATTCGCACGGCTGCTCATCTTTCTATTCCTCAATCCAACACCTCTTTTAAACGAGCTGGGGTTCCATGGTGGAACAACACGCTTTCGTTTTTGAGGAAAAATAAAATGGATCTATGGCACCGCTTTAAGAGATGTCCTGATCAGAATCACTTGTTATTATACAAAAAGGCCAATGCTCTATTCTGGAAGGAATTACGGAAATCAAAGGCACTTAGTTTCGAACTTTTCTCGAGACGAATTCACAGAAATACATCAATTAAAGTTGTCTGGAACAAAATCAACAGACTTAATGGGACTTCAAACCTGAACCAAATTTCTGCCATCTGCACTCCCAATGGAAATTTAATTGATGCAGATGAGATTTCTAATTACTTTGGAAAAGTGTGGTGCGAATACTCCTCTGACAGCAACTTCTCCAGTGCTTTCATTGAAAATAAAAGGACTCCAATATCTCCTTCAAATAATATCGATAGATGTGCCATGTTCCTGGAAAATTGCGTATCTACCTCAGAACTTGGAAGTTGTCTCTCCAATTTGAAGGGGAAGACACCTGGTCTAGACCGCATCTCATACCAAATGATCAGTGCTTTGTCTAAGTCTAGTAAAAAAAATTACTGGACCTATATAATACGGTATTTATGACTGGCCATATACCCTACATGTGGAAACTGGCAACAGTTGTTCCAATTCCAAAGTCAAAAAATGTCTCCATCGCATCTGATTATCGCCCAATTTCTCTTTTATCTTGCCTCTCTAAGGTTTTAGAGAAGATTATGGCATCTAGATTATCTTGGTTTCTTGAATCCAAGAACCTGATAACAAAGCAACAAGTTGGTTTCAAACGGGGTAGAGGATGCATCGACGCTCTGTTACATATTGATTATTTCACAAGCAAAGCAATTAACGAACGAAATCACGTAACAATTCTCTCAATTGATTTCGAAAAAGTATTTGACAGAGTTGGTGTTCATGTTATCTTAAGACTCTTGAAATCATGGAATGTTGGACCCAAATTCTTCAACTACATCAAATCATTCATGTCGCATCGGCGGTTCAAAGTTAGAATCAACAATCATCTTTCTGATTCCTTTCCGCTAAAGAATGGCATTCCGCAAGGATCTCCTCTCTCTGTCACGCTTTTCCAGATCGCTTTCAACGAAATTAGCGAAATTCTTTGCCGTGTACCAAGAGTGGAACATTGTCTCTACGCGGACGATGTATACATTTTTACAAAAGAAAAAGACAACACGAAAGCAATCAACATCCTCGACTCTATTGCATGTGAGATCTCCACATGGGCAAACTCGTCAGGAGCTATAATCTCTATACAAAAATCAAAAAAAATGCACATTTGTCGAAAACAAATGTGCGATGCAGGAAACCTACTGATGCATATTAACGACTTACCAGTACTAAATGTGCAGACGCTCCATGTTCTCGGGCTCACGTTTTCCAACAATTATCGTTGGAAAGCACACTGTCTTCGGTTAAAAAACTCCCTTTTAACAAGAGTAAATTTCATACAGTACGTTGCTTGGAGAAGCCATGCGCATGTTAACACTATTGCTTATCTTACGAAAATGCTTGTGTTAAGCAAGATTGACTATGCTTTGATAATTTATGGCAATAGCTGCAAATCTAATATCAACATCCTTAAACCGGTCTATCACCAAGCCGTTAGAGCAAGTTGTTATGCTTTTCAGACGACGCCCATAAATAATATTATAATTGAAACTGGTCTCCCAACTTTAGAAAATAGATTGTATGAGTTAAAAGCTAAAATAGTCCCTAAGCTTCTTAATTCAAACAAATCCATTCTCGGTGATGACGTAAGAAAGATTATTATTGCGAAGAAAATTCCAAAGTCACCATCTGCAATTGACCATTGTTTGTGCATCGCAAAGGAATTGAACATTCCCTTAAAAATTTCCCGCTCTTTTGGTGTTAAACCTCCCTGGATTTTGAAAGACTGCTCTTTTGACATTTCGCTGTCTATCCACAAGAAAGAAGATACTCCAAATTACGTCTTCAGGAATCTAATAGCTGAAAAAACCTAAGTATTGGAGAGTACTGGTTGGAATCTTTTGTACACAGACGGCTCAAAATCTTCTGGCCTGCGTCCTGCTTGTGCCACGGTAGATGCTACAGGACAGCTTCTTCTCAACCACATATTTCACGAAAGCACTTCAACTTTCATAACCGAAGCCAGACCTATCCTTCACGCTGCCAAACTTGCCCATAAAAACAAACTCAAAACCGTCATTGTTACTGACAGTTTGTCTGTATTACAAGCTACCCGGAACCCTTCGACTTCGAGATGGAGCCATCAACAAATTAAGGAATATAATTACTAAACCCGACGGAAAAATTAAAATGTTATGGGTACCAAGTCACATGGGTTTACTGGGAAATGAGTAGGCTGATCGAGCGGCAAAGTATGCTGCTTCTGCTCCTCTAATTACGGATGATGTCATGGAAAAGTTGGATCTTCAAAGATACATTGGAAGAAAAGTTAAAGAGAAAATTGCAGAAGGAAATTTACAATACCATCATCAACACTACTCTTGCGTTAACCCTCAATTAACTCCACCTCTATATCCAACAAATGTTGAGAAAATCAAGATCCAAACATTTTCGAGAATTCGCATTGGTCATACAATTGCAACTCACCAATGGATCCTGAAGAAGTCTTCTCCCCCAATCTGCTATTGTGGACAAACTCTCACTATAACGCACATTCTCTGCGACTGCCTCAACTTTTCCTTGGCTAGAAGTATTGCATTTGGAACGATTAACCCTTTGAACATTCTACAATCAGCTTCAGAACAGAATATCAATTCAATATTTTACTTTATTAATACTACTAAGCTTATTATCTAATATCCATTTATTTAAATTAGAGCCGATAGTCTGTGTTGCTAGTGCTCAATGTCTTTTTTTTTAGTCTAAGAATTCAATTCATTAGTCTAAAATTAAAATAATAATAATAATAATCTTAAGGCTTAGGCAATGGTTTGAAGAATTTTGTAAGTTTGTCTTGCTTGGCAGTTTTTAAGAGCTCCTTCAATTCAGACTGACGCAGCAGTCGCATTAGCAATTTTCCTCTGAAAAATAAGACTTCGTTGCATAGACGGATCAATGTTCATAAAGAAATCTCCAAGCTCATTTGCCATTCTTGAACCGTCACTAAGACTTTTCAAATTAGATGTCACGTTTCCAATGCATGTTGAAGCATCTTCTTCAATGTGCTGTGAATTTAAAATTTCCTCCAAGTCGGTTTCAGTCAAATCTTCATTTTGCGATTCAAATAATTCCTGAATGTCACTTGATTCTATCTGTTCGTACCCATCTCGTCCTATTCCATTCGCAATTTCGGCTATGCTTGCAGTCAAAGTCCGAAGTTGCACAAATTCTTCGCCATTTTCCGCAGTTAGAGCAGGCCACAGTTTTTTCCAACATGACTTCAATGATTCTTTTATGTTAACGATGCATTTTGCTACGTCAAAATTTCTTCCTGCATTCCATAAAATTCATACCAGGATTACATTCCATATCATCCAATATGATTTTGAAGGTTCGTCTAATATAATAGAGCCCGGATTATTCCTTGGCCCATAGGTTGAAGCAAAGCCGTCGTGTTGGGAGGTAAAAATGTCACTTTTATGTTTGGATGCATAGTTTCAAGTTTGCGAGGATGACCTGGTGCATTGTCCAAAACTAGAAGTGCTTTAAAGTCTAAATTCTGTTTTTTGAAATATGTTTCAACTTCAGAAACAAAACAATTCCGGAACCAGTCACAAAAAATGAGAATCGCGTCGTATTTTTTCATCTGCGAATAGTGGCACCGCGAATAAAGGAAGCCCGAATGAGGAACTTTTACTGTACTTTTTAAAATTCTGATAGCTTTTCGGAAGGATTGCTGTCGAAAGCATTCAAATTACATTAAAATATGTCTTTGGCGGATTGTCCCCTTGTCACGATGGGTAAGCTCAGCGAAGAGAGATGTCGATAGTAGATACTGATAGTGCTATCCATGCCTGCAAGATGAAAGATGAGCATTGAAGCTAAGTATAGCCCTGCCTAGTAATCTCAATGGTGTGCAAATACGTGTCAGGTAATTAGCAAGAACGGAGATGGGTGACTGAAGCTCGCGAACATATTAGGGTACCGTTTTGCTCTTAGAAGACGGGTGAACCAACGAAATATCTATCTAGAAAAATTTCATGCAACGAACAATGACCATCTTCAATTTCCGGTAAAACTAAAAATACAAATAAAAAAAAAATAGATATTGCCACAGGAAAATTTAACTACACAACTCAGGAAATGAAATGCTTTAACCGTTAACATCCTTGGCATAGGTGAAATATGGTTGCCAATTCTGGACAATTTCAAGCTGGAGGCTGTAAAATGTACTGTGAGTACCAAGGTCCCAGACTCGTTTTGGTCCCACACTTAGTTTTAATTTGTTTTGTTTATATGCATCTCTTTATTATTATTGGTTTACTTTTGTATAACATCATCTAACCCGTTTTGTATGTTTTTCTGCACATCTCTTGCATATGCCTATTTTATATTATCTTGTTTGACATATTACGTTATCTTTTTTTGTACGTATATCAATTTGTCACTCCCTTAGCTTTGTAAATATATAAATATATAAATATATAAATATTTCAATAAATTATCAGATAAATTACCGGATTAACTATAAACGTAACGGAAGCCAGGTTGGTTATCACATCCGTAAAGCATATCAGCCGGGTTCGAATGTGATTACCAGTCCATGCGCAACGCCAATCGCGACAGGTAGGGCTGGAGAAAAGATCAATGGCACTTCCACTCTCTCTCTGATTGAAGCCGTCGCGCTAGACAGAAGTAAGTCCGTAAGCATGCGCCCAAAAAATAAAAGTGAGACCGTTTAGAGCAGCTTCTAATTGAGGACGATAAGACTAAACTGTGGAATTAACACATTAGATTGGAAAACGAACGGTCTAGCTAGGGATGGGATAAAGTCTAGGGGAACACCTCAATATTCGCTAGAAAACTTCACTAATTGGATAAACATTAGGGCTGTTTGGGTTGGCAGGACTTATGAATTTAAAAAACATTTTTTAGGTCTTCTTTAGTTAAAGGGAGCGATTAGCAAATTTCAAACGCCTGGATTGCTCAACGAGCTAACCGCAGCACACAGCAGCAAAATTAGGAAAATTCCCACTAAGGAGGAATTTTCAATTTCTACAGCACTGCTCTGGTAACAACACAAACGAACACGCTGGTTTTGTTGGTATTATTATTTCGAAAAAACATGAAAACTGCATTGAGAGATTGGTTACCTGCTCCGATAAAATCTTATTCTTTAAAATTAATACTAAACCTATAAAAATGAATATTATTTAAGCATGCGCGGATAGCGATGTAGAAGAAATTAAAACATACTACTCAGAACTTACAAAAGTGCTAAAGCTAGTGAAAAAACACGATCTTGCTAAAGTTGAAAATGATCCTGTACCAGAAATTGTTGGCAATTTTGGGCTAAGATCAAGACATGAGCGTGGTGATCGCTTAATCCAGTTGTGCTTAGAACGTGATATATATTTTTGTAAATAAAAGTTTAGCGCCATCTGTTGAAAAAGCCAGTACCTTCCCAGCAGCAGATATACCGCGCCAGATTATTATTTTCTAGCGGCAAGCATTACATTAAAAGTCAAACCAATGTGGGAAAACTAAAAGGCTGTGAAATGAAAAATAGTCTAGTATCTGAAACGAATGATAGGCAATCACAATGCAAATTTATATAGTGGATGGCAGAGCACTACTGAAGTTCTGAGAAATGCGGTTGAAGATAAACTTGCTTTTAAACGAAAAGAGCCGAAGAAAACGTTGAAATATTGACGAATGAAAGAAGACAATACCCCAAGGCATTCGAAAATGCATACAATCAAATACAACAAAGGCTTCAATAATTGTACGAAAGGTTTAGCTAACACAAGAAACAAAACAGGAAAGTTGTGGTCTGTACAGAAAAACAGTGCCTACTATTTCGAAGAATAACCTGAATGAAATAGTCGCCGAGATAGAAGAAAAAAAAACTATCGGAAGATTGTATTTGTCAATTAATCTCAGATGATACTAGATCTGAAGACTTTGCAACAATTTACTAGGCCGTCCGCTACGAAAGATGGAATAACAAAAGCTGTAAAAAATTTCAAAAGCAACAAGGCCGTGGATAACTATGAAATACCGACAGACATTGAAAAATTGATAAATGAGGATATCCGGTGATATCCGGCGTAAACTATTTATTGAGATCTACAACTAAGCCATATACCCTAACTGAATAAAATTATTATACATCACAGATCGCACCCGTTTCATTGTTGATTGGCTTACAAGGACTCTGCCCCCTTTCACTTTCTTGACACAATTTAATTTTTAGGGGTAACAATCACATTGCCGAACAATTTTGATGGGCTCGTCTACAAAATAATTTCAATCAACGCCTCCTGAAAATCTATGCCAATTTCTGACTGTTTTTCTATCCCTCCTCTGAAACTTGGAATGTGCTCTCTTATATATCACCTTTAGAAGCTTTTTTTTCAGGAGCTTCGCAATTTGGTAAACCTCTTTTTCTCTATTCCATGAATTTTTGTCGTAATATATTTCTTTATGTGATTATCTTGTGCGAAAGCAACACTCAAAATAATTGCAGCTTGAGCTTTATTATGTAATTGAGTTTAGTTCAACAACTCACTTGTGTTAACTTGTGTTGCCTCAAATTTAATCTCTCTGCCCTGACACCGCTTACCACTGCCAACAGCTCTTGGTAACTGAAAAGACTCACCACTTGGAAATTTCACGTGCCATAGTTTTTACAAAAAAAGTGCGTTTTGTTATGAAAGAAAAATTGGAGAGACAACTGCAAAAAATAGGGTAATTGATAAGTTGTGACACTATATGTTGTTAACAAAGAGCAAAGGATTGCCACTTACGACATCAATTTATCCGAAATTTGATATAATCGGTTTGCGAAGATCGCAAATGCTAAGTGAAAAAACTAACGATATCCATATGCAAATACACTCAATACTAACCAAAAATTTTACTAAGTATCTATAATTAAGCAATGTTGTGTTTCTAACTTGCGTTCGCACTGCAGTAATTATTAGTAGCTCTCGGGAAGTTGGACTAACATATGTAAAAAATAAGCTTGCTCTGTAGAGCAGAAGTTTGAATATCGCAGTTTTTGCGTGGCATACAAATGAAAACCGGCGTATTCATAATAAAGGTACGTGTACATGGACATAAGCATTGAGAGGCTTTGAATGAAATGTTACTTTCTATTTGACAAGTGTTGATAAATGGTTTTCGCGAGACGTTCAGAAGCAAACTGACAGCAATGTGCCAACAAAAAATTTACGAGAGGCGTAAAAAAAATAACTTTTTATACATATACATTAATATGAGAGCGTATATAAAAGATTGCTGCAATGAAAAATTTCTACCGGTTATTTTACATTTTGGTTTTTGTTTTACCTGGGGCTCTCGGAGAAACATCATATATATCAACAAAAATATTTTCCTTTTAAGCAGAAAAAAAAAAAAAATAAACAAATATATGTGTGTGAAATATTGTACGAATCTTTTATGTTCACTTGGTGATGGAAATCGTAGCAAATACACTAGGGAGATAGAAGTGCACTAACTTTTCGTTCTTTCTTCTTCTGTCTAAGATTTCAGCATAAAAGCTCTATCGACATTCAAATATATGAACAAAATTTAAAAAAAATTTCGCGTTTGTATTCTTCGACACAACTGAGAAATAGCGGTATTTAAGATCACTTCCATGATAATATCAGTTTGGGGAAAAAGAAATCCATTATTTTTTCGGTAGATGGCTGCACTGATAGATTTCTCGTAAAGTATCAATCAAACAATTTCCGATACTGTACATTTACATACTGTACATTTCGCAGTAAAAAAAATTCTTTTGTTGTTTTTTGTTTGGTGCATTCAGTTGCGAGTTACAGCGTGTTAAAAATGGAAGTGAACAAAGAGAAAATTCGGTACATTTTACAGTTTTTCTTTGACCAATTCGAAAATGCAAGCCAGGCGGCTAAAATTGTGAATGGTGTTTATGGTTCCGATAGTGTAACAGCGAATTATGTGCAATTTTGGTTTCGTAGATTCCGTTCAGGAATTTTTGATGTTAAAGATGCACCTCGCACAGGTAGGCCGGTCGTCGAAAATGTCGATAAAATCGGAGAAATGATCGAAGTTGACCGGCATGTTAGCAGTCGTAATATCGCCCAGGAGCTAAAAATCGACCATAAAACAGTTTTAAACCATTTACACAAAGCTGGATTCAAAAAGAAGCTCGATGTTTGGGTGCCACACCAATTAACAGAAAAAAACATGATGGATCGAATTTCCATCTGCGAAGTCTTGGCCAAACGGAATGAGATAGACCCATTTCTTAAACGGACGGTGACTGGAGATGAGAAATGGATCACATACGATAACCCTGTGCGAAAACGATCGTGGTCAAAGAGCGGTGAAGCACCTCAAACGGTGGTCAAACCAGGACTAACGGCCAGGAAGGTTTTGCTATGCATTTGGTGGGACTGGAAGGGGATTATTTATTATGAGTTGCTTCCATATGGCCAAACGCTAAATTCTGATCTCTACTGTCAACAACTGGACCGTTTGAAGATAGCGATTGACCAGAAACGGCCAGAATTGGCCAACAGGAGAGGTGTCGTGTTCCACCAGGACAACGCTAGGCCACACACATCTACAGTGACTCGCCAGAAACTTCGGGAGCTTGGTAGGGAAGTTTTAATGCATCCGCCATACAGTCCGGACTTGGCACCAAGCGACTATCATCTTTTTCTTGCATTGCAAAATTTCTTTAATGATAAAAAATTGGAATCTAGGGAGGATTGTGAAAATCGACTCTTAGAGTTTTTTGCAAATAGAGACCAGGACTTCTATGAGAGAGGCATTTTGAAGTTACCTTTAAAATGGAAACAAATCATATAAGAAAACGGTGCATATTTAACCCAAATCGGACAATCCGAAGCATGTTAAATAAAGTCCTGAAGTTCATAAAAAAATAATGGATTTCTTTTTCCCCAAACTAATATTTTGATTCGTGACTACTTCTTGCGAAACAGCGTGCGATAGCTTCGCCCAAACCTTGGTGTAAGATAATTCGTAACAAATTGCTCATGTGTTTACAATTTCCACACATTCAGCAAGAATATTAACTACAAATGTTAGTGGAATGACTTCAAAGATTCGCAGCGAACAGATATGACACATTACAGCCTATTGTTTGAAAGGCACTCATTTATACATACTATCAACATGGGAAACGCTCTATCATCGAATTTGCAAAAAAGGGTCAGCTTTAAATTCTTGCTTATAACAGTTTATATGATCTTTGCTTTTGTGTAACATTCACCTGCTTTTATTTATTACACTTGAGCTTCGTTGCGTAGGTGATCATTTCAATAAATAAATAAGTAGAACAGGTTTTTGCTTCAAATATATTAAATGTAAGAACCAATGAGGTGATCGAGAAAATTATATGTAATATCTCCGAGAGCTAAGGCGGGAGCTAAAGCCGATTCTTATGAAATTATAGTACATTTTCTAGGCTAAAGACTAGACTATATATTTGATATTTATAGTAAAGGCCCATAATCTGTTCGAGGCTATCACGTCTATCACGTGTTTTCTTTAAGCTGTGTTTTAAAAAGTATTAATCACTTGAAAGACGAGTAGAGAACTTTTGCTCGCATCTCACGTGTATTTTTATGATCACGTACAACCACGCTTTCTTTACATTTTGAAACCTTAAAAATGCTACGAGTCACTCGGACGTTGCAATACAAGTTTTGCTGGAGGATCATAAAATGTATATGTATTGTAGGATGTACATAATAAAAATGCATTTATTATTGAATTCGTTCATTTCACAAAATTGTTGTTGATAATATATGTAAAATACAATAAGTAAAAGTAATTTTAAATTCATTAAAATCCTCTTCAAAAGATGAATTAAATAAATTGCTTCAAGCTTACTAGATGAAAAATAAAAAATGTTAACTTATACTTTTCTGATTAAACACTTGAAATAACATTTTACAGACTTTTAGTAATATTTCCGACAGTGCCAGAAGATTAACCTGGCAGTTAAAGGTATGCAATGAATTTCTTTGATCGAATTGAACACTACATTATGTAGTAAATGCGCCATTTTATACTTTAGACGGATTTGTTATACGAAAAAAAATATACATAAAACGGTTTTATCTTTTTTTCACCTTTTGTAGAAATAATACGGATAATAATAATCAATATCTTCTCCCTTATAAAATTTGTAACTTTATTCCTACATTTGATCTCTAGATCTGCAAGTTATTCTACACCCCAAGCAAAAGAGCAACAAAAAAAGGTAAAATATAAAAAAAAGACGAAAATTTAATTTTCTTCGTATTTTCTCCTTCTTTCGTTTGTTTTCTGTTTTATTAATAAGAACTTGTTTGCATATTATCTCTTGACACGTTGACATCATTTTCTTGTAAGCATATTATCTGTTCAACAATAAGCTTCACATTAAAGCAATTTCTTTTTTTTTACCGTGTCGATAGAGCTGAAGTAGAGAGAAAGTTGCAAAAGAAAGGGAAAAAGTTCACATGAGTAATAGTGAAGTGTATATGACATCAATGGCCATCTGAAGCTGGGAGCAGCACGAACATTTACAGGAGTATGAATGCAAACGGGCATCCAGGTACTCCTGCTACTGACAATATTAAGCGTCGTATGTGTTGTCGCTAATGATAAGAGAAAACAGCCGCATCTACGGCAAGTTGCATATTCCTTAGCTAGTAAGCACATGTATAAAGCGCATGTAACGCATGATTGTGCTGATGTTGCTCTTGTAGTTTATATAAAATTTTCTTTTTAAATAAATTTTTAAAATCCTGTTTTCATTTGTCCTTGCATGCTAGTTAATACCATACACTATATGTGTGTTTGGAAAAAAAAGGGAAATAATAAAAAAAACCGGAAAGAGACTAGGAAACATTCTATACTGCGTTTAGAACGACTCTTTTGATAACTACTGGTGCTAATTGTCACAATACTTTACCAAAAGCTGCAAGCGTTGTACATAAACCATTAATGTTAAAAAATTGGATTTCGGAAGTAAAGCAAATCTATCGAAATTTGAGGTTTTTACTATTGAAATCACTGCTCAATGAAAAATAAACGTTGATCAAGGAAATTATTAGATAATAATTTTTACTACCATTAAACGATATTTACTTTAAATTGAATACAAAACATTTCTTTTACGTTTATTCATGGTAACAATTAATTTAAAATATTTTTTTTTCACAAATTTCACTTGTGCCTTATTCAAAATAAATCACTCATAAAAATAGTCTGGCCAAGACAAACTATAAAAGTCATTAAAACATCCGAAAACCATGTCGCTACAGCTGTGTAGTAGCTAAACTCTACGTGATTTTCTTCTGCGACTTTGGTAATAGTAAAGAAAGCCAGAAAGACCGTAACTCTATTAAATATGTGGCGGACACATCGTTTTACTTATTAAACGGTAACAAGCGATTAGAAATCTTATCTGGAACATAAAAAATTATATATGCAAATAAGCCTAAGTCATGGTAGGTCTAGAAAATTTTGTGTCTCAATATTCTCGCTAAACGGGTAGTAATTCTCTTTGGTCTACCTTTCTCTGCAATGCAGCGTATTAAATTGGTATATTGGGGATATACGGATCGACGATGCATTTGTCATTGGTACATTCAAGTTCAATTGTCGATAACCAACAAACAAAAAGATCTAAAGAGAAACGACATCGACACTTCTTTTTTACATTGGAAAAATGCCGTATTAAGAAGAAACAATTTAAGACATCGTTTCTTTATCGTAGGTAAACTTTTGACCCGCAGACAAGTACAATTAAATAAATTTCGCAAATTCATGCTTAATTACACATTAATAGGTTCCTAATCATTATTTTTCGATGTTGCAAAGCGAAAGAAAAAGTCAGTATAACTCATAATCGAATGAAAAAAATAGGAAAACTCTTCTGTCCAGTTTACAGCATGAGGTACGCTTGCAATATATTTTAAAAATATTTATTTACGTAAAACCAGAACACCATAAAAGTTTATTGTATGTTGTCTGCCAGTCTGATGTCAGACTTAAGGTTTTTTTGTACGTTCCGTAAGGCAAAATTGTAATATATTGTCTCTTTGCCATAAGTTTTTTTCATTGTGTGCATATGAAATTTTGTTATGTTTCATTCTCTCTCATTTTTTATATACGCACTAGTTACCATCGAAAGTTTGATGTCTTTCGTTGCCAGCAAACATGTGCCGTGTATTTAAATAAAGTAAAAACAAGTATAAAAAAGAAATGAATTAAACGACTTTACTTTGAGACAAAGAGAAAGGACCAATGACAATAGCAACAACAAATTAACGTTAATTTTTATTGAATGATTTATTATGAAATAAAGAAAAGCTCATTGGCGTGCATATGGACGTAGATGCGGTGAATTAAAAATCTCTTCCAAATAAAATATTTTAGTCTTTATACTTTAATAGGATTAGGAAACAGAGACACATTCATTTCAAATAAGGAAAACAAAAAGCAAATATCAATAAAATAACAAACACACGAGCACACTTATAAAAAAAAATTTACTTGTTGAGCAGTAACAAAAAATAAACTTCTTTTGCTATAAAACAAGTTTTACTGTCGGGCAAGGCAGTTATTAATCATCCTACACCACTTCCGTCATAAAATATCAGAAATTATAATTTCTTCTCTCCTGGAAGTTTTTTTTCCCTATGAATTCTAAGATCGGATAGGATCGGGAAAAATAGGCCTATAAAGCTGAAGCTTATTACAGTAAATTTATATGTCGCATCGCCGTTTTGTACTTGTTTTTATTATAAAATACTACAAATTAGATCTTGTTGCCGTAAAAAGGTCTACTTTTTCTAATAACGTTTATATAGGAGAGATTTCAAAAATTGTTGCAATCCGATTACTTTGCTCACATCCATTTAATATGCCACAATACTGATTTTAATCTAGAGATGTTAAAAATAGCATCATTTTTTAATATAACTCTTACTTCGAAAGAGTGAGAAGAGGGTGATCGTAAAAACGGCTCAATACAATCCATTTTTTCCGCTCTTCGGCCAATATATGTTAGTGTTTCAAATTTCATTAAAATATCTCCGAAAAGATCTGCAGATTAAACGCAAACAAACAGACGAAGGGATAAGCAAGCCTAAATTATTACAGAAGGTGATTATGAATGGATAATAAACGAGGGGCCTTCGTCAAGTCCTTCTGCTTCGTAACATACTCATATCATAAGTAGTGTACGTTGTAAAAGCGCACTGTTTTTGCACAAAGTTTTGGGTGCCTTGTTGTGCGCTTGTTGTACATAAATTGCCAGCATTGTTGCGATTATAATTTACAAATTATCACGACAATATTAAATGGTATTCAACTCATCAACATCCAACACTTCAACACATATGCACGTAGATTACAAGATCCACTTAAGTTTATTAGCTATAGCTAGCAGCAATCAAACCACCACTCAAATTTCTCGCATTACCAGCACTATCATCAACACCATGAGCACAGAAACCTCATACGAGTCCGCAAACTTTGATCCAACCATTTTTAGTGGTTTAATATATAATTTTATATGCGCACATACTGATTCCTGTACTTGCTTATATGTGCATTAGTAACATTGAAACTTGGAATTAAAAAAAATTACAAAAATTAAAAAAAAAAGAAAAATTTAAAAAAAAAGAAGAATAAAAAATTAAAAAGGGCTATATGTACCCAATCTTCAATATATACGAGTTAAAGTAAAATATGTACTATACATATTCGCCGTTCATTCCACAAACCGATTAATTTCACTTTTTGAAAAATCTTAAGTTTAAGTATCAAACCGCTTATTATAGTAACGATAACATTTTTTTGGCAATTGACTAACTACTAAATTATTTCGGAGGCCATTTTGATTAACTCCATATTATAAATTTAAATTTTTTAGTTTTCAAAGTTTATCAGAATTAAAGTAGAATAAAACACTCAGTCACAGCTTAATTGCCACGGGATAAAGTGCTTGTGAAGTCATATTAGATTTAAAGAAATAAACATTACACTGTTGTAATCAAGATGAGAGAGACTAATAATAACGGGGATGTAGAAAATAGTGAATCATCTGATGACTTTCAATAAGATTTATCAAAAGAAATTTTAGCTCAAGTAAACGTTTGCGGTTTTCTTCGAATCCTTCTGACTGTAAAAGTAAAAATATTTTACTAAACACAGATGGGTAGAAAAAGGAGTTGTATTTTGATAATTGGGTCCGCAATTTACAAAAGCGCAAAAGAATAAGAGGTTTGTCGATATAATATGCAGATGTCATCAGAAGGGCACTCAAAAAATTCTTCAGGATGACCAAGAGGCTGCCATTTGGTAGATTGCCTAGTCCAACTTGACCAAATTATTTTATAAAGAAGTTGTATTAAAGTTAAAGATGTAAAAAATACTGTAAAAAAAAACCAAAAGGCTCACCAAGATGTCTTTTCAATGAAATCTTAAAAAAATATAGTGACTATCAGAAAAGTAACAGTTACAAGCTTTTCAGCAAATTTAGAAGTGTCTATATCCGATGTAATCGGATTGCGACTATAATAAAGACTCAGAATTTAATGCCATTAATATAAGCAAATCTGTATCAGGTAGATCACAGGATTTAAAAACTGTAGTTCAGCCTTTATTACATCCTAAAAGTACAACTGTGTCTGTCTAAGGAAAGAGAGACATGTTAGACCTGTTAAAACCCATTTCAACTGTCAAACAGGACTACTAGAGAAACTTTTAAAAAATCGAAATGGCGAGACCTCCCACACTCCTAATGATAAAAGCTTCGTTTATACTGCTAATGAAATAATCATAAATAATACTTTATAACAGAGCTCTTAACAATCGTTTTTATGAAAAATATGTAAAAAATATGTGTATAATTAACTAAGCTGCATTAGTAGCCGAGTAGGCAAACGATCTAATAACTCAATTATCACCGGTTCAAATTTCAAGTGCGGTAGAGTTTTCAGTACACGCGGGCATATGATCTACGTTATTTTGTAATCTTTAAAAATCCATACTTTGTAAATTTATTTACAAAAGATGTAAACAATAAATATTATAATAAAATTATAATTAAATTAACTTTATTATTTTTTCCCGTGGAAAATCAATTAACTTCACCAGGCACATAAGAATTGTAACGTCACTGGCAATTATTTTTTGGCCATTCTTGCCTATTACTTTTATATCATTACATGAAAGCTAAATATGTATTTTTTCATTCCACAATACTTTTCGTTTTATGGCGGTAATCGATTTGTGCAATGAACGGCTCATATTACATTCAATACGTTTAGTGCCAGAAATTTACCATCCTAAAGATGCACGTAAGTACATGGGCAAAATTTCGTCCATCTGTATGAAAGTAAGCAACTCATTCTGATTTGAGACGGATCTGCTTTTTATTATACCAAACGATTCCAAAATCGTTATATACCACACCATTTGTGCAGGCTTGCGTAACGTCTAGACTGGCTAAAGATAGACTCACCTTTTATAGCATCGATAGATTCACAATCATTTTGTCAATCGATCTAAGATTTACTGTCCTTGTGATGTCTGCCCGTATATTTTTATTTATTTATTTATTCCACTTATACAAGAAACCCAACTAAAAATTTTGACAGTCGAGTTCAATTGACTCTTAAAGTAAATCTTAAATTAATTAATATTAAAACTTAGTATAAGTACAATAAAACAAATCAGAAGGAAAAAAAGAAAAAAAGCATGTACACAATTGGCATAGAGCCACACCCACAACCGGTACAGGACCAAATTGCGACTGAACCCCTAAGCCATCGCAAACATTCGTAGGCTTGGCAACCGATAATAGTTAACAACAATTCTTTTTCGACTCACCGTGACATTAAGAGCTAGTTTAAGTACGACATAGATAAATTACGCGCATTAAGCAATGTTGGACCTTAATGGACTTTAAATAGTCCGATAATGAGAATAAGTGATAGACATCATTTAGGTTCTTGCGAACAACTCTGAGCGTGTTAAACAGCTCATAATTATATTTACTTTGACTAAGCTTAACCAAGGTAAAGTGCCTAGAGAAGCGATTGGGGACATTAAAGCTTATTTCACCAAGTAATGCAGGCGAGTCAATAGCACCATTTATTACTTTGATTATGGAGGAAACGCCAAGAACAAATCTACGTTTCTCAAGAGACGGTAAGGACAACAGAAGCAACCTACTTTCATAGGGGGAAGGGGAGGCAATTGGATCCCAACCCAAATTCCTAAGGGCAAACAGCAAGAATTGCTCTTGAGCAGATTCAATTGAATCTACATAGCACCTATAAGAAGGATACCACACAACAGAGGCATATACCAAACACTTGTACAGCCTTTTAGTAACGTAAGGATAATCAAGCTTTGCTTAACGAGAGCTCAATGTGCAAGTTAAAACGTAATTATGGTCAAATAGAACGCTTAAATCTGTGAACGTATCGACGTCCTCCAACTTATGCGAATCAATGAAATACTGAGTAATGAATGACTTTGTTCTTGAGAAAGAAGGCCTCTTACATTTATTTAGATTTAGTTTCAGAAGATTCAAAGAGCACCATGCAATCAAATTATTCAAGCCACTTTAAAGGTGATGTGATTGCGTTTCTAGAGAGAAGGAAGTAACCAGTTTCATATCATTAGCGTACACTAAGATCTGACTGGAATTAATCACCGATAGGAGATTACTAATGTATAAACTAAATAAAATGGGACCTAAGTGACTTCCTTGAGGTACGCCAGACGTAACGGGGAATTCATCCGAGGTGGTGAAGTTAAACAAAACTCTGAAGGATCTATTGTGCAGATAAGAGCTTATCCATTTCACTAAGTAGGGTGGGAAACCAGAGGCTTGGAGTTTAAAGATAAGTAGTCTATGGTTAACCATATCAAATGCTTTGCTTAAATCAGTGTAAATAACATCTGTGCGAGAGCCACTAGAAAAAGCCTTGAAAACATGACAGGTAAACTCTAACAAGTTAGTGACTGTAGATCGCCCTTTCCGAAAGCCGTGCTGGTGCGGAGAAATATACGAATTAATGGCAAAGGCCAAATGCTGAGTCATAATACGCTCGAACAACTTGGGCAAGACACTCAACTTGGCTATGCCTCTGTAGTTCTCACCAAATTGTCTACTTCCACTCTTGTGGATAGGAATAAGGAAACTACTCTTCCAACATGAAGGGAAAACACCTGAATACAAGGACATGTTAAAAATCTTTGAGATCACACCACACAACTTGACAGCGCAAGATTTAAGTACACTTGATGGACTTTTTAAGGTTAAAAGTTAGTTCAAGTGCGACATAGGTAAATCGCGCGTATTAAGCAATGTTGCTTTAATGGGATTTAAAGAATCCGTTAATGAGAATAAGTGATAGACATCATTTAGGTTCTTGCAAACAACTCTGAGCGGGTTAAACAGCCCGTAATTATATTTACATTGACTAAGCTTAACCAAGATAAAGTGCCTACAGAAGCGGTTAGGAACATTACAGATTATCTCACTAAGTAATGCAGGCGAGTCAATAGTACCATTTATTACTTTGATTAAGAAGGACACCCCAAGAACAAATCTACTTTTCTCAAGTGGCGGAAAGGATAATAGAAGCAACCAGTTTTCATAGAGGGGAAGAAAAGCAATCCCTAAGGGCAAACAGCAAGTATTGCTTTTGAACAGATTCAATTGAATCTACATGCACCTATGTGAAGAAGACCACACAACAGAGGCATACTCAAGTCTTGGTCTAATCAAACACATGAGAAAGAAAGCTTCTTACATTTATTTAGACTTAGATTCATAAGATTCATTCATTATTCAAGTCAATTTGAAGCTGATTTATTTGCGATTCTACGGAGAAAGAAGAAAAGAGTTTCACATCATCAGCTTACATTAAGATCTGGCTGGAATTAGTCACCAATGGGGGATCATTAATGTATAAATTAAATAAAATGGGTCTTAAGTGGCTGCCTTGTGGTACGCCAGACGTCACGGGGAATTCATCCGAGGTGATGAAGTTAAACAGAACCCCGAAGGATCTATTGTGCAGATAAGAGTTTATCCATTCCATTAAATAGAAAGGGAAACCAGAGGCTTGGAGTTTAAAGATAAGTAAATTATGGTTAACGAAATCAAACGCTTTGCTTAAATCAGTGTATAATTAGTGCTAAAAAAAGCCTTGAAAACATGACAAGTAAACTCTAGCAAATTGGTGACCGTAGATCGCCCTTTTCGAAAGCCATGCTGGTGTGGAGAAATATACGAATTAATGGCAAATGCTAAATGCTGAGTCACAATTCGGTCAAACGGCTTAGGCAATGCACTTAACTTGGCTACGCCCCCGTAGTTTTCAACAAATTGTCTACTCCCACTTTAGTGAATGGGAATAAGGAAACGGTTAAAAATCTTAGAGATGACACCATATAACTCGACAGCGCAAGATTTAAGTACACTTGATGGAATTCCATCAGGTCCAGGCGCACAACTATATTTTAGAGAGCTCAATCCTTTAAAAACATCATCTTCAGCAATAACCAGATTAGGAATTGAAACCGAGTTAGTTATAGGATATGGGTAGTTTGCGGATAAATCCGAATTAGCAGCCGAAAAGTTTCGTCGGATGTATTCAGCAAAGAGATTTGAGATTTCAAAATCATCCGGGGAATCAGAGCCATTAAAAGAAACATACGAGGGATGTGTGGAAATTTTTCTTTTTGAGTTAACAAATTTAAAAGAGTGTTTAGGGTTAGCAAAGAAAGAGGATTTAATGAATTGCAGATATCTGCAATAATGATAAGATATCTGCAAATATGTTTATGGTTAACCTGCAGGTCAAAATTTTTGAAATATTTCAGTAAAGTTTGGTAGACTGACGTGCTTTGACCGAAAGATAACGCCTACTGGAACTGGTTCAGATTGGCCCACACGTAACGCTTCATTTTGTAAAGCTGTTATAGGGGAAAAAATTACAAGTTTGAAAATTTTTCGATAAAGATTCCATGAGTATTAGTACCTCGACATTACAAATTGATATGAAAAATTTGATTGGATTGGGGCCCAACGTCTCATATAAGCATTCCCGCGAAAATTGAATCTTTATATGGCAAAAAGGTATAATTTTTAATACTTCTTGGTGAAGCTTGGTTCATAATAGTAAATTGACGAAGAAATTAATTCTACCGTATATGGACGACGTATGCCACCGCATACGCGAAATTTCACGAAATGTAAGCCGTCTTACGCCAAAGGGGCGTAATTGTAAATGTTTTACGATTAAAATTTGTTGATGGTAGTAATTTGTCATAAAAATGAAATGTTCCTAATTTGAACCATTTTGGACCAAATTTGAACCGTATTTCTTGGACTTCACCCCACGTAAGGTTTCTCGTGAATAATACGTTTTCAAAATTCAGAACAGATAATTTTTATATCAAATTACCATTAGGAGTCAATTTTCATCATAACATAATAAAACTTGGACTCTTCTGCCCTAAAAAGAAAACTTATTCCTTATACAGGGTGGGGTACAAAAATAGATGTACGTGATCCTAATTTTGTGGAGTTAATTTTTATAGCAAATTTCTTTTATGGGTTAATTGTCATCATAACATATTAAAATTTAAAATTTTCTGCCATATAAGCGTCAATTTTGGTAAAACTCCTTATACAAGACAGGATCTAAAAAATATGATCAAATGGTCCAAATTTGGTTCAGTTCATTTTTTTTATCTTAAATTCCCACTATGATTTAATTTTCATCAAATAAGACCTTTTTGTCATATGAAATCCGGCTTCCGTTTCCGGATTCAAAAACTTGCCCTAATCGGTCCAACGTTTTCATGCCAATTTAAAATTCCGAAATACTATTACTTTTTTAAGAAATTTTGAAAATTGCAAATTTTTTTCTTGTAACGACTTATGAAACTAGGGTGTTATAATGAGAGTGGTCGAAAAAGTGGCCCGATCCAAACCATTTTCAATAGTCTTCGTACTTGGATCAAACTCAAAATCTCTCGAAAATGACGACATATAGCTTGAACACAAGTACGCATGGACAGACTTCAGACGGATATATGGACAAACAGATTTGGAACAATACAGAAATTGATTCTGAATCGATCGGTACAATAAGAGGCGGGTCTATCTCATATACTTCAGGGCATTGCATATTTCCAAACAAACATAACATGGGTTTGTACCACACGTGGTGTGGAGCAAAACATAATCCAATTTAAAATTTATTATTAGCGCAAACAGCCCGTAATGTAAAATTTTTTTGCAACAAATTTCACTATAATGTAGTTAGGACTGGCTAAGGATATCATGTGCGAATAGGAAATCCACGTAAAATTTTTTTTTGTAAGTAAAAATTAAATAGTTATGTATTTGATCTATTCCCAAATAATCTCGAAGTGCCGCCCGGTGAACGCCTACATATCTGTATTGTAGCATTACCGTTTCATCGTATCCTACATATTACTCACTCATTAATTATTTATGCTAAGTTTATAATTTCTTATTGTTCTACATAATGTAAATCTAGCTATAATCTAGTTAAGATAACTTACTTTAGTTATAATCCAGAATAAATGTAATACCCTAATTAGGATATATTACGTATGTGAAATTTTAGCAATAATCTGGTTTAAAACTGTACTATTTGACTTAAGCTAGCACAACAATTTATTATGTAGGACACTGACCACAGTTCAGTTAAAAGGGATATATATTATTATACAATTCGCTTTTCTAAGATACAGTCCGTATCACTGGATCGTGGATATTTTGTTCAAGAGAAATTCACTTCAAAGTTCTTTTATTTACAATTAGGATTATTTACAATTTATTTTGGGCCTACTTTCAAGGCTTGGTCGACTAACTTTCCCTTCCACAAATATTCTATTTACATGCATTTTTACAAGCATGTTACTATACCCAATTCATAGTTTTTATATATAATCCCTGTCTGCTGTTCTCGCTAATCGTTTTCATCAGCCGGCAATTGCATGACGCGCTTACGAATATGCATTTGGTTTTTCCTTCTTTAGGGAATCTATTATTTGGAAAATTATTTAGCTGGAATTAACTGGATTTGGTATTTTCGTAACAATATTATAGAAGTCAGTAAACAAAGCGAGAAAATATTATCAAACCGAATCTCTATTTGAGTTTTACTTCAGTATATCTAAAGAAGTCCGATCATATTCAATCATATAAAACCCTGTTCAAAAATAAAGGGCATTTATGTTTTAAATATTTGAAAAAAATTTGGATGTAGATTACCGTCAATGATGTCTAAGATTTAAATATTATTCTGTTTGGAGTTCAAGAATTAACGCCATCTGAACAAGACCACAATACTTTACGAACACAGTTAATATTTTGATTTGCTTTAACGTGATTTTTCGGGTTTCAGTTTATCTTTAAGGCGACATTCGTTTAATTGCACAACTGTTTCTGAATCGTACTTGGAATTGATGTGTCCGCACCAATAAATATGCATTTAGGATCCTAATCACCTATATCGAGCAGTGGTTCGGAGACTAAGGGAATGATGTTGGTTTCCAAAAAAAATTCGAATTTGTAAGCTAGCAAAGCGAATGATACAAAATATCTGCTAGATGCCAACGCTGTGGAGCTGTACTCATGTAATAAACGAATGTTGCAATGATGTCCGAAACGTATGTAAATTTAAAACCTAAACTTGAACATATCATCAAGTCTTTACAATGCAGTAAATGTGATAAATGCATCTCATTATGTGAATGATATATGGTATAATAAAAATATATCAATAATTTTTTACAAATATCGCCTTTTTATAAACGCACAATTTTTCAATCAGTTGGTCTCATTCATGCTGAATTCGAAGGAAAAAACCCGAACACAAGATTTGCGGTACTACTAGGCTACCCAACGCTAGTGTATGCAATAATAATGACTACTCTCGGGTAATTATGATAATTAAAAATTCCATATCTCATGAAAATCTCTGTGGTTGCTGCTGCTGTGTCACAATTCATGGTTTTGCATTAAGCTAATGAAGACTTCTGCACATTATGTAAGGACGCGAAATACAGAAACGAAAAGCGTAAGAAAGAAAAAGTCATTGTTACACTTGTCAACAGTGTTTTCTTGGGAGAGAGTTGGGAATGAAATAACAAAAAAAAAAAAGGGAAAAAAACCACTCAATTTGTGTCACTTTTGCATGATAAACAGGTCATACAGTCACTATGGCCTACGTTCGTGTGACTGCGAACTCACGCTTGAACAAACTTTCCACTCGCTAACAATGTCACATAAATATTTTACTATAGATATCATGATGGAAAATGGAATTGTGCATAAAAATCCATAAGTGGTTTCTCATGCATTTGACATGTTTCCATTGGGACGCACCATGTTAACCAATGATAGAGATAAAATCACAAAAGAGGAAAAAACAAATAAGAAATGAAAAATACGTTTGCAAGCACTCACACACATACTAAAAATTTTTATATATTTGTTGATTACACATATTTATACAAATAGTTACGCAAAGCGTACATATGTATAGTTTTTCATTTGTATGCGAAAACCGACATGTGGTGCATTACAATCTCTCCGCACGAAAATATTGTTAAAACTAATACAAGCACTCGTTACGGTAACAGAATTGTCATAGAAATACGCTAGCATCCCATCCTGTCTTTGCTACTTACCATTAGATCGAGCATCATAGCTTCAGCATATTGTGTGCATAACAAAGCAATACTACGTAATATTAATTCTGAATAGTGTCCTCTTTACTATCTTCCTCTCGAACTGTTTGCTCTCGACATATAGCGAGAATATGCTTCTCTCTTCGAGAATTTCGACAAACCTTCTACTCCAGCACGAAAGACATTCAATAAAAAAAATACGTCGGCAGTAGGAAACAAATACTAAAATAAAATAAAATTAGGCTGGATTACTCATAAATATATTATAGAACATTGCTTGTAAGAAAGTGTACATTTTTTTTTTAAATTTGACTATTACCTGTGTTAGCTGTTTTTTATAATCTCGAGTTTTTAGCGAAAATTTATATAGTCATTGAATTTATAGGTATACACGTCAAAGTTGGAAATTATCTGACGCTACATGTCTACATATAAGGTTTTTCGAATAGTTCGAGCATATTAACTAAAAGTTGGGTATCAGACGATTCGATTGCAACCAGCAGTAAAGACTTGCTCGATTTTTTCATATATTTACAAATTTGTTGCTACAATTGCTAACAGTAAATTTCTGCAATTGAATGCTCGCAACTGGTCGGAACTTGTCATTGCTATGCTTGAATATAACTGCAGTTTGGTCGTCATTCATGATTCATAGCATTTTGCGAATTTTATTCGTATAAGTTTAGCTGTTACCGTAACCTATTGTTATTATATACAATAACAACGGCAAAAGTTGTTTCGACTTTTTTAAATTGCGGTCTCACAATAATATCAACGCAATATACGTATGTTGGCTGGTGTGGTTATTCCTATATAAAAATGTATTTAAGAATTAAAGCCGTCAATATATGTTTTCAATTTTTTATGTTTATATTTAACTTTTTTTAAAAATCTTTCTTCATTTTTTTTTTTTTTACATGAAATTTACTCAAGCATTAGACATCATTTTAAACTACACTCTAAACACCATTTTACACTTCATTGATTTCTTATAAAGTTAGTTTCTGTACAAATATTTACTTGTGTACCGCATCAGTCAAGTTCTCTTTTTTCTTGATTTCTTTTTCCTCGTCTCTTCCAACGATTTTACACTCGCTGATTCTGAAAGGCTTTAATGGTATGTATGTTTAACATCTTCTAAGTAAAACATCATTTAACAGATGAAGGCTTTCTTTTTTACCTCGCATGCTTTCTGTTTTTTTCTTTTTTGATTTTATTCTCTATAATTTTCGGAAGAATATTTTTTGTTCACAAATGAATTTGCGATAGTGACATAATAATTTTTTGTTCTTTTTCATAATCTCCACTGGATATCTGATGAACTACATATAGTGATTTCGAGAAGATAAAACTTATAATGCTAACAATCACATCATGAGATTAACCGCCGGCGTGTTTTTGGAGCTTTACAGTGGGATTTTTAGGGCGAAACTCTATAAACAAGCCTCCAAGCAAAATACTTCGGAATATTTTTCTTTGGGTCTTCCTGTTGCTAACATTATATATAATTCCCTTACGAACTTTTATGAAAACAAATAATTAAGGAAAACACGCCTAAAGTTTTATGCAAGCATTGAGCATATATTGTTCGCACTGCGGAGAATAAAACTTATTTTCCTTTAATACGGTGACGTTTATAACACCCAGAAGGAGGCTTCAAAGACCGCATCTAGAACATATTGGTGCGGAAATGCCAAATCCTAATAAAATCCCTAAAGAGAGAAAAACCAAATGCACATTCGCAGCGCGTCCGAGGAAAACGAATACCCGAAAAACAGATTAACGAACTAAATATCAAGCTATAAAATTTGGTACTAGTAATATTACGGTAAAAATGTATATAAATAGAATATTTGTGGAAGGCAAAGACAGTAGAAAAAGAATCTTTAACTTGAGCAGTTGAAAGTATTGCCAAAAATAAATTGTGAATAATCCTACATTTAAGGAGTGTAATTGTAAATAAAAGAACTTTGAAGTGTATTTCTATTGAACAAAACATCCACGATCCAGTGATACGGACTGTATTTTGATAAAGCGAATTTCATAACAACTGTTGTCGGAAGTGAGATCGTGGAAACCAAGAGAAATGGTGAAATTAGAAGAACTCAAAGTGGATCAGCTTAAACAGGAGCTGGAAAAAAAACCTTCGTACAGTCGGTAGCAAAGCGGAATTAAAACAAAGACTGGTCGAACAGCTAGAAAAAAGGCAAAGATGGTACAAGCATACCAAACGTTATGCAGTTTATGCAGCAATTGCAACCACAAATGAAACAAAAACAGCAACAAATGCAACAACAAATGCAACAGATAGAATCAAAAATTGACGAGAAAGTTCAGGAAAATCAACGCATCCTGCGAACACATTAAGGCAAAACGTACTAGCAATTCGAAAACAAAGTTAATGTGCTGGAAGAAAGAGTTTATAATGCGATACGGCAGTTGGATGCCAGAACAAGTGCAAAGGAAGAAGATGCAGACGCTATGAAAATTGAAATAAAAGCCTTAAAAAAAGAAGTGGCTAAGAGCTACAATCTAAAAACGCCACTATTTAACGACACCAATAGCTTCAAGCTACAATATGGTGTTGTTGCAACAAAAAATATGTGGGATGACGACGAGAAAGCAGTCGCGTTAATAACTTCCTTGAGAGAAGCAGCAGCGGAAATTATCCAGATAATCCCGGAAAAAAAGAACGGAATTCGCTGCAATTATGAATGCGAGGTAAGCCACCTAGAGTTGTCTTCGCGCTGTCAGAAGCTGAACGAAAGGATCCAAGATTACGCTACCGAATTCGAACGCTTGGCCAATCTCGCGTGTATCGGTGTGTCCAACGACGTATTGGAAAGATTAAAAATCGAGTCCTTTGTTAAAGGACTGCGCGACGCGGACGTTAAACGAGCTGCACGGATTTCGCCGAAAACGACGTTTACGGAAACGTTTGGCTTCGCGCTTACACAAGAAGCAACTAGGGTGCTGTGGACGTCAAGCACGAAGGTGAGACGCACGGAAATTACTAGCGAGAACGATAGTTTGGATGTGGTCTGCGCGGCACTTCGACAAGTCCTGTGCGAAAATAAGCATATGTCGGCTTCAAAAACACGCAGTGTTATGCCTGCCAAAAACCTGGTCATTTTGCACGGGAATGCCGATCAAAGCACAAAAGAACACACTCCACATCACCTACACGGAATATTAGTGAAAGTGCCAGCGAAATATCCAACAACCAGGCGTTAAACCAAAAAGAGTCAGCACAGCGGGGCAACGGCTGACTAAGAAATTTAGTAGCCCTATGGTTGTTATTACTCAAACAAAGAGAAGTAACAGCGGCCTAAAGATCGATGGGAAGATCCAGGGCTGTAATTACATCATCACGCTGGACACTGCTGCTTCTCATTCAATTATCAACAGTACAATAGTCAAAGAACAATTCGACCCATTAATTGGAACACGACTTCGAACGACAATAGGTGAGGAAGGTGCTATTAAAGGAAAAATTATGAGAAACATTTCGATTAGCGACGTTTCGATGAAGCATGAATTTCTGGTAGCAGATATAATGGACGAGGTAATGTTGGGGATGGATTTTATGGGAAAACATGGCTTCGTACTGGATATGAAAAGGCAAGTGTTACAATACGCTAATGTGACTTTGCCGTTGACTGTGGGATACGACAGACAAGCCGAAGTGTTACAAGTTGTAGTACAACGACAACAGATGGTCCCTCCAAACTCCAAAGTAATAGTGTGGGCCACTGCTACCTAAGGGCTAACGCTAAGCGAGGTATGGTTTGTCGAGCCGAGTAAAGACAACGTCATCATTAGAAAAGCGGTTGTCTCACCGGTCGAGAATTTAATACCAGTACGGCTATTAAACCCAACCAGCGTTACAACAAAAATTCATAAAGGGGATATTATAGCGCAATGCCAAAAAGCCGAATATCTGGTAAATTATCAAGTCGGAAACCCAAATTCATGCTCAAAGATATTCCCAGAGGCTGAAATTCTCATAAAAAGATGGACTAGCAGTAGAAGACATATGTCAAAAAGTTTTTGCTGGAAAATTGGTCCATCTTTGCCGTCGTTACAAATTCGGGTAGCCGCGCTAATGTTGCGAAACATATAATCAACACTGCAACAGCTGATGCGATTCGGCAATGGCCTAGAAGAATTCCACTGGCAAAAAGAGAAGAAGTGGCGGACTTGATCAAAGATATGCAAGAGCGAGAAATTATCGAACCATCGAATAGCCCTTGGGGTTTGCCAGTAGTTCTTGTTAAAAAAAAGGTGGGTCCATCAGATTTTGTGTGGACTATAGGGAGTTGAACGAAGTGACCTAGAAGGGTAGCTAACCTTTGCTTAGGATCCAAGTTACCTTAGACACATTGTCGTGTTCGCAATGGTTCTCAACCTTAGATTTGAATTGTAGATACTGGCAAGTGGAGGTCGCCGAACACGGCAAGGAAAATTTCGCATTTTCCGTTGGCGACGGCTTATATCAGGTTACCGTAATTCCGTTTGGATTGTGCAATGCGTCATTAATGTTTGAAGCTCTCTGCTCTCCTCATGAAAAGTTAATCAAATTGAAGGCATGTTACGAGGCACCAAAACTTTGCACTCTGGAAGGTATGCGGCAGGCCAACACCAGACGATTGGCCGTGCCAAGCGAGAAATGCTTCGCCGTGAATACCAAGTGCTTTGCCTGAGCCTTAATAAAGTCTACGATTAATTTAGGTTGTTTGTTAATATTCGAGTGACGTATCAAGTTGTTGAGCAGAAAAATTCAAACAATTTTTCATACTTACTAACGTCGATTGCCAGCTGGAAAATAATGTTCAGCGAACTAAAACCGTGTAGCATTGTGAGCGCTGAAATTTATTTCGTAATCGTCATTTGATAAAATTTTATTAATTATTTAAAAACGAAAATTAGTGAAATATTATGTGAGCAATGTAACTGAATAGGTTTTTAATGAGTGGTAAATCATATAAACCAAGTGAAACCAGGCGATATTACTAAAATGTATGTACATAGAATTCTATAACCTATTTTCACCAAAAATTTTAGACTATGTCTGGCGCCATTTACACTAGCTTTGCTAATTGGCAATAATCAAAGACCAATAATGAATGAAACTCTTACCTCGATGAGCTCTATGGTACGGTGCGTATAAAATATATATTGGAAATCATAATTCTCGTAAGTTGAGTGCATATTGCTCAAAGTAAAGACCATATTCACATACTTTGTCCTATTTACATGTAGTTTTTTAATAGTTCTGGACGACTCAACTCATTCTAAGGAGATAATAATAACGCGCAAAAGGGCAGGAAAGGAGTAAATCATTGTATATGGTAATTTATTTTTTAATTCATATCTGCGGAAATCAACTACATTGTAGATTTAACTGAATTATTGAACATTAAACCATCAAGCATTTTCATTATGCGGTCAAGAGACAGAAGAGAATCTTATTCATACAAAAATTTACATATAAATAAATTAACAGAAAAGCGAAATAAAAATTATTCAGAAGAAGAAATGTAGAAGAAGATATGTACATATCTAGTCCAAAAGCACATTTTCACGCCACACACTTTGAGGTGAGAGTGTATTCCTAAACCGACACAAACCTACAAACACTTTGCAGTTGGCTATAGTGATATTGTGTAGTGCATTAGAGCGGATTATAGTATGACATTAAAAACTTATAAGCTTTTCTTTAAGCACAACATCGGTAATGTTTGACTATTAAAAAGAGTTGCTCTTGCTGTTTACATTAGACGGAGGTACGCGTACGCTTTTCCGCCAATAGTATACTTTCTATGCTCCAAAAAACAGGCTTCCGAAGTATATTTACTATGATCTCATTTGTAAATCCTTATTGATAGGTTTTGAATTGGTTAAGTAAAAAGTGTGTTTGTTCGTTGCCAATCATTGCAAGTTGCAAGTTGCAATGCCAAACACAAGAATAAATTTTTCAAATGCTTATGTACATAATATTAAATTACTAATATATAATATACGCAAAATGTGAGAATAAGAAGAGATATGTAAGTGTGACTAGAAGCAATGTCCAGACATGTTTTGATTTGTTTGCATTCTACACAAAACACAAAACACATTACGTTTATCCTTGCCAAGAAATATGCGCAAGAAATACTACAGAGCATATACATTTTTCATAAAAAGAACTTTGCGAATCTGTTCAATCTTACCTGTCTGTCCATCTGCATGGCTTACTGCATGCATGATATCTGTTGCTCACGCTTGCAGAAATTTGAAACTTGACAAATATATAAATCACGACCGCAAACTAACTTTAAAATTTTATCTAACTGGGCGAAAACAAAATGGGTCGTTCTATTCGACCTTTTCACTTGTATTCGTTATGCTAAGCTACTGATGTATGCTGACGATGTAACACTTTTTCGTGCGATAAATTTCACTGTAAAAGTGGAGTCTTTGTAGTCAAATATAAATGATATTGCCTTTTGGTGCTTCAACATTGGGATGTTATTAAACCAAGACAATGCAATAAGAAACCCTTTTCTTGGTGCGACGATTTGCCTACTAATTGCCGCATTGGGGATTATGTATTGGGTAATATTTTTAATGATCTAGAGGTAGCCTCTGACTCCAGATTAAAATTTAACCAACATATTGAAACAATTACGAACGAAGGCAAATTACTTATAAGATTCATGAAGAGGTGACGTAACAAATTTCATAACTTTTAAATAACTAAAAAATTTTATACAGAGGCTGTCAGTTAGAGAACACTTGGCTGTGTGAGAACCAAACTACGGGTGTCGTATTTGGCTTATTGAATACGTTGAAAGAAGTCTCTTAATTTTCGATCACTGACTACCATATCTTTCGTTTCTATACTATTTACCATTGTATATGGGATAATATTGTTGGTAAATAAAGCGGACTATATCTGTAATCGAAGTTGTTATTGTAAGCAACATTGTTGTTTATTTTTTATTATCAGTATTATAATGATATTCTTTGTAGTCTTATGTTGCTTGTAATATTATATTATTTATAATACTATACTGTAAAGTAATGTGATGTCGTAAACCTAATGTAGATATGTGTTTGGGACGGACGATAACGCGTTGAGGCGAAGGCAGATAATAATCTGCTAATTGTTTTTTTCGGTAAACGCCTAACATTCTATTTTCTATTTCCATTTGTTTCTAAATTTTCTAATCTATTTTGTCTTTCTAAAAAGGTTTTCACAAAACTTTAACAATCAGATCAAGCAGGAAAAATATTTACTAAAATATAATTTAATATTAAAACTTACATACATCCAGCTGGTATCACGGGTTTTGTTATGTTGGCCATTGTAAGATATCTGGATATTTCGATTGTGGTGAAATTGTCTTTAATATCATGATGAGTGCACACAGCATGATGGCGAGGTTCATATCTTTAGAAAAATGAAACTTATGCCATAAAAGTGCTTCAATTTCAATTTAACGTGTTTTCAAGAAGATTACAACATAATTTATATAACAGTATACGCTCAAATACACATTTATGTGCACGGTATATAAGTGAATTGCTCACGCATGCTCACACTTTGTATGTACGAGCACGTAAGTAGGCTCACAGAAGAAATAACTTCTAAATATTTTAACGAACGTATGTCGAAATTGCCTTTATGTATATGTGTATGCAAGTTTACAGACTCTCTTACTAGGTAGAACTAAATAACAAGAATGGGCAAGACATCTTTCAAAATAGTGAAGAACTAAGGGACTTTTAATGTAACTATTATTAATAACGGGTGTAGCGCCAGCCACGTAGCCAATTAATTGCTTTCTTTTTCATTTTCATTATTTGTGTAAGGAAAAATTCTATTAAAAGTTCCTTGGCATGATCGGTAGCGTACAGAACTTTGCGTTTTGAAGTGAATATTAATTTTAACAAGTAAGAAAGGTATATTCGCTTAGGTCTATCATCATTAAAACCTTTGACGCTACGTGCTTTTATTAATGTCATAGAAAAGTCAATGGGATAAAATTTATCTTTCATATTTTAGTTCACCTAAAAGTATTGTTAAGAAAATTAATCCACCACGTCGTGATGTCCACCATAATTAACACACTTACCACCATGTCGTGATGCACGCAATATTTATATTAGAATTACGATATCTTATGCACATAATATATCTTTATTTGAAGAATGTACGAAATACTTTCAAGCATTCTGTCTTGTTTATCTTATGATTAAAAAGCATAAAAGCTCAAAAAAGTGAGAGAAGAAAATTTAATCACTTATAACTTTGTGTGGCCATAGCCGACTTTTTTAGTTTTTGCACACAAATAGTATTTTTCCGTAAAGTAAATGTAAAAAAGTTCAATCTTCTATCTTTTGTAATTTGTGAGTAATAAGAAAAGACGCGCGAATCTTTGTTTGGAAGAACGGAGTAGCATTCACTTTACGCTTGCGGCCATCTCCTCTGATCAATTCAGCTTATTTTCAATACCAATCCGAATGCAGAAATTTCCAATGTTTATATCAAATTCGAAGCCCGCATCTTCATTTCTGCGATTAGAAGAGTGTCAACAACCCACACCACTGGCTTCATCTATTGAGAACTTTACGCTGATTAAGAGTATATAGGATCTCTGAAGCTTCCTTTGGTGGCAAATTGCTTCATTCAAAAGCAAAGAAATCTAAAACAGAATTGTGCCAGAAGTGTGAAGGTTCAGTTAGTTTCTCCTGATTATAAGATATGTGGAGTAATACACAAGAAGAATAAATTGTGGGTAATCTTTATATGATTCCTTTTTTTTGTTTCTATTAAAACAAAAAAAAAAAAAATAGGAAACAGTTCTTTTTAATCGCCTGAATGACCGAACAGACAAAGAATCTCGACGCAACTCAATGGTCGTAGGTGTAAATCTCTCTCTCACGGTCTAGTTTTGCAAATAAACCGATAGCCTTAGATGTTAGTGCTTTAAGACTTTAGTCTTTAGTTAAACAGAAACATTTTTGATATACTTGTGGTTTTTCTTTCTTTATTTTTCAATGATGAAATTTTTGAAACTAGTGTTCACCAAAAAGCACAGAATTACATATATAGGCTTTTGTTTTGTAAACGTTGTGTGTGAAATCATTGCAAGAAATTATTAGCAGAAGTTGCGTCAATACAAAAAGTGAGAACGAAAAACAACGCCATTTAATGGCTGCTAAATAAAAACGCTACTACTGTTGTCAATAAGAGAAACCTCAAGGTCTGTGGGAAAGTTACTGTCTCTTAATTCGAAAATATTCTTAATCACTCTTATTATGTAGTTCTCTCTGCTATTACCTAGTAAATTATATCAAGCAAGTGTAGTTCAAATACTTACTTATGCAAATTCTTATACGGAAATATACGTATGTAGGCACGAATAACTCCCCATATTTCTACATTATAAATCTTAATAGATTTTCAGATTACGTAGTAAATTTCGCTGAAAGTCATTGCAATTTTTATATCAATTATATATATGAAGCGAAAAATATGTAAAGAAAAAGAAATATGCCAAAGAGGATTTGCTTCATAAGAACAACTCAAATAAATGATAGATAAAGTTCATATGTTCTTATATATTATATGATGTGTTCATATGTGGCAGTCGCAGTAGTAGCATTATTAGTACGTTAAGACAATGTGCAGTTGGGCTTAAAATCATAAAATAACATACATACATATTTATATACATTTGCGCTTCATATATATGTACGATGACGTTGACGACGACAATGATGATGATGAAATTGTTAATATTGTCTTTGGCTTGAGTAACCTTTTTGCCAAGATACTGAATAACAAGGATGTGTAGGCAAACAATTGTGTGGAAGACAAAATATTGAAATAAATTCTTTTTTTTCGCGTTTGTTATACAAAAGAAAATCCAGAATGCGAAAGAAGGCAAAGCTGTGGTAGCATATGTATCAGACGGAGAGTAGATGAAGGATGGCTGTGATGAAAAATTATTCGCTTAACGATCAGAGAAGAGAAGAAAATAACATTTGTTATACGTTGTTAGCGAACGAACTAACAATCTCACTGGAATTGTATTGACGTGCGCGTATATGTGTATATGTGTAAGTGTTTGTTTTGTGCTGAGCCATAATGCTGATAAAACATATGAAATTTATTTATTGTTAAAAAGAAGGAAAATTTTTCAAAGTAATTTTTTGCGCATTTCGTGCTTAAGTAAATCTTAACGCTGATTGATGCAAAAATCTTCAATGATTATTTGATTAAAGTTTACTCTTCATTAAAGATATTTCTTTTGTACAAGAAATTTTTCAAATATTTCCTTTAATTTTGACAAATGGCAAAAAAATTAGTTCTAGAATACGCTGTTTTCAAGTTTGTTTGCTTGTATGGTATGCATGTATGGTGTTGATTCTGAGTTTCAACCATAATTGTTTGGGTTTTCATGATGCTGATGTGGTTGAGTAGCCCTTTTTAACTAAAGCACCTGCTTATTCATTCACACATGCAACCGTATATTTACATGGCCATCAAAACACATGTCATTGTACGCTGGGCGCTGTCATCGCAGCGGTTTAAGCTAATACAACAACGACAGTAGATGCGTACAATATCCGCGAAAGGGTGCGCTCTATGCTTCTCATTTAAATTTGCATAAAATTGGCCGGTAAAATTTGTAATATACATAAAAAAAAAAAAATATCAACAATTTTCTAAACAGTCAAACTGAGAGCTCGAGAAATCAATGATTTGTCAGGATTTTTTTGCCCTCTAAAAAGTCATAAACACAAATGCCGAGTTGTTGGGTGTCGTTGAATTTATTGCGATAACGCGGGTAAAAACAACTTTTTTTTTGGCTTTTGTTTAAAATTTTCAAAAATGTGGTGTTGGTTGCGTTATCCTGTGGTCTCTGGTTGTGAAACATAATTTTTGTTGTAAGTGAAAACGGTGAAGGCTTGAGGCTTAAAGGACGGGGTAGATAGGCAAGTTTTTTCTTATTATTAAAGCTAAATGTAAAGATAAATTTCATGATTAGTTCCTGAAATAATGTATATTTTCATCATTTCAAAGCAAACGTGCTTTGGTTTCACAGAGCGTAAGAATTGCGCCGTTTAGGGTTCTTTTGTTATGGAAAATTTAAAGATTATGAAGTCATACGTTCATCTGCTCATAACGCATAAAAATAAATGGACAAGAGAGTTTTTTTTATTTCTAGATGATATAGTTAAACAAATATACTTCAAGTTAAATGTTATTATTTAAATTTCATAAAAAAGGACGTACGGAATAAGTTATGAACGGGTTTTCAATTATTTTTTATATATTATACTGCTCATATCATACTGTTCCTAAGCAACTAATCAACAAAAGCACGTCATTGTTTGTCAAAGATAATAAAATTGAGAGAAGATAATAGAATTTTGTAAAGTAGTAAAATTAAAGTGATTGTTGGTATGCTTGCACGCAAATAGGAAAATTTTATTCAAACTTGTGTTAGACTAAAAGAATAAAAGCAAAATCAAAGCAAAAGGACCTTAATTAAAGCGTTTTTAATAGCGAGGAAGGCTGGAAAATAAACGGTCTTTCTTCAAGGGAACCAATTGGTTTTTTCTCCTTGAAACCCTAATTCACCAGGACAGTTTCTATAAAAAAGGGCTGATGTCTAAAATGACATCACAACCATTCAGAATTCATTTGTAAATCTTTTCTTAAACAAATATGTTGTATGCTTACAAGGCGGATATATCAGATTTATCAAACTATTGACATTGGAGATTAAAAAATATTCTGAGGACTGATTTGCCTATCCCTGTTGATAGTATACTACAACTGTAGGGTATTCCAAATCACATCTTTAAAACAATATTTTGAGTTGTTGAATTTTGAATCTAGTTTTTGTTTATCAAAATAAATATTCTTTTAAATAAAAATTTCTACATAAAATCTATTAATAACAAAAAAGTGCTGTAATCGGCGATCAAGAGTGCTATAACAACCTTATCTAAACGTCTAAGCGTCCATTCATTATTATTTCTATTAAATATATTACCTCTATGATCGGTTCCGGGATTAACATTTTACATCGGTCTTATAGGAAGTCATAATAGCATAAGCAAGGAAATAAAAATATTTGTGTTATCGCTACACGGATTATCTTACATGCCTTCTACAGTATAGTGGTCTTTTACGGATTTTAATTAATTAACAAGCGGCTTCATGCGTCTATTTTTATTTCTAACTTTTGATCGAAAGACGGGTAACGCTTTGCTGAGTATTTATATGCGGATTTAATACTTTGTGCCCTGTTTTACCACGTGTTTGTTATAACGTGTGCCGATGACGGCGGATTATTGTCATGTCAGATTAGGTTAACCCAATTTGGGTTTTTATTTTCATTCATTACCTCCATTGCGAACTTCAACTTTGAATTCTGTCGTTTTATTTTAAGTATTTGTACATTAACATATGAATCTACCTATAAAAATAAAATTATTTATTAAAACGTAATTATTCCTTTTATATTTTATTTTACACAAGTCAATTTGAAAGTGCAAAATCAGGAGTACCAAATTTCCTGCAGAACCACGCCTTCGTGTTGACATTAACACTCCACCGAAGGCATTACGCATAAAATTTTTCTTTCATTTGTTGACCCCAACAACTGCAAAATAGAGACGAAACAGATCACCGGGTCCTTATGCCATCCCCCGCATCAATTTTTTTCAAAGTGTATTCAAAAGCATCTTTTGATACTTTTGCAAAAATCTACATGTAACAAACTTTAATTTAATCTTAATTTAATCTTATAACGCAAGAGAATGTGCACCGTCCCTTCTACGTCTTACAAGATTTGTTTTCCGCCCATCTCAATGTCCCTCTACTGGCAAATAACATAACGTGATCAAAGAAACCATTCCCCTTGATGTACGTATATTCCTCAACGCTACTTGCTTATTTAATAACAACCTTTCATTTACCCTTTTTTCAATTCGTTTAGTTAAATGGATTAGATTTGTTGATCCTTTGCGCTTTGTCAACGATAGCGACAGTGTATGATGGTGTATGCAAAGATTCATTATACGCAGTTTATTACAAAATCTGGCGAATTAAGAGTATTAATTAGACAGTTGGAGCCAAAAGCAGGAAAAAAATTAATATACCTGCCTTTCACATCTTTATAATCTTTTGTGTAGATTTAGCTGTTTGCAAGTAAACAAATCTTCTGGAATTTACTTTATTTTCAATTTCCGGCTGTTTTACTTATAAATGCAAATCTAAATCATGCGTGAGCTATGCTGCTTACGTCTGATTTAACACATTTGCAGGACCGTTACTGGTACCTTTTTTGTGCATACGTCACAGTCCTGCGATTTATTCGTCCTATTCTCATTAATTCTTTACGCCTCTTTACTTTAGCTGATATACGCCGATGTTTCTCGATTTTAAAACCTGCATATATCCGACATGACGGCTGCCATTAGGAGAAGTCAGAAGTGCGGTTGACATTCTCTCGATTGCTATCTGTCACGATCGGCGTTGCCCATCAAGTAGCAATCACATTCGAAACCATATCAGCTCATAACCCCTCTGATTTGTGGTCAAATTGTACAAACAGTTTCTACACTTTGGCAATTCAGAATCCATCCACATACATAATATGTTGCAAAATAATTCAAAATAACATAAATACGATATATATACTTTTGGAGATAATTGGAGGAAGATAAGATTATATACAAGTAGAAGAGGAATGAAAACCAAAAGTGCGCGGGTAAAACGATCTTGAAACTTTGCTTAAACGGCGTCTTGAAATGAAGGGGTAAATTCGATTATCTTCAGAACAAGCTGCAGCTTGAGACTAACATGCCGTTAGAAGCTTTTAATTTTAAAAACTATTGAATTTAGGGAGGGTATTGGGTGCTAAAGAGGAAATTGCCTCATGCTTGATGTTAAAGGCGTGAGCATAAATTACAAAATCATTGAGCTTCAATTTTTTTGAGTCCTCTTCTTTCGTTCATATTTGTGTGCCTTTTTAGTAGATTAGAACTATCTGCGTTACTTAAGGCACCACAAAAAATTTTAGGCTACTTACCATGCTTCATAGAATTGCGGTTGCATATTATCTTTGTTTGTACTTAAACAGATTAATACATAGTTTTTTTAAAGCAACAACCATTGTACAGGATTCGTTTCCCTTCTTTAGCCGAATGCAAAAGATTAATGGACCATTCGATAATATGGGTATTTGCTTTTACTACCTGCGTGTTAATTTTTTCTCAACTTGAATAATTTTTTGATGCGATACCACGCATCTTCCATGAAGAGTAATCTTAATTTGTCGATTTAAACGCTTACAATATTTAGGAATTCAATAATTTTTCTTTTCTTCTTAGTGAAGGGTGCCAAAGATACGCTTCAACATATACGAAAATTACTCGTTTTAAATGAAAATAATTTTTATACTTCATTAAGCAACAGTGGAACCACTTTTGTCTACGCGCATGGCGGTGTAGTTAAGACCCTTTAATATTCATAAATAACTCTCAGAAATGTTGTGCAAAGAGCAAATTTTCTTCGGGGATTGCTATGCAATGTCCTAGAGGTGATTTAATATATTTTGCACCACAAGTATAATAATAAAAATATACATTAGAAACTTATTTAGTGTTTCTGAATTTTTTTTTTAAGCAAACTAGAATTAATTGAACTAATTGTTAACTAACTAAATCCAAGTTGGAAATGCTAATTCTGTTTGATATCCATACTCCAATTTTCTAATCTTTACTCGAATTGTAAATAGTGTGTGCGACGAAAAAACCTCTTACGACAATTTTCATTAGTTTCGAGGTCGATACTTTCGGCCATTTACCTTAATTCTTACCGAACTTTTGCTTTGCGAACTGGTTGCGGTTTTGGAATTTTTCCAATCAATGGGAACTTCCAAATGTAAGTTTTACCACATTACTATTATCGTTTATATGAAATGAAACGTCCTAAGAAAAAATGACTGGACGTGAAAAGGAAGAATTACGACTTTAGCGGAAATATGAATCTGCATTTTTAACTTCCTACGAATTTGTCCGTCAGTGATGTCAAAAATGAAAGTAAACAAATTATATACAAATCTCGAGACGAGAAGAATAGTGAAGTAATATTTCTTTAAATCTATATATTTTAAAACCACTTGACGGGTGTGCTCAAATCATATAAGCTTAATGCGAACGCACCCTTCCAAAATGGCTAACGTACATTTTGGCAATTGATTCTCCTCCTCAGTACAAAGAAAACCTTTCTAATCTTCTTATAACCTTATTCAATTTGATTCCGATCACATGTATTGCATACTAAACCATATGTTAAAAAAAACTTAAGCAGCAGGGGAGCTTAACCTTAGTTACTCGTGACAAATGACATGTGCTATTTTGCCATTTTTATGTGTAAATACGTTCGCACACATGCCAGTGTGCTTTTCAAGCTTTTACATTTCTTGTTTATGAAACAAGCAAATGGCCTTTGGCTGTTGTTTATGTTAGTCACAATATTCGTTAAAATTTATAACACGTTTTTCTATTAACTTATATTTTACCTACCAGTCTTGTAGGTATTTTGTAAGACCTCATAAACAGCAACCGCACACACGTACACCCGTAGATTTCCTTTCAAACCAGCACCAGCATCGGCACAAACTGACAGACTTCAAAAAGAAATTTTAGTTCGTTTTATTTTTTCTCTTTATGGCCGCATTGAGGGAATGGAAGAATAATAGTCTTGTCGTTATGTTCGCCATACCCCGATAATGATATTAGATACTGGGTAAGCTTTTAACTAGTATGACGTTCTTAATCAGTTTGTTCGTCCATATTTACGCCTATATTTATTTTGTCCAAAGTCGGGAAAATTGCAGCGTAGCCTATCATTGTTGATTGTATATAAGTTGATTTCTAACTTTAATATTGAACGGGCTTTAAAACCCATAACAGGTAACAATTTTCATTAATTACAAACAATGCAAATTAAAGTGGCGAAAGAAAAAGAATCATGAAAAAATTTTATGGATTTACTGTCACATGTGGCATATTTTTATCTAATAATATAGCTATACCTAAAGATTTAGCAAGGATGGGTGTAAAAGGTTCGACTTGAAGCGTATAGTATTTGGCTAGCTTATTTTTTTCATTTTTATTATGTTACCAATAGTCCTAATAATTTTTGTCGGTTTCTTAGAAGTAGTAGAAACTGTGTTAATAAAATCAGTAGCTATTAGCCTAATACGTTTATCAGTAAGCTGTAAACGGAAATTTAAGGGTTTTTGCTTCTTAACGTTAAGTAAAGTTGTTCGCTATAATGGTATATTTTTTGAAGAGAACATAAAAACTTTCTTTGGTGTAACGGTGTGCTGTAGTCTTAAAATCACGAAAAGTTACAAGGGCCTTCGGACAATTTACTGAATATTATTGTCTTCTCTGGACGATCTTAGTACTTCCCATGACTGGTGAAGCGCATGTTCTGTAAAACGACGAAACCTAACCCTATTTTCGTATATAATAAAAAAATCGCAATCAAAAATGTTTAAGAGAAAATTACAAATTATTTGTTTAATGTCATTAATTATTGAAGAAAAAAACTGATGCAAACTTGAAATAAAGGCGTGACATTTTGCGTAAACATCTGTTAAGGTATTACTACCAGAGAAATGCAAAGATTTAAATTGGAAAATCTTACTACCTTTCGTGCACAGCAATATATTTGCGTCTCCGGAAAAGAAAATATATGAGAATTTTGTTGAAGGAAAACAATTCATTGATTAATCGATTGATTTTGTTAGTTACTGTTTTTTTGGTTTGAAAAACAATAAAATGAGTTATGAAAAGGAATAATAAAGGAAAAGGGGGCATCGCCTAAACCTTTCTTCAAAATTTGTGGAAATGAAATCATCGCCAATGTTGAAGACGTAGCTTTGGATTGAGAAAGGGGGAAATTCAAATATTTAATTATTTTTTTTAAATGCAAGTCCTGAGATTCGTTCTGCGCAGAATTTTATTAATATTTTTTGAGAAAATAGTGTTAAACGGGAAGCTTTAGTTGATTTCGGAAACGTTGAGTTGCGTGTGTGAAAAACTTCTCTTTCGTTTATTGGAACAAATATAAAAAAAGAGAATAAGAAAATGACGAATAATAGAAAATAATTTCATATCATTAGGGAACTCTGAATCCGGTATTATCCTTCATAAAAGGAGGAGAGCGGGTTTCTTTGATTTTCTTTTCTTTTTGGGTATCTAAGCTGGTTTAAAAATGAAAAAAAAGTGTTCGTTTTACCAATCGCTGCAAAATTAATTTGTCGATTTACTTTATTACACCAGTCCATCAATCAATTAATGAACATTTAATTCCTTAATAAGTTTCTAGTTTTATTATTGTTATATTGCTCAATTTGCTCTGTTGAGCCTTGAATGAGTATTAAATATCAAATTGAAGTTAATTGAATAAAAATAGAAAAGGTGTATATATGCATTAGTTATATTTACATATACAATTAGTTATATTTACTTTCGCATCTTTCTTTTTCTCTTCATTATTGTGAAGTGAGTTATAATGACACCCCTTGTAACACCGGTTTTGATTATATATGCTTTTAAATATGTCGGTCTGATTTACAAATCCGTATGGATAAGTTAAATTAAAGTATTAGTATTAAATTTAATGTAATTAACACTCCGCTTGAATTAGCCTCAGTAGACGGCAAGCCATGTCCCATTAACATTATTAACTTATAATTTAATTAGTTAACATTTTATCATCCGTAATATGTTATAAGTGCATAATAAGGCCGCAGACTGCTTAGACTGACACATAGGTGTCATTTCTGTGAAAAAATTTACTTAACCTATCTGCGCGTTGCAGTGGTTTCAGTGACGTTACTTTTGCGAATTTAAAAAAGTCGGAAAACGCTTTTTGGTTACACATTCCTTTTTTGATGGGAAAAATGCCTCTCAAGCCTAACGTTAGCTTCAGAAGCGTTATGAAAATCTTAACACTAATCCGAACACAATGAGACATTTGAAAATTGAACTTAAATGTTTTGATTGTTTCATATTGCATTTGCAAGTTACATGGCCTGATTACAGTGTTAGTATAGCATTTTCATATAGATTTCTTTCTTGGATAAAGAAGTGAATTTAAACTATAAATCACAACTAAAAATACTGCAGCGGAATCCATTGGAGACCCTATACCAACAATACAATTATTCAAAAAACGGCTTTAGAAAGTAAGTTGTTACCTGGAAAGTGGTCGAAGTGACCCTCGGATCAAAACATGCCGATGTAAAAAATTTCATAAATATATCTCAAAAAGCGGTACCCGAAGGACAGTTAGATCAATACAATATAAATGCTTCTAAGTGTTAGACACTTTCGGACAACTCCACTGTGCCACAAGTAGAACGTTGTATAAAAATTTCATCAAAATCTTAGAGACGCATTAAATCGGTTTTAGCGCTTTTGAGGGACGTCGTGCCTTCCAACAAAGTCGAATTATGGAAAAAAAAGAAACGTTTTTTCTACTATAGACACAATCCCATCCTTATACAGCTCCGTTTTACAGGAAATTTTCTGAAAATTGCCGTAAAGAAACAAAATGCCATTAATTTCTTATACTCGAAATAAGCGTAAGAACTTGAGTCAGATTAATCGTGCACCAGTTACAAGGAGTTTTGAAATTGTGGATGATACGGCCATGGATACGGTTTTGAGAAATAGTTGAAACCCTTTAAATACATAATTATTTTTATTAACTGTCCATTTTTTTATGTTAAAGTAGTACTCATATACTCATATACTCATATACTCATATGCATCATATGTCCTTACTTGTCCTATGTTTTGAACTCGAAAACCCACTATTCCTTACACAAGCTAAATATTTGTCACTATTCCTATCTTTTTCAACATATGTCCGATGAGCCGGCTAATATTACCTGTTTTTAACACCACCACATGAATTATACGCACTTGCCTTTGTTACAATTCTACTATAATGTTAATATTCTTATTTGTTATATGATAACCTGTTACACCTTTACAACTTATTCGAAATATATGTATTATCAGGAAAAGATTTGGTTACTATCGCTCGCCCTCTAGTGGCCCAGAGATTCTTTCAAAAAATTTGTATATCTTGATCCTCCATTGTCGACATCCACCTAAAATCACCACTTATTTATGTAACCAGCCGACTGAGCTATTCATTCATTCCCGTATATATTACTATTTTGGGCACTTATATTGCATGGATAGCTTGGCCGGCACAAATAGATATCAATTATTATTCTAGTACAAGCAGCAAATTGATTATATTTTCTAGCACTTATCCTATGCAAACACTTTGCACGGTAAAATATAAATCAAAACTTATTATTTTCAGCACTTAATAGCAAGATACCCAAACTTGAACGATATTAACGCTTTTGTCTCACAAAACACAAACACTTGCGTTTTGTTAACATTCTGACAGATGGCTAAAAGACTTGAGCAGTGTTGACATTCTGATTTATCGAAATCGAATGGCCAGTAGATAGGCCGTTCCTTTTTCCTTACCTCTTTTACTCAGATTGGTGTTGCCAAACTGATAAATCCCTCATTGGAGAGTATGTTTTGCCAGCTCGTTTACTTTCCTTAACTGTCAGTAGCCTTACAATGCCTTAAGCTACTGTACAATACGCGCACTAACAATATATTACGATCATATTCAGTATATCTTATTTAACGTAACATTGACTAGTTTGTTATATCGTTTTATCTTTATAATGTAAACTTACTATCGACCGGACTTAACTGCGGGCACAAGTCTACTCCAGACGAAGGATAGAAGGGAAATCGGATGCCGACGTCACTTCACTTTCTTTTCGCCGTTGACAGTTGATTTCTTCCATCCCTTTCGAAGCTGTATATTTGATCTTCGAATAACATCGGTCACATTTGTTACATCTACCAGGGTCGTATCCTAAATTACTAACTGACTTTTATAATGAAGTATTTCTAACATGCGGTATACGACGGAAACCTGACCCAGTTTTGGTTCCCACAATAATTTTTTTAGTAAAGTGATACGTAAAATCGCTCTGACTTTCGCAATCGACATTAACAAATTGGCATGTTTTTATATGTTTACTCCTGCTGCAAATTCAACATTTCATTCCAGCAGAAAATGCGTATCTCTTGGTAACCGCTAAAAAACCTAAAAAACCGTAGATAAAAAACTAATATGAATATATCTTTTATAAATGAAGTTTAAATTTTGAATTTTTCCACAAAGGAACAAGAAATGAATAAAAGGATTTAACTCACAATGTGCGAAAATTTCATTTCGATTAGTACTTCGAGTTTTACGTAAATTTATGAAATATGCAGATGTTCTCAAGCCTTCTTACCAAAATTTTAAACATATATGAAAAAAATTTACAAGAGCAGACTAAAGTTTTAAAACATAACTTAAACTAGATTTGGAATCATTCCACCACTGATTAGATTATTTTGAAACATTATTAAGATTTAGTGTTCGCTCAAAATTTACATTGCGACTTACACATTCTTTGGGTGCAACGTACATTGCGATTATAATCACAGAAATTCTCTAACTGAAATCTCTGCATGTTTATGTTCATAAAAGTTCATTTCAACGTAGTTTATCGAAATTATGCAGAAATTGTATTTCGAGTCAATTTTGATAAAAAAATTTTAATGGAGTATAATTTTTAGAATATTAAACAGCAACAAATATAACATGTTACCTATACACATAAATAGGTTAACGAAATCATTCACATTTCCAAACAAAAAAACGTTCAGCGGGAGGAAGGTAAGGTAAGAGACAAAGAGAAAGGGATTAGGGGTGAACAACATATAAACAAGTGCTACAGGCCTTTAAACTGTGTTGATGGTTTCAATTTATAAAGGGTTTTAATATAATTATATTTACACATGAATTAACGGTGTTGATGACTTCCCTTTCCCTGAATGTGTGTGGACGTGTGTATGTGCTTTAATGAAATGCGCGTATTAGCAATCATCGAGATAGAGTTACAATCAGAAAAATACTAAAGTGCTGGAGGGCTATAAAATAAACTAATAAAATTTTCACACAAACGAGAACTCGAGAATTATTGCTTTAGATATTAAAAAATAATATATAATAAAATGAAAAATAATATAAAATATAATGTACTTGTATATAAATTCTTAGTCTATACGCTTAAATTATGGCAATATGATGATTCCGAGTATTTTCCTTTTACGGACGCTTTTTCTTCTAACTTTATTGATCGTTTGTGGCGTAGGATATAGCACAATCCGAGACACTCGGAATCATTTTCTGCTCGTCTATTTTTATATTGAGAAAAAAGATTTCACGAAAAAGAATAATTTTTTCCGGAAACTCTACCGAACTACAGCAGAGCAGCGTGGCCAACTTTGCGATTTAATATGATGATGCGCAGCCCGTTTTCAACACAGCTAAGAAAAGTCTAAGCCTACTGATATGGTCATAGTGTTGGGGGACTTCAATTTGTCACAAATCAAGTGGTGTTATAGTGATAATTTTAACTGTATGGTCTCCACTTCAATGTCTGATAAAGCTTTTGTGTTTCTCAATGAATTATTTAGTTGTAATACTTCTGATTGTAATGGCAGACTGCTAGATCTTTGCTTTGCCAATTTCGCTGCTTACAGTTTAGTTTACCGGAGGATCCATATCATCCAACAATTTGTATTTCCTTTTATTACAGCAATGATGCTCCCTTGAACTACTCTAACGTGCCAACTTTCCCCAATTAAGATCATGATTACTGCTTAGGACTCATCTTTTACGTATTACGTTTGATATCTCTGCAGGAAATATTGAAACCTTACTGTTTTCGTTCTATAATTTATTAAGCCCAGCTATTTCTACATCCGTTCCGATCAAGCAACCTCGTCCCCGAAGCAAGTGCCCGCCATGGGTTAACAAGACAATTAGATATTGCAAAAATAAGAAAAATAAAATTATCAAAAAATTTATGAAAGTGATTCTGTTATACGACTATTTTGGCTATTTTGCATCAAGGCATAGATTTAATTACCTCAACCATCAATTTTATTGCGGATACCTTCTGTTGATAAAATCCTAACTGCTTCTTAATTCCAGATATTTTTTTAAGTTTGTCAACTCCAAAAAAAGATCTCAAATTTTCTTATTACGGGTGATTTTCTCGTATTTAAACTAACTTTTCACCTTAACATCCCATTATGATCCAAAAATTAATTGGTGTTGTTTACGGTATCGGTTGCTAAGATTTTGAATGTTTGCGATGGGTTAGGAGTTCACTTGCAATTTGACTTATTTGACTGGTTTTGGGTGTGCTTCTGTACTACTTTTAAGCATGCTTTTTTCTTTCATTTTTCTTGTTCTTACTTATTTTTATATATATATGAATTATTATTTAAAAAAACTTTTTTCCTAATTTATTTTCCTATTTATTTTATACCAGTTTTTAATATTAACTAGTCTAAGATTTACTTTTGAGCAGAAGAAGAATTCGACTGTTAACTTGTTCTAGTTGAGTTTAATGTGTAAGTAAGTAAAAATAAAAAAGGATAAATAAAATAAAACACATATTTCGCATTTGCTAAAAACAATAAAAAACCCACTAATACTAGCACTAGCAAATATCGTTACTTGACAAAATGGTTTTAAAAATTATAATAAATCGGAAAACCGTTGACTTCTCAATATCAATTTCAGTTTTCGAATACTTAAGAACAGAAGTTGCGGGAAGATGGCAAGAAATATTATTGTAAGCTTTTTTTAAAAACTTTAATTAAGCAAATAAGGTAAATAACGTTTTCTCGCAATATTTGTGTGACTACGGTTAGTTGATGAATTTTTAAACTTATTTTACAACTAAGTCATCTTAATCCCTTTTATATATATATTTTTGAGCTGAAATTAAAATCAAAATCCAATAATTAAATGCGCATAAAAATTAATTAAAAACTTCGCGGTACTACTTCATTTTCTCTATTAAAAATCCGATCATGAGTTAAAAAAAAGCTGCTTTATACAAATATATTTGCAAGACCAATGTTTTTAAAGTATTTTTTAATACATTAATTGATAAATTATTTAAAATTACAATTTTTATAGTGCCTAACACTTACTTAAGTACGTACGTGAACACAAACACACATGCGGTTTTTGCAGGAATTTAAACATACATTACAAAAATATTTACAACCACAACAATGTATATATTCCCTTGTGGTTAAAAATGAAATATTAACATTTTTTACTTTTTTACGTAACCCAATGACACGTTTGGTAGCAATCAAACAAAAAACTAAATAAACAATGGAAAAAATTAAAATATGGAATTATTAAAAGCTTAAAATAGACTTAGTTGAAAAAACGAATTTGCACTGTCGGTATGTTAAGGAAAAATCTTTATAGGCAAATGGCTATACATCCTATATGTTTAATATTCTGGATACATTCTGATATTGTTCACCAAACAAAGTTAACTGATGCTTTTTATCGTTCAAGTGGTCAGACATACAAACGTTTTTGTTCGTTCGTTTCGATGAGAAGTAGACTTCAGCCTATTTTCTAGACAGTATTGCGGGCTTTACCATGTTATGCGGTTCCTCGGTCGTTGTGCTCTATTCGAGCTCGAAGGTAACAAAAGGATTCAAAGGGACTTGCAGTGCGGCTACAAATGCTGAAAAGTAAACCTACAGGAAGGCTGATAGAAAGGGAAGCTTCAGAATATTTTAGGCGACAATTCAAAGCCTATTAGTAGGGGTGTTCATATATTTATCAATGCCAAGTACATATTTGATGCAAAAAACTTTCATTCGATTATAATTTCTACGATTTGCTAGTTTTTTTCTTCTTTATTTGCACAAAAGGTGCTTGAAATTCGTCGCGAAGCTTGTATACCAGCTTACCTATCGGTCCTAAATACATTTTTTTTAAATACCTTTTTTATAAAACACTAGCGAAAAAATTATTACGTGTTGTGATTTGGTTTAATTATTTATAAAACAATGATTTTTTTTTAATTAGTTTAAGACTAATGATATTAAAATTTATTTTTCTTGCTGAATTTTGTTGTTTAGTTTTTGTATCTTGTAAGTTAATATCTATAACAAAAGAAACAGTTCGTAGTGTTTGCAACACAGTTAGCCACTGAAGGTCATTAAAGCGAATTTTGAAAAAGAATTTTGAAATTTGTTCAATACCAAATATACTTTTCTTAATTACTCTTCTTTGAAATGAAACTAAAGGATTAATATTCAGTGATAGTAACTCGTTAAAATAATTACGATACGGGAGAGAACAAGGAGATACTCGAACGAATGCCCCAGACAGTCTTCTATTTGTCTCTGACGTGAGTGTAGAAAATAAATTGAATAGAAAATAATTTCCTGAAACAATTTTAGTCGAATCAGGAACACTACGACGAATGTAAGATCTATTATATCGTTTCTTCCAGCCATAATTATTCAGATTACAGTAATTGATCACTTCTTTTACAAAGATGTGAGGCGTGGAAATCAGAAAACTGCGCATTTTTATTTTTATTTTTATTTCTTTATTTTAAGGAAGGAAAATGACTAATTTTAAATAAATTATTCCACCATTTTTTGAAACTCTTTGTCTCACTAAAAATTTATAATAACATTAAATGCTTTAAGGCTTTAGTTGTAAGCGTATGCTTGATACACATTCATCCACATCATTATATGTTCACTTTTAGTAACTTTTATTTCCCAGGAAGTAATTTTATTTTTATTCATTTTCTCTTTTACATGAGTAATCATATCTTAGGCCACCGTTGCTTAAGGTAAATAAAGGAAATTTCATAATTTTTATCCTCCTAAACGAGGTGTGGACGGGTAAATGGATGGGCCAATAAGGCCAGACAAACTTTGAAAAACTCTGCAAGAATTGTGCATAAGTTATGTGAAGAGGAGCTGAGCTTCGGTTGCCTACTATTATTACTATTATACACGCTTATTAGCATTAAATTGCAACAGGCTGTGAAAAGCCCCAAGTGGTTCTAACAATCAAATTTCGAATAGATAATACTTTGCTTAACACCAAATGAGCAAAAGAATATGACTAACTTAATAAGCTCAAACTAGAAAAAAGAATTTGAAAACAAGCGTTCAAATTGTAAGTGACTTAAATAATTTTTCAAAGCAGTTTAATTGTAAATAACATGTCAGAGAATATAGAAACAAAATAATTTAATAACATGAAAATAAATTTATTTAGTAAGAAAATAGTATGGTAAAATAACATAATAAAAGCATAATTATCTCAAAAGACGATCTTCAACATAGTATTACTTCACTAAAAGCTGGAAGGATTTTAACCGTGTGTGGCTACGGCCTTCTGTCGGGGTTATCTAATTGGCTTCTCTAGAGTTTTTATCTTCATTTCTTCCTATTTCCTTTAGGTAACAAAAGTAGTATTCAATTTTGTCTTACATCTAATATTATAAGCTACTTATTCATTCAGTAACATTTCTTTTTCTGGGCGTACAAGCCAAATGTAATGTTAACTCTTTCAATTCTTTTAACCTGTCATGACCTTAACTTATCCGGTTATATCATTTCCTTGGTTGTGGTCAGCCTATGGGATTTCATGTATGCAAAATAACCTCTCGGGACTGTAAGTAGTAGGAAAAACGCATGGCATGTCGACTGTGAATCAAGTGTACCCCAACATATATGTGCTTATACGGATATTTCCTGATTTTACGGAGACACGATGCGTAGTCGTCGTTGGTTGGAAAAGGTGATCATTCTTACGTTCGGTGTTGCTAATCCATTTATTAGTCGCAGACAGCCTCTTCCTTTGAACGTTGTTTTTTAAACCTAACTTACTACTAAACCAAAGCTAATCAGCCTATTATGCGTATACAAACACTTGAACCTAAACGTGGGACCAAATCGCCTCCAATGCAAGGGGGCGTTTTGCTTCCTTTTTAAAATTTTAGCTAGTCTCTGTATCTGCTCGATTCAGCTGTCAAATGTTTCGGGATTGTACATTATGATATCAGTACCTTTTTGTCGATCGTTACTTTGATCTATTGCGAATATACATTTACTTATTGATTCTATGTGCGTTGCTTATAAACATTCACTTCTTTTTTTCGATCATATGTTGAGCTCGTGATTTTGATGCTTCTGCATATAAACCTAGACTTTATCTCTTTTGATTATATATTTTCCACATAACGCACATTGAATCGCTCCTTAAGTTACTTGCATATGCATCGTTTCATTTCTTTTGATTGTCGACGTACCTATACATATTGTCGTAGACATTCGCACGGTTATAAACATGGACTTGGTCTTTACGTATTGAATTATTATCATGCATATACTTATTCTCGCCTATACGTGCATTGAATGGTTTTTATACATATTATTCGTATTTACCACTCAACTGCTATGCTTACACATTGATTACACACATTGCTTCGTTAATTTGTTCCACTTTCTAGAACCATACACACTATTTTCAAGGTTTATTCTCTTTACATAACATAAATCACGTATTGTTTACACTTTCATAGTTCGGTTTTCCTTTACTTATACATATACTTTGTATTTGAACTCAACTCCCGTCGAAAATAAGCACACATTGATCGCGGTAAAATCGGTTTTCCGTTAATACTCTTACGTCGTGCATAAACTCATTGTAAACACTTATAGCTATAAGCAATCAATAAGCATGTTGTTATACAAGCCAATACACACTTTATAACGCATACATTCGATAGCATGGCTGGCTTAACTTAGTCGCTGATTCCGAGTATATGACTTCGCGGATAGGGGATGGCAGACTTAATTTAGCCACTGTCCCAGAATGACGTTTTGGGACGATTAGAGAGAGTTGAGTTGAGTGAATAGACATTTAGGTATTAACAATCGGTCCAGGCTCATAAGGTTGGCTGTCGTAACAAAAAAAAATAAATAAATAAATTCATACCGACTAAGTTCACAGCCTTTCTCTCATCTATTGTTAAAAAATGTGAAGGCGTAAGTATTTTCATTTTGAAAATTCTCGGAAAAGGATTTTGTGGAAAGCCCTGAGTTATACCCCAGCTAAGAAGCTTCTTGACTCTAGTTTTGCGAATTTGGTCGTCATAAAATAAGATTAAAATAAGCGAATCTAAAGTGCAATCCACATGCCTTCCCTCCAATAATTCTGGTCAGAGAATGCCCATATTGCTTTTCTTGGACAAGCAGCTTCTATTAAATTCCAAAAATAATTCCAGATCTTTTCCAATAATAAACTTGCTCTTTCATGCCGCACATACACATTAACCATAACAAACTATTTTTCTTTCACATCAAATGTGTATCAGATATGTTTTTTTTTTTTTTTAAACTCTTCTCTAAAATCGTCAAGTTATTCAAAATAAGAACCTGCAAAGTATTCACAGCCTGCTCAAAGGATTTCGTACAACTGGACATTATAGATTTTTTCGATGACCGTTTCTTAAACGTTCCATTGACAACATTGAAAATTGTGTTACAACTTTTAATACAACTGATAAATTTCCTTTATCTTAGAAGTTGGCTGTCTATTAATTCTATTCTATTTTCAATTTGTTTTTTTTTTTATAGTTATCTTATTAATTAAAATTTTGCATTTTATACGGAAACTTTATGTAATTTATTTTGCGCTTTTCATTGCGTTACGGGACCGTTAATCCCAAATTAACTCATGGCTTTCGCCATACTTAATATTTTCATTCTACTCTTCAAGCGCTCCTATTTAAGAAGAACAATGAGTCTATTCTTAGGAAATAAACAATCCGTCCTCCTCAATTCCTCGTCAATTCCTCACTAAGGCCATATTTAATTCGAAAGCGGCACACTCAGGTTGCCGCATTCTACTTTTTAAGTTCTTTTATTTCATACTCATTCCATTGAACTGCTACGAAAAAGCCAATCCTCCAGGTTGAGACGTCTACTATACTTCATTTAGAATAAACTCATTTTTAGATAAACAACGTGATCATTCTGTTAAGTATTCTATCTTGTTCACACTATAAGTCCTCCGCAAAATATTTTTCGAAAATTTTAGTCTTTTATCTTTCGTAATTTATGAGTAATTAGCAAAAATCAACTAATTTTTCTTCAAGAAACAACATTCGCACAATTTACGCGCCCCTGTGAACGTGTCTTTTGACCAATTTTTTTCCTTTTCAATAGCAATACCTGCTTTTAATATTTCTATATTGAATATGATGTAGATATCTTAATTTTTAAGAGAATGTGAACAACATATATCAGACATATATATAAACACAGAAACACAGACGGACAGGCATGACTAGATCGATTCAGAAAATGACTCTAATGAGAAATATTTATAGCGTCTTCCCTGAAACTTTCTTTTGAATGTTGCCAACCGTACGACGTATATTAAATATTAGGTGCTTGCATGCATTTTGATCACTTTTTCACTTGAAAAAGGAATTTATTGAGAAAAATTGGTATGAATTAATCAAAATATTTTTCATAATTTTTTACAATTTTTTTCTTTCTGGGAAAGTGGCGATAATTTGTTGAAAGAACAATATTGGTTTGGCAAGGTGCCAATCGTCGGTCCATCTTTGCGTCTGTTAGTTGCTATTGTTGGTCTTTTTTGCAACAATATGTCGTTCAATGTGTGCAATTGACCTCTGTGGACGTCCGCAGTAACAGTTTCATTCCACCACACCTTGCTGATTCCGCCATATGCACAATAAAACTATATAGCGATGAATATTCCGCTTCGGTGTCGGTATGGATGGATTTCCTGGACTAGGATTGTCGTAGTAGACCTATTTTCATCGCCAGTCACAATACCGATAATTGAAATATGGTGGAGCAACATCACCACGAGCTAAGCGATTGATGAGCTTGACAGTAGATTTCTCTAAATTAAACAACGAAAGGGATAAATGTTGAAAATGCAACTTTGCACATTCCATGATTAGCGGGTGTGCACACTGAATAACTCAACAATACTAAACGAAAACCTATTATTTCATATAGAGAAACGTCAAAATCATATAACCGTGTACATTAATACCTCGCATTACTTTATCATTTTCACCAATAGAAGTTGCCACCCAAAATCCATGAATCACCTATTATATTGTTATGAAATTCGCTTTTTACAAGATACAGTCCGTATCACTGGATCGCGGAAATACTGTTCAAAAGAAATACACTTCAAAGTTCTTTTATTTTACTACTTTGTCTTTCACAACAGTAGGAGTATTTATTTACAATTACATTTCTTACATGTAGGATTATTCACAATTTGTTTTAGCTGTACTCTCAGCTCAAATGTTCTTGCCCCGCTCACTCTCCCTTCCACAAATATTCTATTTATGATATAGTAATATAACACAGTAATAACATTAGAACGTACAAAGGAGGACAAAGCTTTGATATATTTATCGTTTCGAAATTTTACGCTTTGCTACAGTAGTAATAGTAATGGGTTAAAGAAAAATTCGTATAAATTGCATAAATGATTCTGGTTATTATATCGCATTTGTGTACAGACTAAAACCAAATTTTATATTTGCGTATGTCATACAGATTGCGCATATTCATTAATAGTCAAATTTCTGTATTTCAACGACGTTAATTGCAACACTCTCATTAGAAGAGAGTACGCAAGAAAGTCGCCTACGTCTTCTTGGCCCACGTGATTATTAAGGTAAAGAAATTAGTTTTTTTGCTCTTCACTTGTAATCTAGGACGTTACAATGACAGAAAATTTTCTGCATAGTCTACTACTAACTCCTGAACATCTGCACAAAAATGGGACAAATATGTCACGCCCACTAAAATTGCAAAATATCGAAATTTGATTGCTAACCCGGTCAAACCATTTGAAAGACCCTAAACGAAAGTCAAGTTGCATATATTATTAATCAGCTATAAATTCTGAAACAGTGTAGACATGTTTTTCCGCCCGTCTGTCCTACTTTTCAGTCTGTTGTTTATTTGCCTGCGGTAAACGTCCTTCTGGTCACAAAACGGACACATCAACTTTAAATTCGATCGAAGTATTGGTGGTGCTCACCAAATCGGGTAAGGTACACGGCCGGAAATAAACAAGTAAGAAAGTTATCTTCGGCGTGGGCCGAATCTCGCATATCCACCATTACATTTTTCGCATTCTACTTTCCAAGTTCTCTTGTTTCAAACCCATATCGCTAGCATTATTAAGAAAAAATTAATCGCGGTGTCTACCGTATTCATTTTAAACACGATCCAATTTTAGGCAAATAACATATTGTTATGAAATTCGCTTTTGTAAGGTACAGTCCGTATCACTAGATCGTGGTTATTTTGTTCAAGAGAAATACACTTCAAAATTTTTTTATTTACAATTATATTCCTTATATTTAGGATTATTCACAATTTATTTTTGACAATACTTTCAACCGCTTAACTTATATATTCTTTTTCTACTCTCTGCCTTCTGTCTCTGCCTTTCACAAAAATTCTATTTATATACATTTTTACATTCATATTACTATACCTAATTTTACAGTTTCACTTTTAGTTCCTTAACCTACTTTTCTAGTACTCGTTTTCCTCGGCCGGCAGCCGCATGTTGCGAATGTGCATTTAGTTTTTCGCTCTTTATGATTTTATTACTTAGCTGGAATGAACAGGATTTGGAATTTCCGTAACACTACCCTCCACTTAATCTTGTTCGTCCCGAACAGGGTCGTTTCGATATTGCGTCTGTCGGTCCAGGTGTACCACTTTGAATTTAGTTCTGCCTTCGGGATGTTTTCGTGTTTGAAAGACAACTTCATTTATCCTTGTGATGATTTTGTACGAACCTTCCCAGTCACAGCGTAGTTTTGGTGACATATCTTTTTGACGTAAAGGATTGTACAAAAACACTAAATCCCCTTCCTTAAGTCCATCAGCATTAGCCCTTAGATCGTATCATGCTTTCATCCTGTCACTTACGATTTGCGTTCTACGTCGAAATTATCGGTGCATATTATTCAATATCATCCTCAATCGAGCAACATATTCGGTCTCGGTCCTTTGGACATTAGGGGTAGCATCGGATTAGATTCGAACAAAATCCGCGCCGGGGGTAGAGTAGTGGTGTTGTGCACTGGTGAGCTGAATGCCATTAAAAAGATTGTTATTTGTTCACCCCTGCTGATTATCATCGATCACTTTCCGCAGATGTTCTTGGAGCGTTTGATTAGACCTTTCCACCATTCCGTCAGACTGAGGATGCAATGGAGTCGTTCTAGTTTTATTAATGCCAAATATGTGGCAAACCTCTTAAAAGACCGAAGATTCAAAGGTCCTATCTTGGTCTGAATGCAGATCGATGGGGGTTTCAAACCGCGTAACCCAATTATTGACGAATATTTTCGCTATTGTCTTTGTTTCTTGGTTGGCTATGGGGTATACTTCTGACCGTTTATTGAAGTAATCAATGACTAGAAGTACATATTTATTTCCTGCATTGCTGGCTGGAAATGGACCAGCAATATCCATTGCGATTCTTTCGAAAGGTGCACCCACGTTATACTGCTGCAAGCGCCCTCGCGGCTTATTTTTCGGACCTTTCGATTTGCTAAGGAATCCTTTATAAGCACCCAATAGAAATTTTCCTTGATCTTCTCCACGGTTTTTGTTATGCCAAGATGCCCTCCGCTTAACCCGTTGTGGTATTCCCTTATAACTTCGCGAGTTCTCCCTTGTGGGACCCTCAGCAAATTCTTAACCGATGAATCATTTTTACTATGCCGTAAGCGCAACAAGCATCCATCTTCAACCATGAGGCTTTGCCACTGGGCCTAATACGACTTCGTAATCGGACTTTCTCTTGAAATATTTACCCATGTGGAACGCTCTTCCTTTTCTATGGTCTTTCCTAATGTGTTTAAACCTTCGTCGGCCATTTGAACACTGCGCGTGTCTTGCTTCGAAAATCTTCCGTTGGGCTCCACTATAGTCTGGCAGATGACGATTCCTCCTTTATGCTCGTTTTTTACGCAGTGTTTGCTGTGCGGGTCGCATGGTCGTCTGGACATAGCATCCGCATTGCTATGCGATTTGCCGCTCCGGTGGGAAATCGAGAATTGGGAGGATCGCAGTTTTTCAATCCACCTGGCTAGCTTTCTTTCTGGTTCTTTGGAGTTGAGTAACCATGGCAGAGCACGATCTGTCTTTAAGAGAAATTGTTGCCCATAGAGATATTTGTGGAAGTGCTTGACAGATTGCCAGCAGTTCTCGTCGCGCAACGCAATAATTTCTATCGGATTTGGATAAACGCTTGCTGAAGTATGCAATGATCTTTTCGTTACCATCAATTTGCTGGGAGAGCACAATGCCACAGATCTTCTGCGCTTGCATCGGTATCCGGTATAAATTTTTCTCCCGGTACTGGATAAGCTGAAATGAATGCTGCGCATAACGTCTCTTTCAACTGCGTGACCGCGTGCTCTTGAGACTCTCCCAACATGAAGGGCCGATTTTTCTTCGTAAGGTCAAGCAGTCCACTTGCAACCGTGGGAAGCCTGGGTAAGAATCTGCGGTAGTGTGTACAGATTCCCCGGAAACTTCGAACAAATTGTTTGTTCGTGGCCATTCTGTTACTGCTCTTATTTTTTCTTCATCCGTATGAATTCCAATCGTGGAGACCTTGTGTCCTAGATATATCACTTCCTTCCTAAAGAATACACATTTTTCGCTGGTCAATTTCAAACCTACTGCCTGTAGTCGGTGAAAAACATTTTTCAGATTTTTTAGGTGTTCCTTGAAATCTTTAACCATGACAATAATGTCATCCAAATATACCATGCATGTCTTCAAGAGCAACCCTTGTAGCACGAAATCCATTAAGCGTTCAAATGTGGCAAGCGCGTTGCATAATCCAAACATAATTACGGTAAACTGATATAATCCGTCGCCAACGGAAAACGCAGTCTTTTCCTTGTCATGTTCGCGACCTCCACCTGCCAGTACCCACAATTTAAATCTAAGTTTGAGAACCATTGCGAACCTGACAATGTGTCTAAGATGCCTTCGATCCTAAGCAAAGAGTAGCTATCCTTCTTGGTCACTTCGTTCAACTCCCTATAATCCACATAAAATCTGGTGGACCCAGACTTAACAAGAACTACTGGCGAACCCCAAGGGCTATTCGATGGTTTGAAAATTTCTCGCTCTTGCATATCTTTCATCAAGTCCGCCACTTCTCTTTTTCTTTCTAGGCCATTGCCGCATAGGATCAGCTCCTGCAGTGATGATTATATGTTTCGGAACATTAGGGCGGCTACCCGAATTTGTAACGACGGCAAAGATGGACCAATTTTCCAGCAAAAACTTTTTGGCATATGTCTACTACTACTAGTCCATCTTTTTATGAGAATTTCAGTGTCTGGGAATATCTTTGAGCATGAATTTGGGTTTCCGGCTTGATAATTTACCAGATATTCGGCTTTTTGGCATTGCGCTATAATATCTCCTTTATGAATTTTTGTTATAGCGCTGGATGGGTTTAACAGCCGTACTGATATTAAATTCTTGACCGGTAAGACAACCGCTTTTCTAATGATGATATTGTCTTTCGTACATTCTTTACTCGGCTCGACAACCCTTACCTCGCTTAGCGTTAGCCCTTAGGTAGCTTTGGCCCACACTATTACTTTGGAGTTTGGAAGGACCATCTGTTGTCGTTGTACTATAACTTGTAACATTTCGGCTTGTCTGTCGTATCCCACAGTCAATGGCAAAGTCACATTAGCATATTGTAACACTTGCCTTTTCATATGCAGTACGAAGCCATATTTTTCTATAAAATCCATCCCCGTCCCCATCCTCGTCCATTATATCTGCTACCAGAAATTCATGCTTCATCAAAACATCGCTAATCCAAACATTATCTTCGTTTAGCGAGTGTACAAAATAGTTTTAAACAATCGTTCTTGTTTGCCTTGTGTTAATAAGCATTAAACCTCAAAAAAGTGAAAAAACACAATTTAATCACTTATAAATTTGTGTGGGCAAGCCGAATCGTTTCCATTTTTCCACGTAAGGAGTGGCGTGCTTCGTAGAGTAATTATGGAAAATGGCAGACTTCTAACTTCTATAATTTCCGAGTAACGAGCAAAAATCCAAAAATTTTTGTTAAAAAAAGGATTTGCGTTTGGTTTACGCTCCGCTGCGCGCTTTCGCTCCGATCAATTTGGCCCACTTTCAATACCGACCTGCGTGCAGAAACTTTCATTGCTTCCACCGAATTTGGAATCGATATCTCTTTTTTTTCACAGACATGGCTAAATCAACTCAGTGATCAAGGATATATATATACTACAGGGCCTCTGAAATTTGCGTTTGGCTCTTACATTGAGGGAAAAAACGAAATGTGTATACCCCCATCTTACTATGGTGGGTATAAAACTAATGGAAGAAAAGTTAATAGAGTACTAATATTCAAGGAAGTTATTTAACATATAGTTATGCAGACATGATGAATTTAAAAAGACCTACTGCACGATGGTTCAACTTTGAATTTGAAAAAAGAAAATGATCTCATCTATACATCTGCAGCCAGAGAAATAAGAATTTTGATTTTTATGCGACTGACATGTGACTCAACACAAAAAAAAGTTCAATTTTTGCCAAAAAAATTAATGAATACTACTTAAATTAACTTACGCTTCTTATAATCCTTAGAAAGTTGCTTTAAAAACATAGCAAAAAATTTGAATGAAAAGAGTGAATCTTTTTAAAGCTTTGTTGTGTCCAGCTTTGAAAAATCGCGTTTTGAGAAAAACGTGTTCAAAGTTTAATGTATGCGTATATATGTATAATTATTATTACATTTATACTAGGAAAACTTTTTTTATTTAACTGCTTAAAATTGTCCACAGTCATCATTCATCATTAACATGATTCTTGCTGTTAATTGGTCCAAAATTGCATTTAATAGTCTTCATCGATTACTTTAGTTTGCAAAACAGTTTCGAGTGTTATTTCGTTTGCAAGTAAAAAATGATAATTTCATTCTAAAGAGGTATGTTCAATCCTGAACGGATATGAATGGCGTGAAGCGTTCTTTTGGGAACCGCTTGCAGTGAATTTTTGCATATAAACTCGAATTAGTTAGCAGAAAAAGCACAGCCTGAATTTACTTCTTCTTCAAAAGCAGGGCTGTGTTTTATGAACTCTAAATGGGCATGATATAACCTGAAATTGTTGAATTAATCACAAACTCATAAACGACGACTTTCAAATATGTGAACATTTGAATTTCATATACTCCTCCTACATGATAGATACTCATCGAATTCCGTTTCAATACGAGTAGAAAGAACACTATTTCTAGTTATAATTATGAATCTGGTTTTCGCACCAAGTAAGCATTTATGTGTTGATCGGCTGGAATTACAAAACGTAAGCATTTATAATTCACCATAACGTCAAGTAATTAAGTGATCTAAAGTGGTATATTTCGTTCCCAAAATATCCAAAGAAATTGCCTATCGATTTTTTTTGCAATGCGTTCAGAATGTTATGTATTTTCATCCTATCTATGTATTGTGTGTGTGTCTATTTATTAGGTATCATTTTGTTCTGACAAAACTGAAAACAGGTTTCATATAGCGCATATCAAAGAATACCATAATTATAAAAAACTGTATTGCTTTTTTTAGCACAGCCCTGTTCCATCTGTCTGCAAAGAGTTAAAGCAGAGAATTCTAATTAAAATATCCTTATGTACGTCACATAAGACATATATTAAATTATAACCATATAAATTGGCCAATTAACCATACAAGCTATCATACCGCTATCAAATAATACATGTGTTTAGTGAATCATATTACACACATGAAGTCATAGCTATTGAAACGTATATAATTAACTATAACAACCCAGAAAGTAACAAAAGCTATGGTTGTTAACATATGCTATGTATCTTACAATATAAAATTGTAGACATGAAACACGTATAAACATGAGCACAATGAAGAAAATTATATTCGGTCGGTGATGACCGAATCTTTTACAGCCATCACCGTTATACTAAAAAAGAAAAAAAAAGTAAAAGAACTAAACTTTCATGTTCCATAATATGAAGTGGGCGCGGCTAATTTTTTCTATTTTCAAAATAAAAGTTTTTGCCGCAAAGACGTGAGGAAGTTGTAGGCGTGTGTTTGGGTAAGTTTAAGCTACTTCCAAATTCTTTTGCAAATTTGTAGGCGATATCTTCATTTTCGCTAACGGGTGAACGTTACCACAAATACTACAGAGTTTCGCAGACGGACAGATGCATAGAACAGACGACAATGTGATACGCTTAAATCGATTCAGCATTTGACGCTGATCAAGACTATATATAATTTGTAGTGTCACTTTCTTCTGGGCGTTGCATATATTTTGATAAAATGAATACACCCCTCGGTAATAGATATTAAAACAGGCTGGAAACTATATCCAATTTAATATTGGAAAAACAAAGAAAAATTTATATTCAATAATTTAAGTCAATTTACTTTAAAATAAAAAATTGGTTGTTTAATAAACTAATTTTAGGGACAATAAGAAAAAAATTTTTGCACAACGAATGTATGTTGGGATTTTGTCAAAATCACGCTTGCAACAATATAATGTGTACTTAAGCCATTAAGATAACAAGAAAGTTACAAAAAAGTTATAAACATTATAACCGTACCTATTTTTAGAAAATAAAAGAATAAACTAATTTTTCCCTTGTTTTATCGTAGAGTGTTCCAAAATTCGTGAACTCTCGTGACATAATGAACGTTTTTATAACGTAAAACAATCAGTATCAACGAAGGAATATTTCAGAGAGAAAGTTAAACTTTGCAAAATGTATAAGTTGCTTTGACATGTTCGGCTGTCGGCAACGTTCCCAATTCTTTATATTTTCAATTTTTCACACTCTATCAATGAAACTATACGCAGTTCTTGAAGGAAAAATGTAGTTATCTGGCTATTTTATAGTTTGTCGAATTTGATTTAGGATTTTTTATTATTTCAATACATTTCAGGATAAGCGTCATCAACAGTCGTTGCGCGCAATAGTTGGCAGCCTTTGTCATCGATCCTTTTGTAAGGCATTTACTTATTATAGCAAGGCTTTTGAGGGAGTCAAGCATATTTATCGGTATCGATTTTAAAGTTCAGTCCTCATCTTACATTAATTTTCCGCGACGTCAGGTGATCCAAGAAACAAACCATTTAAGGTCCTTTCTGTTTGTTCTGCTTCTAAATGCTTCTTCTCAGTCAATAAGTCAAACCATACCTTAATGTACAATGATGATGTTAAACTGTTTTTTCCTTTAACTTGGAGCCAGAGTCCTGTCGCACTCAATCTGATTTGGATACTTTGGTTTGACGCTCATCAAATTTTATCAAATTAAATTCAGAAAGCCTCATTATCAGAAGGCAATGTCTTTACTATTAAGTATCTTATAGAATCAAATCAATTGAAAAGTACAGTTTCTTTTATTGGCTTAAGAGTTTTGTTCCATCAAAGATTGGGTTTCATATGCGTATACATAGGGAATTTGCGACATAGAACGCTTGGTCAGCGCTAAGTTTTATTAACTTGTGGTCCAAAGAGATAGGCGATCCATACGGTACGAAAAGGCTGTACACGAAATTGGTAGGATTAATACTTCGTCTTACGGTTTTCCTGCAGGTATTATGTTCATACAGTAGAATCTGTTCAGGAGGCTCTTCGTCCCTAATATATTTAGTTAGGGATCCGCTAGTGTCTTTGCTATTTCATGAAAATAATTTGCTTTCTTTAATTCGGCATTTGCTTGAGACACGCACAGCTAATTCCCTTTTGACGCGATATAAACATTTTTAAAATATTCGCGTAAAAAATCCTGTGAAAAAGATATCGGCTAAAAGAATAGTAGATCGGTTCCAGACCAAAAAGCAACTAAAAATTACACAAAAACGATAGCAAAATTCTTGCTAAAGTTTATTTAAGTATTAATTTCGTGCTTACACATTTTAATTCATTGAATTCATTTAATTTCAAGATTTGAAATTTCAATATTGGAAATTCAATAATATAAAATAATATACACAAAGCAAAATTTTATGCATTGTCGCTTCCTAACCATCACGCATACGTTTGCGTAAGACCAGAACATTCTTGCCATCACTAGAATTATTTTGCATAATTCGGGGAATCACACTTATGTACGTATACAGTCGACATAATTTAACTGAACTGTGATATATATAACGTGAGGCTACAATGCGTTTTTGTGAGGAGTCAGAATGAAGAAATTCATAGAATATTCACAGTCACATTAAAGCAAATAAATTCGTGTAAAAAGATATCTTTTCTTTTTAACTGGTGTTAAATCAAATTTGTGTAAAACAATTTGCGCAGAAACAGAATTAGGTGTACATTTATCCCAACTGTTTCGTGGTTAAGCTATTTTAATGGTATCATTGATCGCCGGTTTTATTAGGTGAGGTAAACATCAACATAAGCACTATTTTTGCCGACTTGGGCTATGTGTGAATTTATTGTGTAAAGAAGTTTCAAAATGATCATGAATCGCATTATTGCGGGAGATGAGATTTGTATTTATCTATGCAAACGTCTCGGAAACAACCAATCAATCGTGTAAAAAACGAAAAAACTGCGCCAAACTCGCTCAAAAATTAAGATAGTGTTAATAGTTTTCTTTAGTCGCCGTGTTATTGTGGATTCCGTCAGCCGGATTAAAGTTTTAACAATGAATATTTTTTATGCATTACACGCCGTTTACGTTAAGATATCCGCGAAGCGAGAACGCAATAGATTTAGGGAAGAAAAAAATCAATCGGTCTTACTTTTCGGCCCTTTTCGACATAGTAGTATATTTTCAAAAATAAATATAGACTACTAATTGTTTTTTAAAAAGGACGATTTTATCAAAAAAAAAAAAAACATCATACTGAGACACCTTTTCTTTGTTTGTTTATTATTATTGTTTTTATTTTGTGTTTAGAAATGTAAAAATAAAACACACAGTTGCACAAATCAACAACAATAATTGAAGGTTTTCGAAAAACAATAAACTGAATGCTAATAAAAACTAAAGGATTAAAATATATAAAGATACCTACCTTGTTGACCAGTAGTGGACTAGTAACCAAACAATAATAATGATCGTTTCAGTGTGAAGAAAAAGAAAAAAATAATATAGAAACAAAGAAAAGTACGAAGAAAACCAAGTGTAGTTGAGACATAGGCATTCAAGTGCTCTTAACATATCAGCTTCCGAACACATACACATAAGTAGCCAAAAAAAAATGAAATACAAGCTCTTAAAAAGGAAAACCATAAAGTGAGGTTAAATTGGCAAATAAAGACGAAATAAAAATAAGTGCCAGGACGGACATTCCTATATTTTAAAATATTTGCAAATGTGGAGCGGATGTTTTTCTCTATTTCAGCAAAAACAATATTGCTGAAAATAAATAAAAAAGTAAGCAAGAAGTATTTATAAAATTCCACCGAATAAACTAGTTGCACCGTCCAAGTTTGGTCTAGAGTTTTGAGCTTAGTTCGAAACGAAACTTACCGGAAAAATTAAAAAACAATTTGTGTTTCAAAGTTGAAGATAAAGCTTAAGCTATAGTCTAGAGAATCCTCGAATATATTCAATGAACAAGAGTTACGCATTTTATATTTGTCTTAGGGCATAAAAAAATTTAAAAGAAAGGGCTGAGGAGTTGTACTGTGTTACTCCCTTCTCGGTTTAATAAAACCATTTGATAAAGTCCCGTACACTAAATTTATTAATAAGCTATATGAAAAATTTCTGTAGTAATAGTAGCTTATGTGGTCAAATATCTCAAATTGAAAACAAATTGTTTCAGTGCATGATTCCAATTTTTAGATTGCTGAGACTATATCTGGCATATTGTAGGGTTCTTTCTCCTGGTGCCTACTGTTTATTCACTTTGTGAACGATTTCGAAGACTCGGTTGATGGCGGCTGGGGTTCTTGTGCTTATTCGCTTATATTTCGACCTTCACGTTGACAATATTGTGCACAAAATTTCTCTTGCGCTATGGAAATTGTACAATTAGTATCTATATTTGGTTCTTCGAGTTACGCCGTCTTCTCTCATGTCGATTTTTAATGATTTATTGTATGACATAGATAGGGCGGACGTGCGGTCAAACATATCTTGCACGTTGTTTGTAATGTTAAACTCAGATTTCTTCCTTCGTTCAAGTTATTTTTTAAATTCTCGTTCCTCGACCATTTAAAGTTTACATTTCTAGTTTACAACCGCAAAATCATTCGATTCCAATCGCAAAAAAAGTTAATGCAGCGACTGCAATTGTCAACTCCTTTAGTATTAATATCACGTACCTCCAGATCTTAGGTTAAACGGTGCTTTATTGTATACGTTTTTTCTTTTGAAAAGAGAAATCTCCTCAGTTGACCTTGCATTGCGGGTTCTTCGGCGGACTCATCCGAAACGTTTATTTGTTAACAGGTCTACTGTTGCCATTCTTTAAGTGCGAAAAATCGGACTTGTCATAAAAAGCGTTGAAGAATTAATTTATCGAAAAAATCCCTCACTGCTCGACGATATTTGCAGTCGAAATATTAAGGCGATTGGATGAAAATTGAAGTAGGCTTATCTTTGGACTCGACAATTATGGCTTTGGGATTATCGCGCTTAAAGTTTCACTTTTGAAGAAATTTTCATCTTAGTTTAATCTGCGACCGCTGGCCCAACCGATTGGTTTATTGATTTTGAGTACTGTTATGAGCGTGGTAGCAATTCGCTCAAGGGTTTTTGATCATCAATTGGATACTTCGCTCGTGCTAAGCTATTCAGGGTACACCGAGCATCTATAGTGTAGCTAGACGGCTATGCTCGGAAAAGTGACTTTTAACTCGCTTTAAAATTCCTCCACAAAGATTGGTAGAAGACATTATTTTGGCAATGTGCACAACTTTAGTTGACCGTTTTTAAATCGTCACCCAAATAACCGTTCTTCCAAAAAATAGGCTTTCATACGGCAACGAGATTCAAATGATCTAAAAGAGTGAAAAATTTACTATCCTGAATTTGGCTCACATTGGTTCATATTTTCCCTTTCTATGCAGAGAACTATTCACGAGAACTTATCAATTTTTGCTATTTTAGGACAAAAGTAAGAAGGTAAGTAAGAAGTTTTTTGACAAAAAAATTGACTAGATCAAATTGGGTCCAAATCGGTTCATGTGACATGAACTGAATTTAAGTAAAGCGCAAACTGATGTGACATATGAAAACTAGAATAAAATAACACAGTGTGAAATTTTAATTTGAAATCGTAATATAAATCACGGTTTCAGCAGCGCAAATTGCCATGTGGAAAAATTTAGAACACGAGTAACAATTTCGGTTATGTTGCAATATTAATAAGGCGTGCTGTGGAATTTGAGTAAAGATTTTGTATTAAAATATGAGATAACTTAATTTTTCAATCTGAATCTTCAATGTATATATTAGGTGCCAAGTCCGGACTGTATGGCGGATGCATTAAAACTTCCCAACCGAGCTCCCGAAGTTTCTGGTGAGTCACTGCAGATGTGTGTGGCCTAGCGTTGTCCTGGTGGAACACGACACCTCTCCTGTTGGCCAATTCTGGCCGTTTCTGGTCAATCGCTATCTTCAAACGGTCCAGTTGTTGACAGTAGAGATCAGAATTTAGCGTTTGGCCATACGGAAGCAACTCATAATAAATAATCCCCTTCTAGTCCCACCAAATGCATAGCAAAACCTTCCTGGCCGTTTGAGGTGCTTCACCGCTCTTTTACCACGATCGTTTTCGCACAGGGTTATCGTATGTGATCCATTTCTCATCTCCAGTCATCTCCAGTCCGTTTAAGAAATGGGTCTATCTCATTCCGTTTGGCCAAGGCTTCGCAGATGGAAATTCGATCCATCATGTTTTTTTCTATTAATTGGTATGGCACCCAAACATCGAGCTTCTTTTTGAATCCAGCTTTGTGTAAATGGTTTAAAACTGTTTTATGGTCGATTTTTAACTCCTGGGCGATATTACGACTGCTAACATGCCGGTCAACTTCGATCATTTCTCCGATTTTATCGACATTTTCGACGACCGGCCTACCTGTGCGAGGTGCGTCTTTAACATCAAAAATTCCTGAACGGAATCTACGAAACCAAAATTGCACATAATTGGCTGTTACAGTATCGGAACCATAAACACCATTCACAATTTTAGCCGCCTGGCTTGCATTTTCGCCTTTGTCAAAGAATAACTGTAAAATGTACCGAATTTTCTCTTTGTTCACTTTCATTTTTAACACGCTGTAACTCACAACTGAATGCACCAAACAAAAAACAGCAAAAGAATTTTTTTTACTGCGAAATGTCACCTTTCCAACGAGCATAAATCTGAAATTGTTTGATCGATACTTTACGAGAAATCTATCAGTGCAGTCATCTACCGAAAAAATAATGGATTTCTTTTTCCCCAAACTAATACAAAGCATACAATTCATGAATGTGCTGAGTTAGTTTGGCTTCGGAACTCCCTGACTATTTTAACGTTCGGTCGATTAGGGTTAGCCTGTAAACTTACTTAGAGGATAGCTCCCGTTTTGAAAAACTTTTTACAAGTTTCTCAGAAAACAAACGTTGTGTATGTATTCATATTTAAAACATTTCGACATTTTGACAGCGCAGACCACCTTAGCAACGTTCAAACTTCAATGTATTAACTCTGTAGGGATTCGATTGTCTTCTTCGCAGCTTAACTGGCATAACTGAAATTCATAGGACTATATATTGGTTTTATAGTGACCTTCATACAGAGGCATTTTATTATCAAGACCCACCCTAGAATTTAAGAATAACAACCACCATAATCCGTTTGTTTTCAATTTTATATGAGTAAACGTCACAATTATATGGTGAGTCCATGTGAGACGATATCCTAAATGGATTCCCAATTATTTGACATGAGCTTCCTGCGGTACTGCGAAACTATGAATGGTTGCTGGTATATACGTCTCCTTTCTAAGAATAAAAGTAATGTGCATGTACTATGCGCGATTAACGCTTTTTTAACATTTCTGAGAGCACTGCTTCGAGATGGTATAGGTTGTGTTTCGACGTTATAATGTGAATTACGCGTGCGCTTATAATTGCTGTGTCATCTGCGAACGTGAACGGTTACGCAAAGTAGCGGTTCTAAAACGCTGCCTTTCTGCTAGTGGCGGACTTATTTGTACAGAAAGATGAATAAAATAAAAGTAGGAAAAGCGATTTCTAATTTATGATAAATTTGATGTGAAAATCTGTTGTGCCATGCTTAATCCATATGTAACGATTGTTTGATGGTGATCATCGCCTCTCACACGTCAGCCAATAAATACAAGATGATTTAGGTTAACCCTGAACGTGGACGCAAACACTGGTGAGTTAACGCAAATTATTAAATGTTTACAATGGCCAGAGCTAAATTACTTTATAAGCCCATGATTACATGCACATTTTGAATACTAATATTACCGCCAACCTTTCAACTTTTTTCCCTGCAACATGGAGTTCATAATCCAGTTTTCAATTTAAAATCGCAATCAAGCAAAGCAAAACTTTACCAAAAATGAACGGAGATATATCAAATAAATTAATCTTGGAATAAAAAAATTAGGAGAAGAAAAATTAATTATTATATGCAAATTACTGCAGGGCCTTTTCAAAAACGATATCAAACAACTATTGGTTTTAAATAAATATAATCCCGTACATTCCAAGCTCATGATCTCCTATAAATAAATTTCAACCAACATTATAATAAGTTGCTCGAAAAGAAAAAAAAAAACAGTGAAAATTAATATAAACGCTATTTACAATGCTAAGAATTTATTTACTGTGGAATTTAAATTTTATTAAAATCGAAAAAAAACATATCTTCATACCATATAATTAACATTTTAATTTTAAACAGTCTTGTATCAGCGCGTATGCCAATGAGTATATGCTTTGAGTGTTTACTAAATCCAGTAAAAGTATTTGCCTACAAATGTAAGTCAATTTCAATTAATTTATTGAAGTATTTACTCATTAAGTAATTGTAACTTTATTGAAAATTAAAAGTCAATATTTATTCAACTTAATAAATGCATATACAAATGCGTGCATGCATGCCAGTATGTGACTTTATGGACATATATAAACATGTTTGTAATGTGTAAAGAAAATTAACAAATGAAATTTTATTACTTCATCTAGAGCTGACGCTTTGTGGACGAAAATCGTAGATGGAGGGAAAAATTTTCAAAATTCAAAAACAACGCTCGAGAATAGAAGATTTGTCAACTTCGAATTAGCAACTTTTCGATTGTCACAAAAGCCACCAGATATAGCAGAGGTAAATGCATTACAGGCTTGCATTACAATTTCACAATATTTTGGAGTAGTATCGCTTAACTTATATGTCTATCTTAACTTATATGCTACGTGTTGGTTGTTGTTTAAATTGTAAAGATACAGCATTCGTATGTGCTTATAAAATGATAACTAACTTTCTGAGACATCGACCAATGTCACGTAGCCCGCAAATGCGTACACACTCAATTGAATTCTCTAGTTACAACAAAACCGATACAAGAATAGCAAAAAGCAGAGATATCATATGCCATTGTTTGACTGAAACGCGTAAAATAAACATATCAAGTATGTTGGTTATGTTTTCAAACAAAAGAAAATAAAGCATTTCATGACACAGCAAATGCCTTCAATTGATTAAAAGAATTATTTACGGACCACGTTTCCACCGAAAACTAATATGTCCATCCGATGTTATTTTCTATACTTATTTATTGGCATCACTTTCGCAGTTGGCCAAAAGTTGCATTCACGCAATGTAATTAGCTTGATCGATTGTTGATTCTTCTCTCTATATAATTTACTATGCATTAAAACGCGCTCATAAGCTCACAAATGCAGGCGCAAAACTTTTCGTTTAACTTTGAAAAATACGATAACTGTGTCTCTGTCTTTTTGTGTCTCTATTACTATGATTATTATTTTTTGTTTTTTTTGTTTTTTGTAAAAGCAAGCAAAACGAAAGAACGTGTAACGCACTTTCTGAAACTTAATTAAATGCTTTTGTTACTCTATTCGTTCATCGTGTTGCTCATTCATACAAGTTAAATAAGTTTTCATTTAACTGCCAATATGTGCGAAATGTAAAAGGATTTACTCTGGGTTATGTGTATCGATACGCAAGCAAAGTTTTACAATACCTGTTAGCTTGAATCTATGCGTGCGCCCAACCATGTAGGCAGGTTGAAAATGCTGGTATTTGTACGTGTACATATATATGAAACATGACTTTTGTGATATGCAATTAGTGGTTATCAAACACGCCCCAAAAACACACCTTACAATGTATAAGCAAATGTACGTATCGGGACTTTTATATCCATCAACGTAGAAGTAAGCATATTGCATTCGTCATTCATTTTGTGACAATATTTTGATTATATTCACTCTTTTAACGCAAAAAACTTAAAAACAAAACTTAAATCGAACACATCTATTCTTAGTCTTCCTTCACACAAGAAATTTACATTCTCTGTCTTACTAAGAATCCGAAAAATTCCTTAACCGAAACAAGAATTGAGTAAAGAGTTAAAAAAAGGAGTCGGTTTAGGACAAACCGGACGGTGTCAGATTGCAAGACAGAGCGAAGTTTCATTCTCTTAGCATTTATCACATAGCTTACCGTACACATGATACATATTTTGATTTCTAGCACAAAATAAAGACTGTATTTACGTACTGTGCATTTACATACTTATAAAAAGGTAATTGTGGCTTCAGTTAGTTGATTTTGTGGAAAGAAAAATATAATGCGACGAAAAGAAATTTTCAAAGCTGTAAACCTAAAGAGTGTAATTTATAGAACGGGGAAAGCCATTAATTTGTTTGCTCAATAAAAGATAAATTATGGAAGGATTTTTGAAGTATGCTTAGTTTAGTTAGTTTGTTCTCCTTTTGTAGTCTTCAGCGTAGTTTCAGCTGTTTATCAACTATAAACGGGCTTCATAGAATCTTTTCTTGACTTTACAATGGAGTTAATAGTTTTAGTGGAACATAGTGTTTTGAATAACTTATCTGAAATCAAATTTCCCAACCACTTGTTAAAAATCACTTGAATATCGGACTACTGACGCAACAACCCCTGTGACAAAACTTCGCGATGTTTTGTTATTTGCATGACTTTGTAAATATCTTTAAGGCTAACATAGGTTTCTTACTAGGGTTCGACGACCAATTTATCAACGGAGGGGGTAAAATTTGGTCGCTCCAATTTCTAATTGTGCTTGTAATTCTCACGAATATCTTTTGATTATTTAGAAAGCTATTTTTCTAACAGTAAGAAATATTATTATTACTCGCGTCTCTAGAAATTCATTAAAAGAAAATTTCATATATTTTTCATAAGTCATGCCTGAAAAAGGGCTTGACAATATGGAGTGTCTTTTACATGATTTTGGCAAAATAAAATTGCGTGAAAATGCAGAATGATTATCTTTCTGAGCCAAAGATCATGATCTTAATTTTGAATTTGTGTCACACTTTTACCTATTGTAAACGCATTTGCGAATTGGTTATTCATATGATGAATATGTCTTAAGAACTAAATTTAGGATGTGCAATTAAATTTTTCGGAGAATAGCGAGTATGTCGAATTTCAGCAGCAGGTAGATGAATAACTGCTGCTAAGGTACCGCTGATCACAATTTGATATACATTGTGGGACCTTTGATGTAAAATATCTGTGGTTATGAGTAATGTAGAACTTAGAACTAATATAAAATAAATAGTGAAGCTGCTTCACATGCTGTTATGCTTCATGGATAAGGATGTGAATCCCATACGAAGTTTTAACAGAACTTTACAGGTGTGTGCTAAAAATTTACTATTAATGCTCACAGCCCGCTGAAATATACTTAGGAACCGATGAAACACTTTTCGTCATAAAATCCGCGAATTTATATACGGTTTTCTGGGAAAAATTTTTCGTAAAATGCGTTCGTCGATTTTTTCGTTAAACTATTTATTGGGTGAGAAACGTGACTAATTTGCAAATAATAAAATATATGACGAACAGGGTTAAAATTTCAGTAGTGAAGGACTGTAGTTTTCTATAAGTTTAGTAAGTAATTCTCTATCGCGTAAATATTCTTATAAAATATTAATTTAAATTTTAAGTGGAAGACTATGTTTTATGTACGAAACTCTTTATAACACTTTATAAAAGTAAGCGTTGATTTTGTTACAAGTAAGATGGTATGAGAAAAAGACAAAAATCTGTCAGATTTGTAACATAAAAAGTCCCCGTCGAACGAATTGGCCCATTTTCAAAAGCTTCACTTTTGCACATAGGAAAATATTACAACACAGATGGACAGGCGGACATGCCCAACTCCATTCAGAATTTGATGTTGATCAATATATATACGCTTTGGGCTCTCCGATCTTCCCTTCTGGGCTTGAAAAAATGTCGCCAAAATAAATATACCCTCCCTCCTCCAGCGATCGGTACAAAGAAATTAGTTTATCGTATATTTCGCAGCGTATAATTTAAAGTGAAACTAATGCAACGCTATTTTTATGAAATGATTAAAAATGAACGATGAGGTATAAGTTGTCGTCGTAACGTAGCAACGTGAAACAGAGTCTTAGTTGTTAAAGACTTCGAATTCAAATAATAAAAAAAAGGTCTTCATCGGGTATTGTAAATCAGCTGATAATAATAATGTTAACGATGATTTGATATGTCTTCAACTAAATCCACAAATTTGGGTTTGAGAAATTGTAAAGAATGGACTGCTAGATTGTCGTCATATATAAGGTGATCAAATAAGAGCTTTTTTAATTCAAAACAAAACTAAAACTGTAATCGATATTAACATGTGGTAAAGGACATATTAAACTCGCGGATGCGTGCAACCCTCAAAAGAACTTACGAAAGACCCGACTTTTGTTATACAGGCAGTTTCAGGGTCATTTTTTGAATCAATTTTAGCTTCTCTCTCTGCCAAATTGGCCCATCTTTTGTTATACATATATATATCATTTTTTGAATCGATCTTAGCTTGTTTGTCTCTCTGCCTATATGTCCGCCTGTCTGTTTCCCTTTTCGTCTTATGTCTGCCCATCTAATTTTTGTTCAACCCAAAAGTCGCAATTTTCGATATATTTTGGCGAAATTTAATGCACTGACGTGGTTTGGCGTAAAAATGGAATTGATCGGCTAGCTCAACTTTTCCCCTTGCAAAGCTATATTTTGAAAATGCCTCTATTAAAAAAAAAGTATAATATTCAAAATTTCTCGACACAGACAGTTTTTTGGCATACTAAATTAAAGTGGAAGAATTTAAAAGAAAACTAAGACTTTAAGTGGGAAAAAACTCAATAGTCTAATAGTTTACGATAAAAATGAATTCATAGTAGGTATTTGACATAAAAATTACATTTTTGTCTAATAAGCCCAATTTGTGAATTCTAACTCATATAAAAAGACTTTCATGAAGTAAGTGTTTAGAGGACGAAAAGTATAATTTCTAGTTTAATATAGAAATTAACATTAGGGCATTTGGACCACGTAGGTGTATTTTTTCGATCCCATACTGTATAAGGAATCCAATAAGTGAGCATTTATATAGCAACAAAGCTTAATTTTTATTACTTTATGACAAAAATTGTTGAATGAGAATAAAAAATAATAACATGAAGATAAGGTATATTTCGTGGTATATTATCACGATAATAAGTGAAGAAATTTATTAGGTCATCGTGTGTAAAGTATCCACAGACAGTTCTTGCCCGACTAGAATGTTTTTACTTGGCTTTTTTTATTCTAGACATTAATTTATGAAATTTTTATTTCAAAGTAACCCGATTTGGTTTTGGAACAGTTAGCCGATTTTTCACAAATATATTTATCCTCACTTGCCAATAACACAGATTATAAACTAATTAAAAGGTTATAGTTTATTGGAGTAAGTCAATGATTTGGCATAACACAAAGAAAGAAGAAAAGTAAAACCGCTAAAATGGGTCACTGCCTTCTATTCAATACTGTGCACCACCCTACATTTATTCATACAAATTTTTTGAAAAGAAAAAATCGGAAGTCCGATCCGAACTATTTTCGATAGTGTTTGCACTTAGGCCAAGATAGATAGATAGATAAATTAGTGTACCAAATTTCATAAAAATATGCATAAAATGTGACCTGTAGGTGAACAACAATAGTACATCACGGCCAGACAAGCTTATGTCGATTCAAAAACTGTTGGTGTAGAATGGTGTAGGATATAAAAATCCGAGGGAATTCTATTGTATTGAATTATTATATTTGTGATACATTTTAAGAATTCCTATATATATATTAAATATATATACGTTCATCAATGTTGAACACACAATTTGGTGAGAAACTAGAAAAAGGTGTGGCGGGTACCATCTTAAAAAAAAGCTTTTATTTGCTTACCCTTTTAGTTTTATTTCGAAAATGAACCAATTCAATTAAGCTTTATCGATCTACTTACTGGTAGGAAAATAACATATGTTTTAGTCTTACCCCAGCTGATAGCGAACAAGGTAAGCTGTTGACATTAATAAATATCGCGGCATTTGGCTTGATATTCATTAGATAGAATATTTGAAATGTGAAATAATTGATTTATTTGATGTTCTATAAAATTGGTTTGAAATTTTCTACTAAAAAATAAACGACAAAAACACGTACGGAACTATTAAATTACTTCCATTATAGATCCTAGCAATAGGCCAATGACTTAACACTTTCTGTGTCCTATTTCGTTTCAATTTTTTCAAAAGATTTGAAAAATTTCGAAACTCTTGAAATGGTAATAATGGATCAGTTTTAGAAAATGTTTTCAAAAAAATCATCTAAAATCAGCTAAGTAACTGTTCATAAAAATTTTTAGTTTTAAATAAAAGTCGTGTTTTCTTATTGATTTAAGCCAATTAAAGATTATTTATTTTATAATTCAGATTTTAAAACAACACTTTGTTATGCAATTTATAAAAAATTTTCCCTTTATAATAAGTATTCATTAAAATAAATAGAATTCTAAAGTAAAATGTTACATAAAAGGCAGTACGACATCAAGCAACACATATCTTTTTGTCTACTTCAATTCTTCACCTATCTTCGTCTTGAAATATGCAAATATTGATGTTGAACCATATTAACTTTTCATGGAAACCCTTATGTGGGGATGAGTCCGAAAAATGGGGTTATGTGGTCTAAGCTTAGCTCAGTAAATACATATGCCAAATTACCCAATTTCATATATAGAAGAAAGGACAATGAGTTCAAAAAATGATCCCATGTTATCCAGTTGTAATTTTCTAAACTAGAAAATAGTATGTGGAATGCTCAATTGACTTCAATCAGGTTCATCCTTGGTGGCAATCGTGATGGGAAACTTGAACGAAATATTTCAAAATTTGCGTTTCAGATTGAGTATAAAACCATAGGTAGATGTTAGTCGTGCAGACACGCTTAAATCTGTTTACAAAATTACTCTGATTCGATTCGTGTAATAAGATATTAGTTAGTCCTTCTCAAAATCTCTTGGGTATTGCCTACGTTCGCACAACATTCTCTCTGTTCTGTTCTCATCGTAAGCGGCATAGGGTATAACGCCTTAGCCAAATTTCATAATTATGGTTTCATATACACTTAATACAAAATTATTCAGTTGTTAAGTATTAGATACTGAATTAGATAACGGGAGTTGTGTTTAGTATTTTTCTATTTATCTGATGTGCCAAATATGCAAAATACGCTACGCTGCGTATATAAGCTCAGTAGTTGTTTTCTTCACTTCCATATTGTTTAAATAACTGTTATTAGTTTAAAGAAATTGGTAAATGGTCTGTTAATACAGATCACATTTTATGTAGTCGATCTAGTGTTTGTTGTTTATAAATATGTTAACGTCTTACATATATGATGTATTAGACTTTATATGTTCGTGTGTGTGTGTGTGTGTGTATGTGTGATGGTGTGTGCATGGCTTTACTTGGAAAACCACTTATAAGACCATATGCCTAACAAACAACAATCGATACAAATGTGTTCGGATCTTGGTGCTTGTGAATATGTTTAAATATAATATTATGTGCCTGTATATCCCTCAGTATGTATACCATACATTATAAACCGCAAGCACGTTGTCTGTTTCTCCTCTGCATGCATGTATGCATGCAAATATATTTTTACTTGCCGGTCGTTTCTGCTGTGATAGTTGCAGCAGTAGTTGCTGTTATTGTTGTTCTATTGTATGTAGCGATATGTAATAGTGTACTATCATGCTCATGTATATTATTCAATTTGGTCTTAGCTTTTCCTGTCTTGTATATCGTGGCATCTTGTACTTGTTTTACTATGTATTTAGCCTTGTTCATGGCACAGATGTATGTGTAACCTTAAGAACACGCAAACACTTATAAATACATATGCATACGTGAAAATTTGTTATATCATATGTGGAAAAAATCTAAAAGAGCATAAGGTTCGCAAAAGAAGAGGCATAAAGAAAAGTTTTACATTGAAAAATATATAAAATGCTGTAAGTAAACTTTGCGGTGTTACAACACCTGAGCACACATATATATTGAGTGATTTTTCTTAAGAAACTCTCATTCTCCCTTCTTAGTTCGGTTTGCTTCGTCACCAAAACCGTTTGCAATACAGAATGAAACCCACAAATTAAACATACTTAAACTATAAAGTAGGGGATCGATTGCTCGTTTATAGACGTAAAGGAACAGCGAAAAAAATGAAAATTTTCTGTTCTGCCCTAAATAAATAACTTAAAGAAGGGTTACAAAGAAAAGCTTGCAAGTATAATTTGAAACTAATTCACTACCAATACCTATCTTCCTTTTGCCCTTCCGCTTGTGGTTGCTGTCGTACTGTGTAAGTGAATACACTACGGCATGTAAAATAAATTCATAAATGCATTCCATTCAAGTGGCAGGTGGTTATCTTATACTCTAGATATAGTTTGATTTGATATTTCATTGAATCGACCCCAGTTTGCCTGGTTGTAAGTTTAAACAAGATATTGACGTTTTACTGCACAATGCTTTGGGCAACACATAACATTTTTCAAACGATTGAGTCAGCAAACTGTCCACATGACATAAGCAGTTACCGCAGCAGCAAAACATATATGACTGCTATGTACTTTCGACTCCATCAACAACTTTGCCTCTTTATTGTAGTTGAAGAGCCTTAAGGCCCTGAATGTGCATGCATACACATACAGTTTGTAATATTTTCCAACAACATATCAAATACATATAAACTGTTTGTGTACACATTTTGTGCAACCTAAATGACCATGTCGATGATGCCGATGTTTATGATGATGATGATGATAATAATAATGATAACGATTACGATGATGATTTGACAACATAGCTGCCAACTTTAAAATCAATATATACGATAAATGTATTGACAATAACAGTATAGGAGTGTGCTTTTTATCCTTTAGTATATCCGCACAAACATGCTGACACAATCAAACTTAAGCATATTAATTTGCTATAAAATATCGTATATCCTGTATAAATGTAATATACATTTAATAATATTAGTAGTCTATAAGGGGTCGATACATACATAAAAAGTTTTCAAAATTATATTTGTGTGATGATTGAGCATTCATACTATGAAATTTGTGAAAACGTTTGCTTTTCATATACGCTTTATATCTTATCTTTTCGTCAAATATATTCTCTTTATCTTCTCAGTTATTCTCAGTGCGTATACTTAATATTTATTAAATTATAATCACTTATGCGTTTGTAGGACTTTGAGACATTTCATTTATTATATTCTGCATTCGATGCAGATATTCATATACAAAACTTTATTATCAGTTAGTTTTCTTAAGAGAGATAAACATTAAAATTTGTCATAAAGGCATTTTTCGATTAGCAATGAGAAAGTTGAAGGTTTTTGTTATCTTTTCCGATAAGAAATATTTTAATTATGCGGGTAACGTGAAATTGTTATCGTGCAACCACATATATCAGATAAAGAAAACATTAGATTAACACACAAGTTCCGCCAAAGACAAGAGGTAAGCCTTGCACTGGATACAACTAAATTGTGAACTAGCGTAAGAATGCTTTACGTCACCGTTATAATAGCACATACTCAACCGTATTGTCCTTTTAGAGCATCTTTTTGCACTAATTGCATGAACATAGGTGCATGAAAGTTCGAGGTTTAATATATACCAAAATTTAGAAGATAAGGTCATTATATAAAAACATTTTCACTTATAATATTCTAACGGAAATCCCAAATCCTGTTCATTACAGCTAAATAACAAAATCCCTAAAGAGGGAAAAACCAATGCCACATTCGGAGCGCGTCATGCAGCTGCCGGCCAAGGAAAACGAATACCAGAAAAACAGGTTAACGAATTAAAAATCATGGTATAATATTTGGTACTAGTAATATGATCGTAAAAATGTACAGAAACCGAATATTTGAGGAAGGGAGAATTAGTGGAAAAAGAATACTTAAGTTGAGTAGTTGAGAGTATTCCCAAAAGTAAATTGTAAATAATCGTACATTTAAGGAATATAATTGTAAATAAATAATCCTACCGTTAAGGAATGTAATTGTAAATAAAAGAACTTTGAAGTGTATTTCTATTGAACAAAACATCCACGATCCAGTGATGCGAACTGTATCTTACAAAAGTGATTTTTATAACAATATTTTCCGATAACAACCCAACAAAAGTAATAATTTGACTTATTAAATGATCGTTAAAAATTTGAAGGTTTGTGTCTTGGTCTCTCCTCCCCATATAAATAATCTTACATTAAATAATCCTTGATATGGCAATAAAGCTTGTTCTCTTTAATGGTGGTAAATTGATACGACATAATGGTGTGATAAATAAATTTGCTGTGACGTTGGATTCTCGAACAAAAATTTCGAAATTGCAATAGAACAAACGGTGAATGTTGCCCATTCCCCATCATTTTCAAGTTGAATGTATGCAAATACTGTTTCCCTTTTTCTTCAGTGTTTATCTAAAAACCTTTATGGCCATCATAGGGGGCTATTTTCGAAGGAGATAAGTATGAAAAATAAATTCATTGGTAATTTTGATCAAATATATATAAATGTTTTGCTGGTTTAATTTTTATTTTCCGCCTTTGTTTTTCATAAAATTATGCGAAGGGGATCAAAATTCTTTCTTTATACACCTAAAATTTAAATTATTAACGTAAAAGCTCAAATTCGCACCCAAAGCTAATAAGCTACATACCTCTCAATCTGTCTGGCCACGAAACCACGAGGCTTACAACGCGTGTCCATACGCAAACTACCCGATAAGAGGTAAAGTATCATAGCCAGTAATGCTGCATATTTCGATTATTAAGCACAGTAAAAAGTATTCTCTAAGTAAATTGGCATTATAAGAAAAAATCTGCAGAAATTATTTATATTCCTATCATGTTAGCTGCAATAAACAATTTCAAAAACTTGTATATAAAAATACAAAATTGGTTCAGCATAATGCTTCACGCAACTACTAATACCCAAAATCAACCACGTGCTCAGTCGTGAGAGTTGCAAATAAAAAAACCATCAAACTCTAATTAGTTCTGTAGGTTTATTCTAGACACTTTCTGCGACGTCAGAGTGTTATCATGTATTATTTTTGATTTAAACATTTTCAAATTTATCAAAAATCTATGCAATTAAAAAGGTTATATTAAAAAACGCAATGTGACTGCTGAATGTGAAATTGTGGATTTGTTTTTATTCTATTTTTAATATTTAATTTTCACCAAAAACAAAGCATAAATATTCGAAAGAATGAATATTTAATCCTATTATCAGTAGTCAAACAATGTTTGCGGTGGATGAAGCCGCAGAAACCGCATGCACATACAGGGCAATAGTTTCAGTGTGGACAACTGGATATATGTGCATGCGTATATGAGGTGCTTCGAATAATAACAATCAACCACTCACTCATTTTGTTTGCATTGTGATGATTTTAACGTCTGTGTGTATTTTGCAAGAAATAAGCTTCTAGTTAAATGTTGGTTCTGCTAGTCAAAGGTATCTTTATGTATGCATACGTTATACATATTTAGATACATATACATATATATGTATACAATATATACCTATGATTAAGTGTGCTCTATTCTCTTTTGTTTTCATGTAGTGGCTAATGTGATTTGAAACCGTGTCTTTTGTAGGCCTGGGGTTGTTGATTTGAATCATTATCATGTGCAGGTGAGATTAAAACGTACTGGCATTCGTTTATCTTCAAGACTTGTTGCAGCTCCATTGCCATCGACATACAAAGAATGTTACTAATATATTGACGCAGTGCACACACACAAACACATGCGCGCGCGCATGCACACACGCACACCATTTCAACCAACATATTTGCAACATAAATTATCTGCTTGAAGAAAGCAAATGTTTAGAAAAATTAAAGAAATTAAATTTAGAACAAAGTTCATTTACTCAACTTACAATTTTGTTCGGTTTTCTGCTTATGAAACGTAACTGTGTTTTTTTATCTTTTAAAACATTGAATTTCTTTTTTTATTAACGCACAAAATCAAAAATTTTCTTCAGTTGAAACTTTTTGCACTTTTTTCGTTGTGTGATTAGATATTATAATAAATTTAACAACATTAACAACAACAAAACTACCACTGCAAGTATGTGAAAGCAAAATAAACCCGAAAAATTTTAATTTAATTGTCACTCAATTTTACTCTGAAACAGACATAACCAAGTAAGCGAGAGAAGAGTAGACAAAAAAGAATTGTAGCCATTGTGCTCATTGTGCACAAGTTCAGCGACAATAATAAAAGACAGCGTAATAGAAAACATTGAAAGAGAAAGAAGGATAGAGGACTAGACAGCAGCAGGGGATTGTAGAGTAAGAATTTCTTGCTTTCCACACCGTAAAACTTTAACAGCGCAAAAATCCTTCTTTTGCGACAAAAGCGACGTCGCAAACACATCAACGCGATGAAGATAAATGCAAGCAGTTGAAAAGTTAATGCCCCAAATGCATGCTATGCTAGAACTCTTGCATAACCTCTTCGTTTGTCTGCATAACGCACATAATGACGTTGAAAAAAAAAAATGCTAAAAGGAAATTAGAGTCGCGAAACGGGTGACGATAAACTAAAACGAACACCGACAGAAACATTGAAAATGTTAAAGTTACATTTTTTTTCTTCTATTTTTTACTTCTTTTTGAGTTTTTTTTTTTTTTTGTTTACGTGATGACATGTGAACATTTGCTATAAAATCAAGAAGGAAAAAAACCGAGAGAGGAGAGGAACGCATGAAAAAAGTTGCAAATCTACTTACATTGCAGCGAATGTTGACAAAATTTTAATGGTACAAATGCTTTCTACGTAAACACAACGATATACAAACATAGCTTAAGAAAGCCGAAGCTTCAATGAGGGATTTGTGCAACGGAATGCTTTTAATCAATACTAGAAGATGAGTTTAAAACGAATTTCTTTCACCCAAGCCCCAAATATACGAGTAGCATGAGCATGGGTGGCCAAGGTTACATTCCGGTTTCATTCTTCATCCGGCCATCTTTCAGTGTGTTCATGGAACGCTCCCAGAAACGCCGAATACTCCTAGGAACACGGATATGACAAGTAACACTGCAACTTGCAATCCATAGAATTTCTTCCGATCTATAGTTTTTTCTGATAGGACACCAAGAACAAGAATCCACGTTTTCTGAAGTGATGTTAAAATATCAACGACAAATAATCAGATTTTTTATTTTCTGCTTACTCATTGCAGAAAGTTTTTTCGCGATCACCTAAGCGGCGATCTCTACAACTTCTCTTGAATGGCGCCACTGCGGCGGAATGGAAAGCAAAGGGTTAATACTAATCTGTCTTTTAGATGCCGCATGTTTCCAGGTAGCAATCTAATCTTTATTGTAAAAGAGGGACGTGATTTGCCAAGACCTATTCACATGACAAACACAAAAACCTTTGTCTTATGGCTTATAATAATAATTATGCACCAAAACTTGATAAGTCATTTCTAAGCATCATCTAAAAGGTCATTGTAAAACAGAGTTCACCATCTGGCTGACACGCCTACGATTAACAAAATATATAATAAAATAATTTTATATATTGACTCTAGAAGAGCAGTGTTAAAGATTCGTCCTCTCGTTATATTCTTAAAAATTACGCAGTGTGGCACAAGGTAAGTTCGTTCTAATACTTTCAAAAAAAGAAAAAGATCCGAATGGAGTAATAAAAACTTGTAAACTAAAATGGAATACCTTAATTATTTTCTACAAAACGTAGTAAAGTCTTACGTTCAATAATCAGTAACCAAAGTTCCATTTCAAGCAAAGCTCGGCACCGCAATCTTGCGCCGACTTTGTTGTTCAATGAAAAAGGGATTGTGAAAGGAAAAACGAGTAAGTAAGACTATTACACGACTGCAATACTTGACAGACGAAGAAGAAACTCTCGTCCATAAGTCAGCCAAGATAATAGATTCACGTAACATTGCAAAACTGTAAAAAAATAGTTTTCGCCTTTCTGGAAGGAGTATAATTAGTAAAAGAGGCTGCTAAATAAAACTGGGACAGCTTCGTACGGAAGTAATACTCTCAAGTTTTGTGCAATAATGTAATTTATGCCATTAAAACGTGCTCAATACACTATTTTGGATTTTATTTGATATGTGAATGCGATTCCACACGGTCCATGAAAGAGTGATTTGTTCAAAATCTGCTCGTCCCATTTGCAACGGCAACTTTCGCCTGTCTTTCATGCAACTGACGCATTCCCTCTCTGAGGAAACTCTTGTCTTTGAAAGCGGTCTAAAGGACCCTTACTGGATGTCGTCAAAAGAATGAAAGGTTCATTCGAAAAAGCAATAAGTTACAGATTGTTGACCTTGTTAATCGGAAGAAGCTATGCTTGCTGGTTACAGCCGGGCGGATAGAACAGTCCAGATTAGAACTACAAACAATTCCTAAGCGAGTTTTGTTTTCTGAGCGAACATCTCCAATATTCCCGATATTGCTCTCGCTTTATGTGCCATTTGGAACAGTTGTTATTGGTAGTTGTCGCAATTGACGGTTGCATTTGACTGGAACAGAACATAATATACCACGCCTAGCTGATGCACCCAAATGAGGTCAACAAGCTTTATTGTCTGTGCTGATAAGCTTTATTGCCTAGACTTGCAATGTTGTAACAGATCAACTGTTCGCCGGTGGGAAGAGTTTAATAGCACTTTTCTGGGTAGTAAAATGACTTTTTGATCAGGAACTACACCTGTTCAAAGCTCCGAAAAACTATGTTGTGTGATAATTTATGCAGTTCGGCATAGCTTAAGGGTAGCTTCGAAAAGAAGATATGTATTCAGCACCCCGTTGTACTATTTACATTTCCTCTTAGAAAAAGGCACACATTTTTTTACAAATCCAATAACTCAAGTTCCAAAAACACTCCATTTGCCGGAAGCATAACCTTCTAAGCACTGAATTGTGCCATAACCAAGGCGTAATTAAATTGTTGCAAACAAATTGGTTGTTACAAATTTGCCTGAACTGAAGTCCACATTCTTTAGATCAAGTTCCGATCTTTAGGAAATAAACCTTTTCATAATTCGGATTAAGTGATGACAAAGCTCGTCGTGGACTAATTTGCTAATGGAGCATTCAAAGGTAGCATATTAGTAAATAAAGTCGAATTCGACAGAAGCAAAAACTTTTTTTTCGCTTAGGTCTTGGAATTATTGACCGATGTAGCATTCCAACTGAACAAAACTAACGCTCCGGAGTGCTGCTGAAGACAACCTGTACAATTGATTCGAAAAAAGTGCGCAATATGTCACTGTGTTCTTTCTCAATATGTTAGAATTAGAGCACTGGCCGTTAACAACCAAATTATAACATATTAGCGAAGGTCAATACTTTAAACATAAAATATTTTTTTTTTTTTTTTTTTTTTTTAAATTAAAACTACCGTTTCACTAAAAAAGGTAAGCGTATACTTATTACCTATCACGTTACATATTGCAAAGAATACAAAAAAGTGTTTAAAATTCTACGAAAAATCCAATTTGAAATAGAATATGAAATTTTACATAGTGGGCGCACTGGTAAATAAACTCAATAAGAGCGGTTATGAACTTACTTTTGCAAAACTAACTATAGATTTAGTCAACATTTTCTCCCATAACCGTTACTGTGTGCTTGAATGACTAAACAAAGTGAATTAATTAGTAGCAAGTATTCAATGATTCCGATGCATTTTAAATGTTAATGTCGATAACGCAATGAACGGTCAGCTTCTCAGTTGCACTCCATTCGCCTTTGCTGGGCACGTGCATTTGCATATGGCAATGCTTTACCAACTACTTATATACCACATAACCATTTATTTTTAAGTGTGTGAGCTGGAAAATTTATTACTTTTACTTTTTGTTTATTAAAACCCATTAATTACCTTTTTTGTTTAGATATTTACGAAAGTAAAAATTATTTTTCATAAATAAATTTTGTAACATTTAAAAAACTTTTTCTTTTTCGTTGCTGGCCAAGACTAAGAACAAGAATGAAACAATTTTGCGTTGTAGAAGTCAAGTTAAAAATTTATGTTGCCACCAGGGTACACATCCACAAGTATAGTTGTTCTTATACACATGTTACCACGCACTGAAATATCAAACAAGTAAAAACTTTGATTTTATTTTTCTTCTTTTTTTTTACTTAAAAGTTATTTAATAGATGACCAACACATCAGAGAAAATGTATCTAAAAGAGAAATAAATACCGATAATAAACAAATAAACATACCGAAAAATAGAAAATAAATAGAAAATAAACCAGAGAAAATTTATACTCAGCGACGACCCATTTGCCATTGCATGCAGCGTTATAGCAAAAATGTAATTGACATAGCCCTAGGAATCTAAATAGTATTGTCTATGACTATATCTATCACTCTTAATGGGTAACATTACTGAAAATTCTTCAAGCTTCTTCATCTTTTTATTAGCTTAGTGGATGCTATGATCATTCTGGAATACAGAGATAAAAATTGAATACCTGAAATAAATGAGGACCTGGAAATTTCCAACTTTTCCTCAATCATCCAAAAACACTTCTTGTTTCAACAAAAAATTTGCTGGGAAATAATAAGTTAGCTGGTGCCTCTTGATTCCTAAGTTGCGTAATTCCCTACCAGATGTTTTTAAAATGAGTTCGAAATCATGTAAAAGTGCTCTTAAAAAAATTAAGTTACTGTGGATATGAACTTGAGAGCGATTCGCATACTTTAGATCTTAATCCGACGCAATTAAAAGCTTGCGATGAAGTTCTTCGGGTTCTTCTTCTTTAATACAAATACGGCTAACAAGTTATAGATTCTCTTGCCGTTTTTTCTCTTAATTCGGAAAATGTGAAGTGCAGAGAGTGCGATTCCGTCTACGACAATTTTCGCAAAATAGGCGAATATTAAATAATCAAAGAATGAAAGAAATAATGGAAAAAAAGTTGTACAACACATACCAAAAGTTTAAGCGCATTCAGTTATTTCTACAAAAAACGTCTGGAATTTTTTTTTTTCGATATTTTCAAAGTAGCAATTTTTATTACGATATGAAGAAAAATTTCGATAAGTTGATTTACTTGTTACTCATAAACGTAACATAATCTTTCTTTAGGCGAACAATCAAATTTTTCACTCAAGTACTCGCCAATCACACAAATCTCAATATTTCTAAAATCCCCCGTCTATATTTATCGCATGGTTATTAAACAAATTTTTTCTTTTTTGTTGCATTCAACGGCGGGAGAGCCTCTCAAAAGAAAATGCTTACCGGAAGTTGGCCTGTTGTTACGTGCCTTTACTGTCTTAAAATATATATATATTTTTAAACGAAATATACGCTTAATAACCCGACAGCGTTGTTATTCTACTAACTTTGTTTTCATCCCACAAAAATAGTCAAGAATACGCTTGTTTTGGATTGCTGCAATCATGTTGCCGCTTAAGCCCTGATAATTGAAAATTTCTTTTGCGATGGTAGAAAAGATTATTGAGTTATAATACTCGAGGTGGTTGTAAAAAATACATTTAGGTAATAAAAAAAATATATATTACTAATCAATATAAAAAAGTAGCAAATAAACAAATATGATGAAATCGTTATTCTATATTCTTATAGATAAAGATGTGCGTAGGGGTTTTTGAAAATTTTGAGTTTTGTACATCTAGAACAGGTTCCAATGAAAAAGCTCAATTTTCGAACAAACACGACAATCTTTTTCTCAACAACTCTCCGGTCTTCCACATACGTGGCAACACTGTCGACAGTCCCATCCAACCCCATGGATACCAACCTTCAAACGAAATGCATAATAATTTCATGATATTCCAACAAGCTACAATTATTTATTGCTTTAGTATTGCTACGTTTACAATTTTCAAAACAATGAAAAACACAGAAATGAACTTGTTAGTTAAACGATTTGGTTTGGATAAATACCGTTCGTAATCAGCATTGGCTTGAAAGCGGTTACGACGACGCTTGTGAGTGGAAATAATCAATCTGTAAGCGGCTTGCATATTTTAAAAAAACTCGTGAGGGCACCGCTTCAGAATATCAAAAGGTGAAATTTCATGGAATACGTAACATACTAAAGCTATAAAAAGGCATGCACAATTTTGCGAAAACATTTCTCCATTAGAAAGCTCTCTTTGAAATAAATGCCTCGTTTGCTTACTTTTGATTAAAAACATCAGAGCGTGGATGCTTCAAACCACTGTTGGGAGCTGCTTAGGGCGAATAAAAGCGACATTTTCATGTCATATATGACGATGGGTGAAACATGGATTCATCACTGATTTTCCCAAATAATAATTCCCAAGAGATGCAAAGTCACGGCACGTCATGCGGCTGCCGGCCGAGAAAAACGATTAGCGGAAAAGCAGGTCAACGGATTAAAAATGAAGCCTTGAACTTAGGCAATAGTAATATGCTGGTAAAAATTTATATAAACAGAATATTTGCAGAGTCAGTCGACAGTCATTTGTGCAACATTTGAGTCAAAAAAGAATATTAGGGTTGAGAAGTCGAGAGTATTTCCAAAGTAAAATGTAAATAGTTCAACCCTTAAACGAATTGATTGTAAATAAAAGAGTCTTGTAGTGAAAACGCGCAACTTTGTTTCTTTTAAAAAGAATATCCACGATCCAGTGATACGAACCGTATCCGAGAAAAGCGAATTTCGTAACAATATATTTTTTTAATTGGGTGCAGTCCCAAGTCCATAAAAATGCCCTTTTATTTTGAAATCCTTTCGAGTCTTTCTGCGCAAAGATTTTACGCTAGGGTATACTTGTTTTGCTGCGTTTATCAGAAAAAGAAACGGTGATCTTACACTTTGCTTGGCGCGAAATGACGTAGAAAACGGCGGCCAAATTCATAATCAACAAGAAACATTTCATCTCAAGCTTTAAATTTCTTAGCAGAAGGATTTCGAGCCGCTCCGAGCCTGATATCTCTTCCGCCATTTTAATGAAACTATCGTAACGTATCTTTGTTTGGAAAAGCTTCTAAATCAACGTAAACATCTTCTAAAGATATTTGTTAGTTTATAAGAAAAGTTATAACTGAACAGACAAGACGTTATGCTGTAATTTGCCAACGGGGTTTTCAGTCCAGGGAATTTGAGGAAAAGATTTGAATTTCCGGAGATTGAAGATTGCCCTATGTTTAATTCAAGCAAGGGATTAAAACAGAAGAGAGTCTGATATTTTAAGTTTCCGATTACACCATTAAGGTATAAAGTTACATACATATCTATTTGTAAGATCGTGTGTGCAACCGTGTATGCTGAACAAAACACAATTAAATATCGTCACTCAAATGAACGCAATACACATCACGTCTATAACACTGACGAAAGTTAAAGGTTTACTTATTAATCTGCAACGTCTCTCTCATTTTAGTTATCCTTGTTGTTTACTAATAAACCACCTATTTTTGAACTGCTATAGAGTTTATCATTTTATGTTCAGATATCAATATTATACGATTTAGCTATGTTGTGAAAGATAGATTTTTCATAAGCCACAACAAATGAATGTATACAATTTTATGTGCAAGCCCGTGTAAAGCAAAGAAGAAGCGTAAAACAAAATTTCGGTAATATAATGCCAAATAAAAGAAGATATGACGAAATTTACCAAAAAAATAGGAGTTTATTCATGAAATGCGAAATATATAAATGTGAAGTTGTGTATTCAATTCATAGTATACTTAGAAAAAATGTCACCATAAAATATTAAACCGTCAATTTTATTACACTTAGCTCATGAACTATCGCTATTAATGCCTTTTTCGTCAAGCGACTGTAAATTATGATATGATGATATTCGATGATTCGTATTCACGAACGTTAATTAACTATTGCTTTTTCATAAATTATTACAGACCAATTTCTTTATTTATTAATATCGCGGATGTTGGATCAAATAATTCACTCTATATTCGGGCCGTTCGTTGTTAAAAATTATTTGCCCCAATTTTCTACACAATTCTGGACTTATCAGCATTAACAGCATTATTGTCTCGGTTTCTTATTTGGTATATACTTTTAAGCAGATCATTGTCATCCAGTTCTTCTCTAACCATTAGCTCCTCAATATTCATCTTCGATTTTCTTCTCTCATTGTAAGTGCAAAGTGGGTTATCTGAAACCCCATATAAACACTTTCAGCTTCGACTATATCTCAGTCAACTTCATCTACATCTAATTTCAATGCTAGTATATAAACATAAAGCACGCCTAACAAGATATGAGAGTAAACCGATTGCTTACGCGCATAAGAGTAAGGCGGCAATACGTTCGTGTAACTCACTTTGCTCTAATATAAAGTATATTAATAATAGGACTACGCAATATTCCAAACTGATTGACCTCAACTTTAAACCTTTAGAAAAATTCATGCAAAGGGCTTTGAGTTTCGGTCAAGCCCCTGTATTTGACAGTAGGCATCTATTCGAATTTAACATCAACTTATTGTATTTGGAAGAATGCTATTTATAGACGTACTCCAGTTAGGAATGTAAATTAACCAGAGCTTTCCTTACCTTACTAAAAATATTTCTTTTAGAAATAGTTCAAAATAAAAAGTCTTTCAACAAGAAATGTCGTTTTATATTTCGTCCCTTATTTGAAATGTTCTTGCCATTTGACAATTAAAAACTAAAAGTTTTATTCAGACACATTCGCTAACTGGTCGCTGCAAATAAAAAAAAGATCATGATGTACTCCAGATCAGCAAAATTAACGGATTTGGGGGATTTTTATTTTCAGCACCACGTCTGCGTGCAATTCGTGAAACAACTGCTCTATTAAGTAATTGATTTAAAATTTCAACGCTTGTATGAGAATTCTCTATAAAGAAAGTTAAAATCTCTTAAGGTGAATTGTGAGCACGTCAGTGAATTAATCGGGTCCTTTTCTTGGTTTTTTTATAGTGCTAACGCCTTTTTATTCGTAGGTGGATCATCTTTTTAATTTATGTAGTCATGCCTGACTTCTAATTTCGTTTGAAAAAAGAGAGAGGCAGAAGAGCAGAAAACGCATGAATTTTCAGAGCATACGGAGTAATTTTAGTTACAAAATTACAAAGACTATGTACGAATTTACATATTTCTGTAAAGTCACGTGGGATATAAAGCAGAAAGTGAGATCGACGAATATTTGCACTTAAAAAGGTAAAAGTACCATATTTCCAAATATATATTTCAAATACCTAGAATAGGAGAAAAAAGGACAAACCTTTCGTATAAGGAGTTTTGTTTGTGTTTAAAGAAACTTACTATATATACTCTAGGCGCTAATACACAAATGCACGCAAATTGATTGACAAAAGGTTTTCGCATAAAAACTAGAGAAAGTTCACGCTGTGTTTACACTAAATATTTACTCCAATTCATATGGCACTGAATTATTTTAAGATTTTTCCTAATAAACTAACAGAGAAGATAGATTACTCTATGATTCCGGAAACCATTTTCATTTTAATGGAAGTTTTTTCTTATCTTCTGCTCTCTAAAGATATATGCAAACCTAGCCTATCTCTAACGATAAAGGCAAATATACAGATATGGTAAGCAAATGAATAGGAAAGGAAATGAATGAATAAATAAGGAAATAAACATATTCGTTATTTACGTGGTTTGTTTGTTAGTTTTTTGAAGCACTTGCAATTATATTATGTAGCAAATCAACCAAAGAAATGAAAAAAAAGAATGTTTTGGGCTCCAAATCATTAGTTACCGAAAATAACTTTTTTCTCCTCTTGGTTTAGTGGGTAGCTGGGGTTATAAACGCAATGATATGGTGACATGGGTACTAAAGTTCAATACATTGAAAGCAATAAGTATGAACATAACGAACCATTGAGATGACTCATCAAGACATCACTGAAAAAGCTACACTATCAGACGTGAACGCGTTCTCGAAACTCACAAATCTTGCCAAATTTGATTTTCATCTCTCCAACGGTGCGAAAAAATTTTGTGTTTGAAGATGTTGTTACTATCCCTAATACATTTGCACATAATCGTATAACTACATTATATATAATACTATTAATACTCCTATCCTCTTACACTTCTTATAATACTGCGGAGGCAGGCGAATGTAAATATGCTAGATGATTGTGTCTGATCATCCGTCGGCTTGAAAAGGAAGGATTCTTCCTGCCTGCCTTTCCCATTGTTTAGAATGTGGCAACAACCTTTGCCTTCGTGGACATTATAAGCGGACAGACCTCCTCGCATGGCTGCTAAATTATCCGAGTTTGGAACTGCAGCTATTTCAAGCATACAGTTTAGAGTCCCAGAAACGCAAAATATCAGTTTCACAAGACAGAACTACAGTCACGAAATTGCTCAGCCATTACCGGAACTTTCATTTAAGGCCACTCGGCAATCTACGCTGGTTTTTTTTTCACTCTTAGCAAGCATGTGAACACTACCAATAACTTTTTATACTTTCCATTAATTCCTCTTGCTGTAAGGTTGCTATCACAGAATGCTGCGAACTTCCCGAAAGCCTTAAAGTAAATTCAACACAACCAACTGTCCTTTTAATCGTTATAAATTTATTCGAATGAATTGACGGAACTACACCCCATCTCTGAACGATGGTTGCTATGGTCTCATAAAGTTTAACGATGGGGATATAAAGATTAACAGAACGGTATTTTTTATCAAAACTGTTAGCAGAATTAATTGAAAGTCAGGTATGGCTCATAATGCGCACATTGGAAGAAGACGAATTATTTTATTTTTCGCTTACCAAATCAACTCGACTTAATATATGCGAGACGGACTTTCCGAAGTGTCCGAGCAATAAAAGTTCAACAAAAGTATTTATTTGTTCATTTCCTATTATTATCCTACTCATTTTCTTGTCTTCATTTTTCATATATATGTATACATATTATTTGTTTGCTTCTCAAATCTTGCGTTGCCTTTTTAAATTTTTATATCGATTCCCTTATTTTTACTCATACGATATTGTAAACCAGGCGAGTGCCATGGCTCTTTGTGTTAACCAGCTGAATGGTGAATGTCAATGATTTTATAAATGAACGATGACAAACACTCAAAACAATGAAAAATAGATCATATGAGTTGAATATAGTCGAGTCATAACAATCCAACAAATCGGAAGTTGAAATATACTTTTTCCTGGGTTTATTTGAAGGTAATTTTGAGTAACCAAATGGTAAACTAAAGCGCTCGCTCTGAACAATTAAAAGACATTACACGGAATTATCAAAAAGTAACGATCGCAAGTTCATTCCATTCTGAGAGGGATATATTTTGGATAAGAAATTGGAAATTTTGGAAGCTTCTGTGAAAGGTCGCTTTCCCTATCTGGCGGTGGCTTAGCACTGCGTATCGAAACTCTTTGATAGGTGCCAATTTCAGTAATGACGGCGTCCTTACAGAAAACCGCTAAGTACCTTGAAGTTTCGAGAAAAAATGCAATCATTTTCTAAAATGAGTTTTTCGTACGAACACAAAAAACAAGTTTATTACTTACGTAAATTTTAAAATTAAAGAGTGAATTAAAAGTTGTGTACAGTATTCACGTCTTTCGTGACCATCTCTAAGATGTACTAAGCTATGAAAATAAAATGCATGCAAGCTTACGCACCAATGTTTATAATAGTTTGTTACAAACATCAGTTTGGATTAAAGCTGGACATTTGCTCTTCTTTTATTCATTCACTTGCTTTGTCTACATCTAAGAATATGTTGAGGTTAACAGTTACAATAAATGCTTGTTCTATAATTTATCTTTTTTTTTTTTGTATATATATATATAATAATATCAAGTAAAAGTTACCACTAAATCCCTACAAAAACGAAACATAATAGAAAAGCAATAACAACAGCCTGAGCACAAACCAAATGTAAAACAAAATGAAGCTAAACACATACCATACGCAGAAGATCAACGTATAACAAACATACGAGTATCGAGTAAAGTAACGATGGTCTATCCTTAAAATTGTACATCTTATGCATGTAGATATAGATAAGTAAGTAAAGAGTAAGACCATATGCATTCAGGATTTTAGTGTACATATATAGCATATTGCAAAACATATGTAAACTTTCATGTTTCAGTGTTACTACAGACAACTGCCCCAGCAAGGTTTGCGAAAATTACAATCCTGTAAGGCCCGCCAAACAAGAACAGATTTCAATATTCATTGTTTAAATTTTTTTTTAGATCTTACGACAAATTTTAATCCTTTAAACGTTTGCAATACTTTATGCGCATACTTTTCAACTAATCTTTAGTTTGACTTTTTGTCTTGTCGTCTTTCAAAGACTTATCGAAGTGCAAATCTCTCCTTTCCAATTTCCTTCTCTAATTTCCAAACTTAACGACAAAATATGCACATATTATGTTCAGCAGGTTAGCAATAATTACTTCTGAACGCAGTGCGAAATAAATGTGGCTTTGGTTTTGTTAGTTCCAAATGTTTTCAAAGCGGTTCGACCTTCAATGTGGCAGGCTAGTGTGCAGACTCTCAACTATCAATCTTATTTATGAAATATTTACAAATAAATTTAAACGCATGTATAAACATTAATAATGTCGTCAGATTGGACAGTCCCGCTATAACCATTCTTATTTTATTGTTCTAACTGTTATTACAGAAAGCTTTTTTTTCAATTTGGACCGAATATTTTAGTACTTCATAACTACACTACTATCTGAGAACGTTGAGCAAGTTCTCTCCGCTTTGGAAGAGGGACCGTAAGCATTACTATAGGATTCATTGTGTCGTAATGCGGGATGGGATCAGTATACTATACTATATTACGAGTCAAAGGCACCAACATGTCAATAGTCACGATATCGTGACTTTGACCGTGATATTTATAGGCATAGTTTGACCCAGAGACTTTAACAGCTCTGAACTGGAATATGCTAATCTCCTCATTGCGTTTACCGAATATATACTTCTTCTGATTAACAATGTTTTGAATTGATGACTTATGATCATTTTTCTGAGCATTCTTATGATGATGCGCAAAATATACCTGGTTTCGTTTTTGGCTCAAGAATTCAATTGTCTTCCTATACGTAATTTTTATTTTGCCAAAAGTTGGGAAAAAAATTGACTAGTGACTGGCAGCATTTTTTCGTACAAAAAACTTTCTGTCTTATTAAAAAATTAGCCGAAGTTACATTACAAACCATAAGACGAAGGAACTCCTCAGATTTAAAAATATCCAGTATTGTAGATAAGAAGCATGACTATCAAATGGGTACACACAGTTTCAGTTCCCATTGTATTAGGCCATACTTTAACTACGATCGCCGCCGACTATGAATCGTTCGATAGGTCAATCAGACATACATCCCCTACTCTGCGGCCATACATTTACGGAAAAAATTTCAAATAATCTTAGAAAGAAAATGCGTCTGTCGTATGATAGCCAAGTTTCTAAGCCAATTCACTTTATTTATTTTTTTTTTTTTTTAATGTAAAGGTTTGTATTTTTTAAATATTTGCGCTTGAAGATCAACTTTTTGGACGTTTCTGGCGGGCATTGATGGGATTAGGCCGCCAAACGGATATTGTAGAGTGGACAATGTTCGTTATGGATTAAAGTTTACAGTATATTCAATTGCGTTCCCCAATGATACAAGAAGTACAATAAATTAATTTCCCCAAATTCAAGATAGAGTACGTAGAAGTATACCATACATGTTCAAATCATCTCTCTTGTTCATCATCATTTCAATATAGTTTCAGTGTTTCAAACGTAGCAAAACACAAACATACATACACCTACTTACACAATGGTGCAGTAGCAGTGCAAGTAGTTCACTTTCAATGTGAAATAAAGAGGAGAGGGAAAGGGGTTGCAAGCATATGTAGTTATATGCTGAAATGTTTCTATTGCAACACACTTTAAAAAATTGTTTCAAAAGAAAAGAAAATTTTTTACACAGCATGCGCACATAGACACTCCTACATAGAACGTATACGTACAATATGGAAAGCATATAAACTGCTGCTTTTTCATTTTGTATCTTTTTTTTTTTCTTATTTTTTCTTTAATCGGTTATATTCTCTTTTATTCCTAACATTAGGTGCAGGGGCTCTAGCCCTTTATATACATGTTTTGTTTTATTTCCTCTCAAGTTATTTTTGCAATACTCTTTTCAGAGCAAGTAAAGTCCACTTAATGCATGCATTGCATAGAAACTAACGCACAGACTCTGTATCAAATATCTATGAATGATATGAGAACATGTATTCATCTAGCTTAGAATAAACTATACATTTGTTGCTTATATGCTTTATACTATATATCCCGTCCATATATTGTATAAAGAATTAGAAAGTTCATTCACACATCCGCACACACACATAAGAACACGCAAACACACACAGGCACAAATATTTTCGCAGAAATTTCACTAATGTTAAGAAGATTTAAGTGAGATGCATGTTAAAATTTCAATCAAGCGCCCCTTTTATCATCGATTGCTTTAGAAACGGGAGTAACAAACAGAAACGGCAGCACAAAATAAAGGGAACAAAACAAAACAGTCGTTTTTCTGAAAGACAATTGTGGTCGGAGCCAATTAAACAACAATTTTTTTAACAAAAAATTTGAATCTAAGTCTTCAAATTTTATTTACTTGTTAGTGTCTTCAACCAAGTTCTCTGTTCTTTTAATGCAACTGTTATAATGAGTTCACATTTTGCAAAACGACATCAAACTTCCGGGAATGTGAATGACTTGTTTTCAGTTTGATAGCTGTTGTCCCATACCCGCGTAATGTTATTTATTTGTGGCCTTCAAGATGAAAATTCGTTGCGTACAAAGATTATGTGAGAAGTGTTCTAGCCTTCAATGGTTATTTGAAGCATTCTATAGATATATGTTTGATGACATCATAGTTGCATATAATTCATATAAGTTCTTAAACACGTACAGACAATTTGAGCCTTTGTATTATCTTTCAAGGCCAGCAAAAGTCTATCATGACAAGCCTGTATATTTTCCTCAGACTACGCTCACGAAAAATTTGCATCTTCGTGAAGCCCATGTCCGCGAATGCCGCGAACGGTGACATTTAATAATGTGTCGAGGTAATTCAGTGAATTTATGCAAAACGAAATATCAATCATGAAAAATTTTATCTATAAAATAGATAGTACGTGTTGGCAAAGTCTTGCAGGCCGTTTCCCCGAAATGCTATTTCGTCACTAAAAATTTACAATTTTTAATTATAAATCTGTGTTCTATCAAAATTACTTCTTTCGCCATTTTTGAGACACACTATACCTAAGTACTTTATTAAATATTGTGCTATAATTAATTAGCTCGGATCTATAATAGAATTTTACGTGTGACGAACAGTAAGTATTTTAATTTAATAAAAGGTGACAAAAAAGAAACTTAAAAGATAAATCTCCGCGTTTGTATAATACGTGACAAGCATTTAAAAATATTTGCAAGAAATTTTTGCTTCCACTCATAAACTCATACTTTTTAGAGGCTATAATAAAAAACACCAAAAAATAAAATGAGAAAAAAATGAAATAGAGAAACATAATTTCATTAGCACCTCAGTTCGCTCACCTTGGAGGTCAGGAAATGTTTTCAACAAACCGTAAATACTACTTTACATATAAATTAGTGCAAGCGACGGAGAGAGAAACAGAAGTGAAGTTATATACGACTGCAAGTGAATATCTATCTCATCATCAATATCAACAATGGAGAAATACATCTTGTTTTGGTTCTGCATGTTTTTTGTGGGACGAAGTATAAATTAGGTTTAAGAGGCGAACACATAGTTTTTCTATATTGTTCACGAATTTTTTTTTAATTTTTGATATATTTTAATTCAAATATTTTAATATTAAATTTATGATTTAATCACCCCAATAAGATAAACCCTTAGAGTAAAGGAAGACAAGCTAAGACTATCGGTTTCCTTCTTCAATACGACTTAAGTGGCTGTTAACACGTTTGCCTTAATGTTACATACGAAAAATCAAACTTAATGTTCTTTCCGATGCTAGGCTTAGAAAAAAAACTCATACCTACTGCACGTGGACTTTCCTCAACGCAACTCTACTCGCTCGTGTGACAATTTATTTTAAATTATGATCTTTTTCCTCTCCAAAAGGAGATAACATCGACAAAATAAAAAAATTTTAGACCACATATACAATAAAATTCTACAGCTAGTAATGAAAATAGGCGAGAAAAACATCAACGACTCCAACGACACTAGCGACACTAACCAACCAAACACCAATGTCATCATCAACATTATTATACTTAAAAATCTCTGAAGAATAAAATGCCACGTGATTTTTAATTTTTTGTGTGCTTCCTTTCGTGTTTTACGATTTTCTTTCTGTTTCTATGCGAAGGTATGCCTGTATGTGTTTGTTGCAAAGTGGTAAAAATTTCGAGATTTTTTTTGTTTATTTCATTTCATTTCACACGTTTTCGGTTTTTTTTTTTATTACGTTGTAATGCATACGCGGCCACAATTGGTATTCGTGGCGAATCGGTCTTAGTGGGAGAGTCAGAAACGGGACTGGTGTACGAAAACAGCATGCAAAGGTAGGTGTATAATTGAAATAAATAAGATAAATTATGTGAAAATTAAAGTTAATATATTTTGACTTCTTCAACTTAATTTTTCTTTATCTTAAGTATCTCCGTAAAATCCATATCGCGACTGGTTATTTTTTCTTTTGTATTTCATCAATCCTCGAGGTTGCGCAACAGAAGTAACGATATAGGTTTAATCAACTTAGCCGCACGTTTAGCTCTCGTTCTTTAATCGGACTTGTGAAACTTGGCGCTCTCCTCAGATCGCTCTTCCGATTACCTCACAGCAGGTCTACGCATCCATTAACTTTCTCTTCCGTCGAACTATCTTTCTTCGCTCCAAAAGACCGATAGCATACTTTAAATTTAATCGTTCCAAGTATTGGGCAAAGTGCCTCTTCATTAGTCAATGAGTCATACTTCGCACAAACTTTCGCGTCAAGTGTGATCATTCGACGATACGTTTCACAACTGGCCAGTATATCCGTTATTCTGTCCTTTTATTTAACTGGCCGCTACGATTTCATACTTTCACCGATCTTCACGAATTCGCTTCTTGGCTGGTCCTCTGATCTCTCAAAATATTTCCCTTCAAGCCTCGCTCGTTTTCTGTTTCCTTTAGAACCGTCTATACACTTTAACAAATGGCACTTTAAGATTTAGCGCGACCTGCGCAAAATTTCTACGTCGAAATTCGTTACGAAAATGCTCTTAATTAGTCCACTCTCGTTTATACAACGACAAGATTAACAAAACAAGATGCAAATTTGTTTGCATTCGTCGTATATGATGCAATCAGTTCCGTTCTATTCTGTTTATATAGAAATAATTACAATTGGTTGATTTTAACCAGATTTAATATGTTCCATTATATGGGCCTAAAAAAATGAGGATAAAGTGATTTAATGACATTTTGAATTTTTGTTTAACATGTATCGTATATATGAGTAGATCCCCACACCAAAAGTATAATTTATACGTACATTAACGTTGAATGGCTGCATGACTGTGGTTTATGTAAATATTAGGTACTAAAATATATATTTGGGTATACTAAAATTTTGTTATCGAACAATTAACTATATGAAACAAACAGTATATTCATTGAGGTACGCAGGAGTTTAATATATCAAATCAAACTTCGAAATAGAAAATAGAAATAGAGACTGGCTTAAATGTGCGACAGAAAATATAACCAATAACTGATGCAGTGTAACGAACAGCAGTAACAACAACAATGTCATGATTATGTGAAAACATCAAATTAAAATCGCATCAAATGCAAACGTGTTTAAATATCCCCGCATACGTCTTACGAGAGTTGCCGTAGTGATATTGGTTTTACGCAAAAAAATAGGAATAATAACATTCAACCAACCCCGATAAATACACAAATTGTATACCGCACAACAGTTAGGTATGGTGTTTTGTTGTTATTCTTGCAAATTTTGCAGCATAACAGCCTGGATAGCGAAGAATGGAAGGCATAACTATAATTATACCCTACACTATTTATGGTACAGATTGTGTTAAGCTTGTGCGGACGTAGCTAACAACCAAAAAGACGTAAGATAGATCTACTTTTATTACACCGATCGTTATTCAATCGATTTAAGCTTGTGTGTCTGTGGTGTGACGATTTACACTGGCGCATGGACATATTTTGGCTCAAAGACAAACCCCATTGTTAAATTGCTAAAATGGTTTAGGAAACTTTTAGGACCACTCCACATATAACGAAACAGCGGCTGTATTAGGTCAATTTCTTTCAAGAAGTTTATAGGCCAAGAAAACTGCTTCATAAATGCAATTAGACCTAAAACTTAAACGTAGCAAACTCTGACTACGTTTGATTGAGGTTCCTCATGAAAAATAAGCTTTTATATGCTAAAATGGTCTAGCTAGTAGTAGTTTATGACGAGAACAGATAAAATATAGTAAGGCATTTGGGAAGAAAAGTAATTTTGCTAATTTTTGGCCTACGTTACTCCATATCACGCGCCCCATGAAGGTATCTTATCAAAAGTATAATTTTACATAGAAATGAGGTATAAATTACTCCATTTTGTCATGAAAGTAAATAGAAAAATTATGAAGTGATGTAGGGTCTTCAATAATAGTCTCTGCCCAACTAAAGCGTTTTTGCTTTTTTTTTTTTGTATTTTAACCATGGTTGGTAGATGCGAGCGCGGTTTAGGTATTAAAATTGAAAATCATGCGTTAATTTCATTTTAATAGAGGCGGCTAATGAAAAAAGCCAGTATATATTCATCTTTTCGACGGGGTAAAGGGAAACAATTATCGTTGTCCTTGCTGTTTTCGCTCTATGTGCATGCCAGTACAAAAAATTTTAAATTAACCATTTCGAGTTGCCGGTTGGGTGCGACTGTGCTTTTAAAATGTGGATGTGCTGCCGCAGGTATGAAAGCAAACCAATAAATAGATGTATATAAATATATACATACACGTATACGATATTGCAGAGCAACAGACAGCCTTGAATTAAGAAGGCAGATCTGAGTTGAAATAAGCGGCATCTCAAATGAAATTAATTTCTTGAAGAAGTGAACACGAATCGAAGAACAAGAATAAAGTTTGACGAACAATCAAGATATCCAGGATCCAGTGATTTGGAATTCCCCCGATCCCATACCTTTCACGAGTTTCTCGCATCAGCCTATCATCCAACAACAATTACCAAAGTCATATTCGCATATGTTCATTATTAGAATAATACAAAACAAATCAAGAGACTGCATCGTATTATTGGCTAGAGAAAATGAAATAACCAAACGCAGTTAAGATATATCTTTCTTATGATTCTTTAACATAAATTTCTCTTACTCTCATACTCATACTCATACTCATAAATACATTAGGCAATTCACTTATTTACTTATAATTATTTCAACTTGTTTACAAACATTTCAACCACCGATTGCCGGAGAGCAAGTAGAAAATTTTCGGGGATAGTACCTTTATAGTGTATACACAACTATGCAAACTAATTTGAATCTAATCATCAAAGAAGATCATGTATTTAAAGAAATAAAAAAGCAAGATGCAAAGTGACTGCCGTGCGGGGCTTATGACATCACAGGCAATTCGTCAGATGAGGCAAAATTGAAAAAAGTTCTAAAGAATCTATTCTTGGATATCCAATCCAATAAATGCGCGGAGAATCCAGGCGATTGGAGTTTAAAGAGGAGTAATTTATGATTAACTCTATCAAACACCTAAATAAAATCCGCATATACGCACTCCGTTTGTGAGGCGCACGAAAACGGCTTGAAAACAAGCGAGCTAAATCCTACCAGGTTCGTAACATATGATCTGCCCTTAAGGAAGGCCTGCTGAAACGGAGAGATAGGAGTTTTAATAGTGTATACTAGTTGTTTAGTGGCAATTCTTTCAAAAAGGTTAGGTAGGCTATTCAGTTTGACGATTCTCAACTAGTTGCTTATTTCGACTCTTACACAGCGGAAACAATAAGCATCTTTTCCACAATAGCGGAAAGACACAAGTTCACAAAGAAAGATATAAGATTGCATGACGCGATGCCATCAGATGCAGGCGTGCAGCTTTGTTTTAACGAACTCAAACCCTAAAACATATTCTATTGAGAAATAACAATGTTTGTAACATTATTTGTAAGGGACGGGAAATTACATACAAACGCATAGCTATCAGTAACAAGGTTACGTTGAAGGAAATTTCCAGAGAGATTTGCAATTTCACGATCATCACAGGTAACAGTGTCATTGCGCGACATTAATGAATTAACTAAGGACATATTTTTCTTAGAGTTAACAAACTTAAACAAGTATTTAGGAATAATAGGATGGGCTACTTTTGTCTTTTGTATGTATCTGCAATAACATTTAGCCCCGAATATTTACCGTACGCAGATTCACTCTTTAAATACCGTTTGAAAAATTTATTTTTCTTATTCTTATAAACTAGTTAAGTTAAGAACCTTATCAAATCATTACATAGCATTAAATGAAATAAATTTACTTTTGCCCTGACACGTCACTGTACTATGACAAGATGTTTCAACTCTCTGCTGTGGAATCTGCCTCTGTTTGTTTCCTTTTTTACCGTATTGACTATTACATATGCGTACGGGACAAGCAGTTACGTTTAATTAGTGGATCTCCAGAGTAAAGTCTTCCATAATCATCAAAATTTCAGGATTTGCTTATAATTTTTATTTTTATGCAAATTAACATTCAATCGTCCTCTTCTTAAACGCCGGCCATTTTGGAAAAGAACTTTGTTCACAAGTACGATTAGCTTCATTTTATCATAAAATTTAAATTTTATCCGACCTGAAATATTATGACCTTTAATTATTTATTGAAAAGTATCAGCAAATTAAAAATCTCCTTAGAAATATTCGAAAAGTACGATGATTCATTATATATCCATAAACTTTAAATGGAAGCTTAGCTTTTCAATTCTTGTTCTGAATTATTTCAAGTACAATATCGATCTGAGTTTATTGTGTAAGAATTCTTTAATTATAAGAATTTATTTTGATATTTGCAGAATTATTTTATTAATATTAAGTACTGCAAGTCAACGCACCATTACGCAATATGGTAGTAAGATAACGCGTTTCGTATATATTCAAAATCCCATTGACTTTATGCGCACTTATAGACATTTCTGCTACAACAGTAAAGTGGAGCTTCTATGAAGTTTCTCATTTTATTTAAACATGCTTTCACCCAAGTAAAAGGCTTTTCTGCAAAAAAATCTTTTCTTTCTATCTCTGCCTAATCTTGATTTCTCCTTTCCTTTCTATCCCCTATCATCAAGCTCCTCCTTGACATTATTACTATATCCGTAAATTTGGACGCTTTAACGAGTTAGAGCAGCACATTTCATGTAAATAGAAACAGCACTGTTTGAAGAAATGTACGAGAAAGTAATCAGCATACTCTTATTAACCAATTCCTCACTCATGGAAACGAATTCAGCATCCGGCGGGGTCATAAGTTCAAGCAAGTAAAATAGAAACACCACCCCCTGTTCGATCTACTCTATCCCTACTGAAAATATGGAAGTTATATAGAAACATGTCAGACGATTGAAGGTCCGGTTTCAAACAGGTTTCAAGAAAAACCTTGCAGGCAAATCTAGCACCAATTTAAGTCTGGTAATTAGAACGTATTTTAGAATTTAGACGCCTAATATTTTGATAAATGATAGATAATGAATCTAACGACATATTCAGTTTTCTGTAGCCGGCTGCAGGATTACAGAGATTTTACTTCGGGTTTTGTCTCCCGGAGTGAATTTCTTTATTAAATACCCTTCTGATCACAATAATTTATTCAACATAGTGTCAAGACTGGCTGTGGGCGCTAGAATTTTAGAAGACGGTATAGTTGAGTTGTCGATAATTTGAAGATGCTAATCCGGCTTAAGTTAACCGATGCGGCTTTTTCCAAATAGTTCATAACAATCTAACACGAGATTTAAAACGCGATCGACGAAAGCGATAAGTGCAGAAGTTTTAGATCGGCAAAAATGAACCATATGTATGAGCTAAAGAAGAAAAGTTAAGAGAAGAGGAAGCTTTTTTATATTTGTTTTTTGGAGAATTAGGCGTATCAGGACCAGTAAGAGTAGTGATTTTTGCCGCATCTGTGTAACTGATGTGTGGTGGGTTACTCCCTAACGTTAGCGTTCGCTTTGGAAATTTGAGTAATGTTTGGGTTCTTATTAAAAATAGGTTTATCAAGTTCTGGATTTGTCTCCGGCGCGCTTATATGTAAAGCTTTATTTGTCACCGATAAGGGACGCAGACAGCACGAACAGTGAGGAGGCAATGTAACATTGACTTTCTCATTCGAGGAAAGAACTTTGACATGAATAAGTTCGTGGGCCGAAGCATGCGTTTTATGAGTGGCCGTTGGGGACGGGACGCACGCCACACTCCATGCGCACGCCTTGTCATTCCGAACCATTCCGATAAGTCCAAGTAATAAATTTATCAAATGAAGTCTTGTACTGCGGAACTTTACAACCAAATACGCTAGCTCCTTGCCAATCTTACACAACCATCCTTTCGGGATACCGTAAACCTTTAGAGGAATCCATAAGAGCATCCGCCTGTGGTCCAAGCAGATTTTGTGTGAGCGAGGCGATCAACAGCGAGCGAGGTAACTAACAAATTACATATCTATAGCCCCCGTACTATTCTTGACAAGGTTGTATCTCTGCATCGGAAACACAGTTTCACACTACAAAAACGCGCAATCAAGCAAACAATGCAAACAATACCCAAAACGACTTAAATTGAGCAATTTAGAAAACCGTCAGCAGAAAATGAAGTACAATTAAATCAAAAAAGTTGAAGAGTAATAATGTAGCAATTAAGAACCCTAAGTAGGTGCACAATTAATTGATATACGATAATTGTGTTAATCCAGTAACTATCATGTATGTGTAAGGCACCAATTTGTTTCGGAGATTGTTAAGATACTTTAATACATTAAATTGCATAGTTTGAAGTTGTTCAAACTATTGAAACTAATGCTGCTGCATTCACCTTGGTTATAGTTTCTGCTGATTTTGGTCGTAACCGTACCGCGCCTTTATTCATCCTGATACAAAGCGTAAATGTTTCTCTTTCTTAAATTGCAAAACACATCCGTTTTCTCATCTGTTGTTTAATGCATTGCGACACTTAAATAGTACAACCAATTGATTTTAGAGTTGCCAGAAATCCTACATTTATTAAATTTAATTCAATTGTTATAATATACATATAAAATATAATTAATAATTTATTAATTTGCGTTTTAAGGATATATTAAGTTAGTCTTAATTCATTTTAAATTAAAGTAACTTAATATATAGGTATACATTGCAGGGTTACAATTTTGAGGATGTAGCAAGTGCAAGAACATATATATTCTTCTTCTTCTATTTATAACGATTTCATGTTTAGCTTGAAGTCAATGAATAGGCACAAAAAAAAAAGTGTGTTGCACCCAAATGTCAAGGTCTCTTAAGCAAATACAATGAGCAACGACATGAGAATAAGTTTTGTGGAGGTTGCCGATGCAAACCAGATTCGTAAAGTAGCATGTTTTTATCACAGAATGCAATATCGAAAACGAATGAGGTAAAGTCACGTAGAAAAGTCGTCTCTTTTCGCTGTTCTGTAAAAATATTTGTTGCTAATGATGGAATATTCACCTTTACTCCAAACCGCATAACAAAACCTTTAGTGATTAGAATAGAGTTACTTATGTTTTTGCTTTCGTAGCAAATCTCTTTAAAAATTCATATATGCAAATCACTAAGGAGTTTGAGCAGGGGGATGTCCATATTACGTCCAATCTTCCGAGATCGGTGGTCTCATATATTTGTGTATGAACCACGCTTACTATTTATTTAGTATTATTAAACTATTCAAATAAAGCATTATCTTTAATCTAACTTCAATATTAATATTTAAATATTAATTGTTTTGATGTTAACTTTCCTTTTTCCACATTAATTTATGCTCTTGTCATTATTTCTGGATTTTCATTTTAACATTTCAATGATTTTTATGTTACAATTTGTGCCATTTTTTTGTTGTTTTGCGAAAATAATCTTGCAAAACAGAAAATTAGAATGTTTTTCATAATAATCTGAAAAATCTACAAAAAAAGCATTGAAAAAAAATGAAAAAATACATTAATAGTTGTTGGCATATATTGTTTATGTTTTTGCGTTAATTGCCATGGCTGTCAATTGTTTATATTTTTTGATTATTCATGTGTATTATTGAGAGCATAAGCGTACAAATACATGAACGCACGCAGTGCACGTAGATTATCGCACACACTACAAATAGATATTTCCTACTTTGTTCATATTTAATATTTGTTTTCTTTTTTGCTAATTACATATGCATTATGGAAATTTTCCATGCCGATGTGTGTGTGTGTGTGTATACACGCGTTAGTTACTCTACGTTTATGCATATATCTGCATATTTAGATCATTGAGATAGTTTATTTGTTTTTATTGCCTATGTTTGATTTAGATTTTCGTGATTATTGCATTTTGCCAACAAATTTATACGTTTATGTAGATATGCAATAATAATAATTATTTTTATTTTAGCTACTGTTTACTGCAATAAGCAGCTTGTTAAACCTTGATTGAAATTTAAAAAGGCAAAAATTAAGTTCCCTCGTGAAATCGTCCATAATCATCATAAAATGGACATTAAGTAGGCAATAGCTAATCACATGTAAAATGCAGATATATATATATAAAATTCAATATGTATCATCTTGGCTTGGAATTTCTGTCGTAGAAAATCAGTTTTTACAACGATTAAAGATGTTGGGCTTTGGGTTCGTAACAAGCAGAAGTGCGTATCAAAGCTTTCAATAAGTTCACAGATTTTCTCTAATGGCATAACTTTCTCGGTCAATGTAATCATTGGAATGTATCATCTCCAATTGTTGCAGAGAGAGAACCAAATAAAGTAAAACGTAGGCTCATAAGTATTGTAATCAGCCACATACTGGCTTAAATAGATATCGATTTAAAATTATCTGTAACTATTTTTCATGGCCATATGAAACATTCAACACGAAAATGATTTTGATTCGCGTATTAACACGCTTACAATTAATAAAGGGCTCTGACATTCTTATATGCTCCGTACTAAATACAACTTTTCTATTTGTTGTTTGAGCAACCGTACGGACATCTTTATTAAGATCGCGTGGAATTACATAAATTGAACAATCAACTTTATTACTAAATTTTTTTTTGTTTAACATTCACATTAATTTGTTAGCAATGTATATAATCTCTAACTGTGGTAAGAGGATTAACTTAGTTCTCTTTGTTAGAGGGGCATATCGTTTGTAGCTGAATTTTAATCTGTTTCAATATTAAAGTATTTGTAGAAATAAAATCATTTTGTTTCCTAAAATTAATTGATTTATTTCCATCCTTGACTTTTAAACTTATTCCGCTTCAAGTTATTTGTACGCATGTAAAACTTACGTAGCCTCATGTACGTGAGCCTCAACAAGATTGCAATATGTCATCCGGCAAATAACATTGCATATCGAGCTGTTATAAGATGTGAATATGACGAATTGTGCGACTTGGCTGCCCTACACCTAACGAATTATTATTAATAAATGAAAACGCATCAAACTAGTGAAGCCGCAATAAGATTGCCATCAGCTTTCAAAAAACATGCTCAGCAAAATGCTTGCTTACACCAAACATCAAGTAAATGTTATTATTAATAAGAAACGTGTTCATTTGACTTATATGATTTTTAAAATTTCTCGTATGTTTGTGTGCTCTTTTCGAGCATCAAAATTTAATCACAAAAAGTTTAAGAAAAAGCATTTCACTATTACACTATTACACTCTATAACATTTCCCGAACACAATTCTTTATTTGTTGCCCTTGACACTCGTGCAAAAGTTGTTAGGTGTATAAATAATTTCTTCCTGATATAATTCAAATTTACTTAAAATATACTTGTTCCAAAGTTTAATAATCGAATTGAATAATCGATCATTACCTGTGATGTTTTATCTCTGTATTTGTAATTTACGAAAGACCTCGTGGTAGAAATTTCTCTATTGACATATTAATATACTTTATTATTTTGTGGCCTACTGATGTGCTAAATCTGACTGCACCGGTCTGAATAAGTGGTAATCAAAGTGAGGTAGAAAATTCGTCGTCTTCAATTCGAATTGTTTCAAATCTTGCTGCGTTTTCACGCCTAGCCATCTTAAATATTTCTGTAGCTTCATGCAGCGCGATAAACACTGTTTGTTAACATTCATCTCCTTACAGTTTGATATAGGTTGAATGACAGATTCTAAAGCGTCCGAAACACTTACCGCACTTACAAAGCACGGCAACGTTTTTGGTGTATTTAACGCCAAAAGATAAAGCGATTCAAAATCATTTTCTGAATCGATTTAAATTTGTTACGCCGACATGCTTTGGCCCGACAAACGCAATTGAAAATTGATTGTATCAGAGTACTTATACAATCATTGCTAATATAATGACTGATTTTAAAAAACCACTGAAAAATGGCGTGTTGATATACTAAAGTGAAATAAGAAATTCGATTCCAGAGGGCCAATTTTTCGAAACTCTCCTCTATAGTCAGTAAATGTTAATAGAAAAAAGTGAAAGTAAATGTACTTATAGCAAAACCGGCCGACGAATTGTTTTACAGTGCACTTCATATCATTTGTCGTTCTTTTGAAACAGAATGATGAGAGTTTATAATTCGGAACAGATATAAAAAAAATAGTACCTTATAAGGAACAAAACCCGCAGGAATGGTTACCTATTTTATGTTCAATTTTGCTTTTTGGCACAGAAAAATAGATCCATTCGAGCTTTCTTTAGACACGTCATCGAAAAAAAAAAAAAAAAAATAGTCTAACACATTAAGGATCAGTGTGAAATTGTTTTCAGATATTTTCAGCTGTCAAACACAATATAAAGTATTACACTACTATTACCAAAAAGCGAACAACACTTCGCTTGTTATGGCGCATTACATTATGGATGTCTTCCGCAGGCACAGATTAAATGCAGAAATACACACGATCCCAACTACGGCGTACAATCCATTGTTCAGATTGATCCAACCCTATATACAAGTATTTTTCAAGTTGGGTTGACTGGCTCTCTTGAAATTGCCGAAATACAATATGCGTTTACTCAAGATAGTTATTGCAGGTTTCTAATATCACCTTCAACCTTACTTTTGTAAATGGATCGGCGTGACTTTGTTTCGTTTGCTTCTTAAAACGTAAACGTATAAAATTCATTGAACTATTCCGCGCCAACAAGAGGCTACGTATTACGTTAATCTGATCGTGATTCTGTCCTTAGTAACATCTCAGAGTAGAAATCGAGTAGATTTCAGAACAATTTTGGATGATTCAAACCCGTCATTGTGTCGTGTTGAAAAAAGCTAATTAAAAACTGGATTTGGTTGACATCAGCAATGATTGGCCAGAGCGCAGATGAATAATCGCAACAAAATTTTGGAAGCTCGCGGTGCTCTCTTCATACAGAGTAGGTTAAGTTAACTTTTGAAAGGTGGACATCGTATTTTAGGCGGAAAAATGCTGTCTAAACGGATGTTTTGATAAGATAATCTCCTTTTACACGCCAAAAATAATTTCGAATTTTATTAAGGATATATATTCTAGAAACATATGACCTTGGTTTCGTCTTGATTGCGATCACGTATTGCGGTGTTGCTGTATTTGATCCATAAATGACAAAATGATGAAAATATGCAAGGATGTTTATAACTCAGTGAACTCTTTTTCCATTTCTAAACAAGCTTATGGCTAATTACTTCAATAATGTATTCACAAAAGACACAAAACACACTATGTGCTTGCGTCACTATGACTCTTCCGAACGTTAACAGACAGTTGTCAACTGCGTAAGCATATAAATTTTATGTCAGCGAGCAAGCTGATTTTGGTCCTTGTCTCGGTCTGACTATTGTGCAAATTTATTTTTTAAGTTGTAATTACATTTAGTTGTAAGTTTTCTCTGCGAATTTTTAATTATTCAAATTTTTTCATTCGTTTAAATTTTGCTTTCTTTAAAAACTGTCGTTTATTTTTTCCAACATCTTCCGAATTTTTAAATCGGATTTTTTTTCCCTTGGATTTTATTTTGAATATCGTAAATTTTCCATAACTTGGCAGTAAATCATAAATTTAAATTTGCTTTACTATGTTCGTACGTAGGTATAAATGTTTGTGTATTTATTTTTAGTTTTCCTTTGCTGTAAACTATAACTTATGTTAATTCATGCTTTCTACCACTAGTGGTGCTGCTGCGAGAAAAGCTCACTTGTAATTTCTTTGGCAGCGAAGGAAATGTTAGAAATAAAAAGAAATCGAACCAAGAGAAAGTTTTGTAAACAGCATAAATAATTCAATTGAAATTTATAGCTAAATTTCATAAGAAGATTTAAAATTTTCTTCTTTACAGCATTCACATATGCATATAAATGCACAGAATTATGTATACTGATGAACGAATGAATGAATGACTGAAACCGAAAACATACATTTTCTTTAATAAGTAAAAACAAATTCAAAGCGAAATTCAAAATTCGATAAAAAGTGTTTTGAGGAACCTAACTATGAATTATCTTTGATTTAGGGATAAAATAGGGCTAAAACTAACTAGATAACTAAGAGATGCTTCAAAGGGTACGCCGATGCAACCGCTTAAAAAAAAAGAAAGGTCATTACTTTTATTATTATTATCATTATTATTATTGTAACTCATTCAGCACAACAAAGAAGTACTAAAGGACTAACATTCTAAGGCTATCAGGTTTATTGAAAACGTTGCCGGACTTGAGATTTGAACCGACAAACCATTGAATTGCTGGTTGAGATACTCTGCCTACTTAGCCACTCAGGCGAATAAAAACGAAATTATTTTTATTCAAAATTAATAAAAACCAAGTAAAAACATTATAGCCGAATAAGAACAAACGTTAAATACCATGCGCCATCTTGGATAATACGATTCTTCTTGTTATTTTCGTAGTAAGCGTGGACAGCCGTGATCGAAGCTCATAAAAATTAATTTTCTCTTAATATTATTTATCTATTTTTGGCATTAACATTCGATTTATTCTCAGTAAGTACCCTTATACGGAGTGAGATCAGAAAAATTAAGCTGCGTCGGTCCAATACGAACACAGTTAAGTTTTATTTAAAAAAACAATTGCGGGCTAATTATCACTGCGAAATATCAAAATTACACTATTCCATGATATAAAGCCTTGTTGCTCGTAGGAATTGCGGTATAAGACCAGGTTCAACACATTAATTCACCAGTTCCAAAATTTTCTTACCAACTTAGATTGGCGAAGTACGATTACTACTGCTTTTGTCGAGAAATTTTGCAATTTTATTTAATACAACGACTTTTGCAGTAAATATCGTTTTTCAGTAAATATGGTTTCCAATTAATCTATGAACCGTCTCCTTGTGTACTGTACTTGAAAATGTTATTTTAAAAAAATTGTAACAATGTCGAAGGAAAAGCAGCATTTGTTTGGGGCTCCATTTTGAAAAGTGTTCTTTCTTTTATGAAAAATTTGAATAAACTCCCACATTTGTCGTTGATCGCCAGACTGAAGTTTTATTTCATGTAAATATTCCACGCTTACAATAGGTAAGTTTCAGTGTTACGTATATTCAACTTGTGTCCATCTAGATCAGAAAATGCCCATCTTTTATCCATAAACTTTCATTTATATGACTTACAAACGAAAACTGAGACTTCTTCGAACCAAATGAGTTACAACTCATAAAGTTTTCGATTAATTGTGCGAGTGTATTTTACACATATACTTGTGTATAGACATCTATATTACTTTTTGAGGGAGTAGATGAAAGAACGTTGAAAATTGCTCGGCAGTATTTCTTAAGTAATGGGAAAATCCGGATTTTCGACATTGTGGAAGATATACGTTTATTAGATCCGCTTTTTTCTTTTGCGTGAAAAAAACGTTTATTAAACGAAACCAAAAAAGAAAAATTGCGACAAAAAAGTTGGCATAAAAATCAATACACAGCAAATATACTTCGTTATAAGATAATGATGTACAAATGGAGTCGATTTTTTAATATTTATGGTTTAACATATAGCCTCAATATTGCTTTTTGTGGAAAAAACACTTTTAAGCTAAGCATTGGCTTGAAAAGCGTTATGACAACTCTCGTCGGTGGAAAGCGACAATTTATCGGCGATTTTGCTAAGTTTAGAAGACATTGTGCGGACACTGACGATGCTCAATGCCTGAAAAAATTAGCCATCATTATAGGATACAACATTGGCAAAGCAAAGGTAGATTCTGCTCTAGGAGAGTCTGCACATTCTTCTCCAACCACGGAAGTGAAAAAACTGCGGGCAAGGTGGGTGCCGCTTTTGTTTACGATGGAATAAAACCATCATCGTGATGGATGAACATGTTTGACGATCGGTCCCCGCAACGTCCGAAACTAAAAGGTTAAAATTCAATACTATTCGCCGAATTTAATATCCTTGGATTTTCCAACAATGAAGAAGTGGAGAAGAAAGCGACTATGCTGAAAAGTATATATATATTGTTATGAAATTCGCTTTTTACAAGATACAGTCCGTATCACTAGATCGTGGATATATTGATCAAGAGAAATGCACTTCAAAGTTCTTTTATTTTACTACTTTGTCTTTCACAACAGTAGGAATATTTATTTACAATCTATTTTGGCCGTACTCTCAACTTCTACGTTCTTGCTAGACTAACTCTACTTTTCACAAATATTCGATTTATATACAATTTTACAAGAATGTTATAGTGACATTCTTGTAAAAGTCCTAAATCTATGGTCTAATCCCAGCCGAGTTTTTCCTCTAATCGTTTCCATCGGCCTGCACCTGCATGACGAGCCTGCGAATATGCACTTAGCTTTTACCTGTTTGCTTTTCCACTAATCGTTTTCATTGGCCTGCAGCTGCATGAGGCGCCTGCGAATGCTCATTTGGTTTTCCCTTCTTTAGGGAATTTATTCTTACGAGAATTACTTAGCTGACATTTAACTGAATTTGGGATTTTCGTAACAATATATTTTTTTTATATTTGGTGTTTCTAGTTTTTCGTTTGATTGGATGGGTGGTTTTATAAAAGAAGACTTCGGCTTAAATTTTTATAACATACCATTAAACCTTATTAAAGAAAATGCAAATTTGCAAAATGCGGTAAAAAATTTACTACCATTAATGCCTACACGTATCATATATGCGTTTTTCGATCTTTTATATTTTCAAAGAATTTTTCTTTATACTTTCTTATAAAGTTGGTTATTACTAATTCTGTGGCAATATTTTTTTAAGCATTAACTCTATTTTCTCGGTCTTTAAAGAATTTATCAATCGATAACGCTTAAAACCGATTCAATTTAAAGCAAACAAAACCGAAAGAAATTTGAAAAAATAGTTTAGAATTAAATGTGTTGATATGGTTAACCACTCAATAACCTATGCCTCTCTATATTATATCTACACAAAAACATATACAATTCATGACCGCCATCAACAGACTTAAAACCCCAAATGTTCGCAATTCACATTATTTTAGTACTACAATAGCAATAGTAATTTTCTTTGCATTGCAGTTGGTAATAAAGCAAGTGCTTTTCGTCAGCACGTTGCATCGTGGACTGTTCGAAAAACTTTTTACTGACATTCTTTTGCTTTCCTAATGGTTGTTTTCTTCTTAGTAACAACATAACGTTTTGTTTATTTACCGCCAAAGTTTACAGCTACTCAAGTATCTTGCTTGTGTTAATTTTCATTACATGAAAGTGCGCGTTTGCGTGGATGTTTGCCTCAGTCTCAGAAACGTAAAAAAAAACGAATCAAAATTTTTTACAAGTTGTGGAAGAAAATAGCGTAAAATTATGCGACATTTGAAAATTACATTAGTGTTCCAACATAAAGAGAAGAATGAGTAAAGAAAAAAATATATATATGAGGGCCAGCTGTGGAAGAAAGTTCTTTATCCCTTAAGCGACATCATTGAAAGCTTGTGTAAAATAGCAATTCCAACAAGCTGTATGTGTTTATGTGGCAAAAATATTGCGCTATATTTGAGATAAATGAAAAGTTATGTTTAGCGAAGAGAAAGTTTTAAGATAATTTTATTGATTGGAAATTTTTGTTATTGAAAATTAAATTTTGGGAAAGTTTCAGTTATATTAACAATTTCTCAGCATAACACGTAAAAAAAATTTTCTTCATGTTTCATAATAAATTTGCCAAATGGAAAATATTTCGGTTTTTTTTCTTAACTTCATTGCCATTTAGTTTTTATCTTATATTTAATGATTTTTATCTTATATTTAACCTTACACGGTACACTTTTTGCGCGGTTGTTGTAAAGTCTAACGTATTTTCTCTCCCTCTAAATGTTAAGTTTAATTCTTGAAATCACATGCCGCTTTATTTTTTGCCTTTTTTCTGCTCTTTTCTCGCATTTACTTCAAGAAGGTGTGTCTGCAAGGTTTTCTCGTTGTTTATCTTTTATTTAATATTTTTCAACATATTCTGCTGACTGGTGACAAGTGCACGCTTTAAAAACTTGAAAGCACTACTAATGTTAAGGCAGAGTTGACGAACCGTTAACATCGAAGGCTCTGTTTGGTATAGCTTTTACGAGTTGCTTCAACCAAACTTAACCATATCTAGAGAAAGCTACGAAAAATTATTTATGAAGTTAAATCGAAAAGGGGTCCCAATATGTCATGAAGTTACAAATTTCCAGCATTTTGGAGTTCAGCTCTGTGAGAGAAAACTCGTCCTGGAAACGTCAACAGCGCTAAGAAGTAATTCCTTCCACACACAAGGTATTCTTTAACCATTAAATTCTTTCCCTTTCTCCGATTTTGTGAGCATGAGACGCTTGTATTTAACTACTCTATATTACAGAAAATTCTCTTATTGATTTATAAATCCTTACATTTTTGCCCTGTTAAACTCTTTTCATTCCATTATGCTATTGGCTCTTATTTAAAGTATGGCAATTATATACCTCTTAGAGAATAAGCTTACAGTATGGACCACACGTCTATTATATCAGTAATCTATATGCTGCCTATGAATACTCCTTTTAAAGGGCGTATCTCTTATAATACTATCTGATTACAAAATACTCAGCTTGTTTGGGTCCTAGCTTCGGGCTTGAGAGAGCCTTTTATTTATTTATTTATTTACTTAATTAAATTCCAATACAGAACAAGTCAATGGCCGAATGTAATCTAAACAATAACTTAAAATGTATTATGAAGAAGAAAAAATAAATAAAACTAAGAGATCAACATATAACATACACCAAAATTCATCTAAGCCGTAAATTCAGATACTGGGATATATATTGATGAAGTAATATATGCTTACTTATAGATTATTAATAGCAACAAATGAGAAAAAATCAAAGACACAGCAGTATTTTGATTCACTTTACCTTGCTTGTGCTTGTGCAAGACTCAAAAGCAGTTAGTTAAGCAATATAATTCTTTTCACCTTGTTAACGGACAAAACAGCCAGATCAAGTAAGTGGTAATGATTGTTGAACATTTTGCAGATCACCCGGAAGGGATTAAACAACTCATAATTAATACGGCATTGTGGTGTCTGCGAGAGCCCAAAATGTCTTGAGACCCTACTGGGGATGTGAATATCAATAAGTACTAATAAAACCGGCGAATAAATAGCTCCTTTTATTAGTTTAAAGACGAAGGTTATACCCAACATTCCAGGCATTTTTTCAATGGTAGACAAGTCAATGAACTCCAATCGATTATTACACGATAAACGAAGTAGGGCAGGATCCCACTTCGAACCTCGCAAAGCAAACATCAAGAAGTTCCGTTGAACAGACTCCAAGAGATCAATATGGCACCTATAATTAGGAAGCCAACTACCCACGAGTATTCAAGATTTAGTCCAACTATTATTATTATTATTATTATTATTATTAATTTCGCCAGAGAAATAAATTCTAAGACTAAACTCTTAAAAGCACTAGCATCTAAGGCTATCGGCTTTTTATTAAAAACTCTACCGCACTTGAGATTCGAACCCACGACCATTGACTTGCTAGTCGAGATTCCTCCCCTTCGGCTACTCAGGCTTAGTCCAACTAAAAATGTATACAAGCACAGATTCTCAAGATCAGACCCAAGAAGTTTAGTACCATGTATTGAGTCAAATGATGGGGCCAGACTTCTCTGAGGATTTAATGTGAGTATACTACTATGAAGGTTTTGTCACACGGTGTCGGATGGCATACGGATTAATTTTGTGTAACCGGCAATCCCTATAAGCTAGGGTTCTGGCCCAATAAACCGACTCTGGAGAATGTTGAGACATATCATTGCAAAGGAGGAGAGGGTCAGTTTAACGTCCTCTGCAGACATTAAAACACAGGAATATTTAGTGCACTCCAAAACGTCACTCACATATAAAATAACTAAAAGCGGGCGAAAATGACTGCCCTGAGGAGCCCCAGAAGTGACGGCGATTACTCTGGATTGGCAAGAATTCAGCACCACCCGTTGGGCATGGCCAGAGAGATAGCTGCTGAACCAGGCAACTAAACTGTTCGAAAAAGTAAGGCGATGTAATCTATAGGCTAATAACCTATGATCAAGTTCGTTGAAAGCTTTGGAAAAGGCCAAGAAAATAACATCACTTTGCTTATGATCGGAAAGCAACCTTTCTTCAAACAAGTATTAAAAATATATGTAAGGGGAGAACATAGTAAATCAACAGAGTGTTGGAGAATTATAGGCGGAACACCATCAAGGCCAGAATAATTACAAGGTTTTAACGTTGACAACGCTATAAATATTTCTTCTTCTGAGAAAGACATAAACAGAACAATATCAAATGGCCGAATACGGGTAGTTATCAGACGAAATATTTAAACATCCGAAAACTTCCCCAAAAAAATCTTCAAACAGTTATTACAGACGCATCGAATGGAGTCGCTTTTGGCTATAATCTCGTCCACCATTAGAGTATAACACATAATGTCTAATCGAACCACTTCGAGGGAATTTTTTAAATAAGCTACTTTTCTTATTACGGACCATTCGTAAATGCTTGGTACACCAAATAGGAGACAAATAGGAGAAGTATGGCAAGATTTGCACGGTATCGAGACGGAAATTACGGAAAAAATCTGACTGTAAATAAAGGATAACGAATCGTCAATACCTGCAGAGCGTGAGCCTCAGTCAATGCCACCCGGCAAGCTCCTAGGTTTCACGTCATTCGTTTTAGCAAATAAACGTTGATCACTAAGGATTTCCAGCCAGACAATTTGCGAACGACGGATGATGTCTATCTTCAAGCGAAACTAAGAGATCAGTTCGAAACAAACATACATTAGTTTCCCAGCAAAACACGAAGTCAAGTAAATTACTATTCACATTAAAGATGTTGTTAAGCTGACACAAACCCAGGGACCCCTTCTAACTCTTTGTAAGTTAATAGATAAGAAAAACGAATGTAACATCCAAGGTCATCGTTAAGTACCCATAAAACATTGGGCAGACTAAAGTCACTTGGCACTATTAACTTATCATTGAATTTGAGGCGAGAGGTAATAATTTTGATCAATCTATAAGAAAAGTACAATAAGATAATAAGGCTCGAGGAATGTAAGAGTATGTAAAGATCTACGTTTTATTACAAGGACCGATTCTTAACCAATTGAAACTTGTCTATCTGTCTGTCTGTCTAATGCCGGCCCATTTATTTTTGTATTCATGATGCGCAATTTTTCCGACATTTTGATAAAGTGCACTAAAGTATTAAAACGTCTTAGCCAAAGAACAAAACCTACTGAAAATGGATTGGATCGAATTTTTACGATCACTTTGTATAACACCTTATTTTGTTTAAGTTCTATATACATATGGAAGAAATTGGAAAAATTCAAAATATCTCGACAAGAATGGCAGACTAATGCTATTTCGGTATAATAAATTGATGTAATAAATAAAGCTAAACATTTAAATGTATATATTTTATGACAAAAAATGATTCTTTACGGAAAGAAGACATGCAAATCAATTGTATAAAGGTACGGACACGTATGTCTTCCTTTTCGATCCCTTCTGATGTAAACGTTCATTGGACTTGCTATGTGAACAACACAATATAACTGTTGGATTGTATTTATTATGCACCCTATGCTAACTTCGTCGCACTCATTACACTAGCTACGCCGACTATATTGATTACACCGCCCATAACAACTACAATAAATTAATTGGATAAACTACAATATTTATTATGCCAACTTTGCTGATTATTCAGAGTATTTATGAGTTAAGCGCTTTAACGATTTCGTTTCTAATAATAAATCATCCAAGTTATTGAACGGGCAAAATGAATTATTTTCCTAAACTTCTTATTTCCTATATATTTTTTTGAAATATTGAATTATAAATAAAAATTTTAAAATAACTTGACAACTTTATTCATCCGGATTTCTAGTTTTTCATTTTTGTTTTTCTTTTTTGTCTATTATTTTCCATAAACCGTATTATAATAAATAGTTTAGTATTTCTTTTTACTGTGCTTTGTTTACAATTTTTTTCGATTAAAACCTTTTTTTTCAATGAATTTGGAATTTTAGAAATGTGTGACAGCCATGATCAATCGATATTGAAAATCAGTCTAAAGCTTACAGCAACAATGGAGTAAACCAATAGAATACCGCACGATGCTAACGTAAGCAGCAAACCAACCGTGAATTCGTTGAACTCTTTTATCGGATGATCAAGTATTATTAATGCGACTGATAATATTGCACTTATCATTACAGCAAATATCAACGATGGTAGACAAGTAAGAATCGTTAATATTATCCATAGGAGGAAGGTAAAACGCAGATAAAACGTAAAAATGATGAACAACACACCACCTGAATAAGAATAATAATCCATGACGAAATTTGAAAGAAGCGAACGAAAATTTGAAGAATTCCAAAGTTCCGAAATTTTGAGTCACTTGAATAATCCGTAAAGTGAAAGGAAAGGAAAACGATTAAGTACCGGAAGAAAATGTTTTTAAGAACATAAAATGAATATTTTCAGAAAAAAAGAAGAATGTATTCAAAATCATATGAATTGATTGACAATTAAAACAAATTTAATTAATTCTTTTGCCATCGCTACAAGTGAAAGTGCGAATAAAGTATTAAAAAATTTAATTTTACTTTCAGTTATACAACTTAAGTGAAAATGAACTTCAACCTTTGACTTTTTAGCGTTGAAATCGGATAATTTTCTGTCCATCTGCCTGCTTGCGTTCTGTTGTTCACTATGCCCGCCGTATACTCCTATGTCAGAAATCATAGTTGAACTTCAAAGTTCAAGCTGATAATCAGGCTTGATCCGATCAAAATAGCGCCCAAAATAAGTAAAAAAAAAAAAAATTGACTTGCAATTCACTGAAAATATTTATGTGAAACTCTGTACGTATGTACACCTAGAAAAAGACGCGTACGTACGCTATACAAAGTTCTTTGAGCCGACAAAAGTAGTTTTGCTTTGTCAAATAACTCACCCACACTTAATAAAATATTTTATAATTAAAAAGTGTAGGCCTGGCTTTTTCTAAGTAGCATGATTAACTAAACACAACATTTAAAGGATATTTACTGATAATTTAATAATCAGGCTCCTTTAAAATATCGGCCCAATGTACAGAGTTACATGGCTGGTTTCATGTTTTATCATAATCAGTGAAATTACTGCTGCAGACCCTAAACTTTGTTTTGAGCAGAAAGTAGAAGTTACACTTCTTTGTGATTCAACACACTTTGTGCATGTCGACATTATAGATGAAATACGTAATGGGATTAATGAAGAATCTATTTGTTCCCCTAAACGTCTCTACGCCAAATAATCGGCATAAAAGCCTTGTTTAAAAATTTTGAATGTATGTTATTCTTACGGAGAGAATCTCGCTTGGGCTCCAGCCGACCTCTTCAGATATTAACAAAGTAGCGTTACAAATTTGTCAAGAAATCAAACTTTTTATTCACTTGATTTCTTTTTAAGAGCGAACATTTTCAAAACGAGCAAGAGCTTAGTTTTTGCCTATATTGTTTTATTTTTGATAATATTTTTCGAAATATTACATGATTTTATTTTCTTTTCCAGTGTTATGGAATTACCCGAGAACGATTTACTAGCCCACTGTTATTGCAGTTTGAGATAACCTCTTAGCACGCATACACTTAACTACGAGCAAGTATTTTTCAATAACAGAGAAATTGTTTACCGGCTAGAGGAGATGCTTGTTACACACCAATAATTCTTCATAAATAGATTCACACATACCTTCTTCAATTTGGAAAAACGCATACATTTTAACACTTTTGTAATCAAAGAAATAAATCATTTGCCACATGTGTGGTGTAGATGCCTATGCCTACGCCTATATGGGTTTTATTTAACGCACGAAGTGTTTATGTGTTCGTAACGTGCACACACGTTAACTGTGCTTAATGCCATTAGGCATTTGTACTTTCACGTTTTCAAAAACAACGATTAAAGATCTTTTGAAAAATTTTTGTTTGTAATACAAAATTTTTCAAAAGCCTAAAATGCAAAGTTCTGCATATGATAAGTCATATAGATTCGTATATATACACTGACCGTAAAATTTATTGATTTGAAAAAATTCATTGCGGAAAATGAAAGATTTCGAACTTGTCGCTAAAAATTAATCATATGTAACAGACTTTATTTAAGTTGAGGCGTATAAAGAAAACCTTAATGGATTTTCCAAAAGACGCACTACTTTTAAACATTGCGCGACCGATCTTTAAATCAAAAATGTGCATGTGTGCAAATTTGGCAACCATTATTTTTTCTGCTTACTTGGAAGGAAGAGAAGCAACAAATAAAAGTTTTACAATATCGGAAACGCAAAAACCCATTAATTTCGGAATTAAAGCCGAATGGTGGATTAGTTGTAGATAACATGTTATGAGCTGTTCCAGAAAAGCCTTGACGACAACAAGCACTAGAGTTTGATTTTCAGTACCGTTTCCCAAAGCCCGCTCAAGACAACGGTAACAGATGTGAACTGAAACACTACTCTCTATCAGACATTACTTTTCCTAACGAAAAACTATTTTAACCAATGACTTATTGTCTACGTGAGGATACTTCATTCCCTACGATGACACCTCAAGAATGAACATTCATGTAGATGGCCACAAACAGACAACCTTTGCTTTTGGCCCAGAATTCCTAACGAGAAAGTTGGAAAAATGAGTAGCTCTAGCGATCATGGATTTTTTACAATTTCTTTGTAATACAAAATAATTTCTCGCAAAAAGACCGCTCGCGATTTATTTTTAATTCAGTTTAGTTTATTTTATTAATTAACAAGAAGAATTATTAGTCATAGTTCAATTTAAACAATAGTAATCATTATTTTAATTGACAATCGATGTACCGCTAAGACTGCAGACTACCTTTTGGCTCAGCTGCGAATAACAGTAAAGACACAGACAATATAACTATATCGTACATGCATGGTGCATACATTATTAAAGACGTTTATAACTCTTCTAAACCTACTCGGGCAAACAAAAATTTTGATATGGAGTGGCAAAGACTTGCATAATTTTACAAAGTTCACAAACGACACTCTTGATCCTGTTATGTATTTGTTGAGAATTAGTGGAAAAAAATTAGCTATAGACATATGTCCGATATGTCCGAAGATCGAAATATAATATCTGTAGCGGAAACTGCGATATCCTATCATATCTCCGATTTTTTGAGACATACCTAAACACTTGCAGTTGTTTGTTAGAAACATTAAACAAAAATAATAAATTCCGAAAAAAGATTAGTAGGATGATAAGCGATAGAAAAGTAGTTACATTCAGTAATGCTATGATGGAATTTATTTAAAAACACGTTTAAAGATGAACACGGAAAAGCTAACTTCGATTGTATAGAAGTAAACAATAGCTGATATATAAATAGTTTAATGAAATCAGATCTCCACATTATTAATGAATAATATTTTTTCCAGCTAGTCTTTAAGCATATTTTTTCAAATATTTATTCATAACATTAATGACAGTAACTACTTAATAATAGTTATACGCTTCTACATCATCAGTAGAATGAAAGATAGCAGCATAATCACTGGCGCTCTGAATAAATTAAAAACGTATTGAATACAGGGGCTCATCAATCAATTAAAATGTACAGATTACCGAGATAAAATACAACAAATTAAGGCTGATTTCATTGGTATAATGCATGAATTTTTATAAAGACGAGGTGAAGATTAAGTTTCATCTAATGGGTATTACAAAAATTAAAGCTGCAAAGTGGTATTCCATGCTACATTTACCGTTATCAGCGCACGAAATATAAATTTGATAATTGCGAATAACTACTTTGTCCGTTGGTGATAGGAAATACAAATTAAAGCACAATACCCCATGCAGCACAAGCCACTTAAATTGTACGAAAACAATTTTTAAGGCCGTCGAATGATATATGTCTCTGCCTAGACATCTGTACTCGGTATATTAATTATCGGTTTCAAAGCGTATTAAAATTTTAACATCTGTCCCATTCTTTTACTAAGTTATACGAGCAACTTTTAGGTTGTTATACGAGCACGATTCAAATTTTTTTCCGCCGTATTATACGGATGAGTTTATACTTGTATTATATGGGGGCTTTTAATTGTTTTCTATACATTTTACTCTATTTCTAGCAACATAACGATAGTGTGTGTCGAAATGACCTGATTGGGCAGCGATCCACCCGCCGGCCCATTTTCTCATATCGCAAACCATGCTGCATTGATCTGAATAAGTGATGGTCAGAGATGGTCATGTGTTGTGATTGCGCTGGGGGTGGCAGAACTTCTCATTCGAGCCGCGACAGTGAATCCTTGGGAAACTGTTACAGCGGCCAAGATAGCATTTTCGGCCAATTTGCAAGACAGACAGTTTTTCTCCTTTTAGACCTTTTCCATCGCATTAAACGGCTAGAAACAGTCGATTCATCAACTGATACATGGTCTGGATGTTCTTTAAGAAGTTGAGATGGGTTTTCATTCAATAGGTCCTCCAATTCATTCTTTCCGAGCGGCCAGGCCGTTTTTTGTCATTGACAACAAAATTACCACTTTTAAATCGCTAAAGACAAAGTTGACAATCGCGATATAAGGGAAAAGCATCATCATTTCTTATTTCGTTATCATTGTACCTGTAAAAGTCGCTGGGCAAATGTTTGCAAGCTTCTAATATATACATGATACGAAGGCTTACTAAGCGACAGATATTAACTGGCAAAAAAATCACGACGTTGTGCATACAATTACATTCTGAATTTATTTTATTATTGCTATTAAGTTAGCCAGAGAAATAAATTCAAAGACAAAAGTTTTATAGCATCAGCATCTAAGGCTATCAAGTTTATTAAAAAATCTACTGCACTGAGACTTGAAACGACGACCATTGATTTGTTACTGCATGTACTTAGCCTACTTGGCCGATCAGGCGGATTCTGAAATTATTTAGATTAAAACAAAGAAAAAAAAATCGTTGTGAACAGACGAGAAAAAATTTCGAAGTTAAATTTCAGTAATGCGATAGATATTTTCTCTCTCAGTGTAGAGTTAAGATATCTAGCAAACATTCACATATGTACATCGACTTCGATATATGTTTGTCGATATGCTTGCGTAGCAAAGTATTCATATCTACTAAACAAGAAACAATAGAAAGATTTTGTGTGGTAAATAAAAACGTAACTCTTTCTCTTTCTACTTTATATTACTGCAGCAAAGGAGCATAGAAAACAGTTTGATTTGATGTTATTGGATTTGTAAAAGGACTAAACTGCAAATTTTGACAACAGCATATTTTGTGTTTCCAAAAATTTATATGAATTAAATGTTTTTATATGCACTTGGCTGAGAGACTCTGCGCTTGTTTAAGTTTAGTATTTTTCTTTAACATGTGATTATGAGAATAATTAGATTTTACTTAAATTCGTCGTTTCCGTTCTCTTTCTATCACACAAAATACTAACATTATTTAAAACTTAATCAATTACTACATTAATTAGTTTAACTAAAAATTAAGCGCAAAATTTTACCCAAATTATTCTTCTACAAGAAGTGTTGGTAAGTAACTTGATTATAGGAAAATTTAATTTTATCAATTTAATAAAGTTACTTTACTAACCAACCGTAAGTTTCCTTAACTAGCAGACGAAAAGTTGACTGTTATTCCAATCCAATCATTGCAATTTTTTTCCTTTTAACCGGTATGTATAGACTGTTACAAGAGCCAGTCAACTAGCTGACCAAGCAAGCAAGCCATTTAACTAAATGTGAGGTTTTTCACTTTTGCCATAAGACTCATTGCTTGTCCTTGTCTGCATTAGTGGGCGATTTTTTTCCATTTCATTGCTTCTTCCGTTTCTTTTTAATAAGCAACTTAACAGCAAACAACAATATTATCATAATAAATGTCACAGCAACGAACTGCTCTGTCTCTTCTTGCACAAGAAATGGATAATTCAAGAAACTCTTATTCAGTTGACACATTCTTTCGTTCGTTTTCTTTCATATCTTTATTCAAGGTTAATACCTTTAGCAGAGACTTTACTCTTTATTGTCATTCACGACAACGATGCTTTAGCTGCATGCATATGGTATATAGAAAAGCCCTTGTGGAGTTTGAGAAGAATTTGATATAAATTTAATTATTACAAAATTCCAAGTAATTAATTTGATTTGTGTTTAAAGGATGAAAGATGTAACTTGACAGCTAATTTGTAAGATTTTATAAGAAATATTCGAATCCGAATGGTTCGAAGAAAAAAATAAGAGAAAATAAATTAAAGAGAAAGCATTCATTGACAACAATTTGTTACGAACGACTTAAAAGAATTTGTTATTTATAGCTTAAACCATTTTAATAATAAGTATCGAGATTTCAGTTTAAATTTTCAGTTTAAAAATTCAGTTTAAAGTTCTCTTACTAAATATTATATAAGCAAATAAAAATTGTTTGTCATGTAAAAAAAATCAGCTGACAATTTGGAAATTAAAAAGAAATAACGTTTGAAAACTCTTGCAATAATTTCTTTATTTGACTATCGATTTGCTTTGATCTTATTAAACAGTAGGTCTATGTAATAGGTGCCCGCGTAACCCTCTACAAAAATCATTCCTTAGGTCTTTGTTACTGCATTAGAAGACATGTTGATCGACAACAACATTGGAGGAGCAAATTTTCACATTTAAAATTTTCAGCTCCTTAAGATTTGTCAAAGAGCGTTCGATCTCTATTGCAACGTCGCAGTGAAAAATGTAATCGTATTAATATACATAATCTTGGCGATAAATCTATGTAAGATCGTTGAAAGCTGAAATGAATTTATGCTTGCGATAGTCAAATTTGTTTCATTAATGAAATCGGATGTGCTTTAAGAATGACACATAATTCGTTCATTCGAACTTCTAAAGTTTGAAACCAGCTCATAGTCTTCATTTCATTACGTTGCACTCTCTTTTAAAAGATCTTGAAAAATTTTGTATTTGGCAGTCTTAACATGTTTATAGAATTTGTTTTCCCGTTTATATATATATATATATATATTATTAAAATTTTGCATTTGTGTAATTGTATACGTATACACATATGATATACGGTGATATGTTGTATTTTTACACCTTACTTCTTATAAAGATGAAATAGAGCCTTTTTATGCGCCCTTACCGGAGGATGAGGAGTGTATTCATTTTGCCGAAATGTTTGCAACACCTAGAAGGAAGCTTCAGAAAGCCCACAAAGATCAGCATCAAATTCTGAAACGATAAAAACATGTCCGTCTGCGATCCTGCTTGTCGGTCTGTACGGGTGGTTGTCCGTGTGTCCGTTTATTTGTCCGCCTTTCCAATGTCTACAGTAAACACTCATGTGGCCGCTGAAATGAAGTTGTTCAAATTTGGCAAAAACATTGCAAGTCCTTGCACGCAGGTTGGTACTGAAAATTGTTCAAATCGGTCGAAGGACATCCCTGCAGTACTACGCAAAATCTGGAGATCTGTATTGTTCGAAGGAATAAAAAATTGGTTTTTTGCTCATTACTCATAAACTATAGCAAATAAATGTACAAAAATTTAAATGCATATTCTATGGGCGATGTTGTAGCATTTATATGCTAAAACAGAAAAAATTGACCACGTCTATCTAATATTATAGTGTATCAAAGTTCAATTGTTTTTTCAATACCTTTATAACGCGCAGAAACAAGCGTCAAAAACCCTAGCAAGAATATAAATTCTTGGCCAGTTTCAAATTTTGAATGCATGTCCGCGTATTCGTCTATACGTCTCTCTGTTTGCGCAAGTTTGTAGTATTTGTGGTAAACATTCTTCCGTTAGCGAAAATGAAGATATCGCCTAAAAATTCGCAAAAGAATTTTGAGCTGACTTAAAATTTTCAAAGGACACACCTACAACGCCTACACGTCTTGAGGCAAGAACCTTTTATATTGAAAATAGAAAAAAATCAACTGCGCCATATTATAGACCATGAAAATTTTGTTCTTTTACTTTTTTTTGTCTTTTTTAGAATAAGAGTGACGTGTATAAGAGATTCGGTCACGACCGAATATTATTTACTTATATTTAGACTGCGCCTATTTGGCCGAATAGTTGTTTGAGAACAGTTGTAAAGCAAGGCATTTATTACGTAATGTAGTCGACTACCAGAGAAAACTTCAATCAGCATGTAAAAACCACCAATCACCAATATCATGCGATATAATCCATATTAGAATTTTTTCAACGAGATCATGTTAAGTTATACCTTTACTCCAGAAGACCATAAACATGCTATATGAGGACAAAATTAACATTCTTTGCGTTATTAGGAAATAAGCATCAATTTATCCTACAAAATGATAGAAAACCCCCTAAACCGCGTTCAAAACAAAAGACTTCCATTTACATTGAGGTAATTTTTGGGATTAGAGGTAATATTGAACGAAATAAAAATAAACAAGAAAATTATATTCGGTCGTGACCGTACCTTTTATATCCCTCACTCTTATTCTAAAAAAAAAAAAAAGTACAAGAACTATATTTTCATACTCTATAACATGAAGTGGGCGTTGCTAATTTTTTTTATTTTCAAAATAAAAGGTTTTGCCGCATAGACGTGTGGGCGTTGTAGGCGTGTCTTTTGAAAAGTTTAGATCACTTCCAAATTCTTTTGCAAATTTGTAGGCTGTATATTCATTTTCGCTAGCGGGAGAATGTTTATCACATATACTACAAAGTTGCTCAAACCTGCAGATGGACAGAAGAACGGACGGACATATTTAGGGGCATTCCAAGCTTGAAACTGACCAAGAATTTATATACTTTACATGGTTTTTGAAGCTTGTTTCTACGCGTTGTAAAGGTATTGGATATACAATTAAATATTGATACACCATACTATTGGGTAGGAGTAGTCTATTTTTTCTATTTTTGTAGAAGTGCTACAGCATTGCCTATAATTTATGGGTGGCGAGCAGAAATATAATTTTTCATTGCTTGTGAACAACAGATTTGTTCCCAGTTTTCGTGGTGCTGTAGACTTATTTCCAATATCAACGTGTGTGCAATAACTTCCAATGTTTCAGCCAAATTTAAAGTGTATAGCTTAATTTTTGGGGAAGGATAACGCTTAGAATAACCAGACGGACATACCGCCAGACGCATATGCTTAAATCGATTTACAACGTGGTGCTGACACTTTGTGGGGCCTCTAATGCTTTCTTCTGGGCGGTGAAAACGTTGTGAAAAATGAATACACCCTTCATCCTTCAGTGGTGAATATAAAACGAAAACCAAGATTTTATAAAATCAAACTTTAGTTGTAAATATTCTACTGAAATAGTTTTGACCGACATCAAGGCTATTTTCGATTCAGTTTGGCATGAAAGGTTCATTTCCCCAATTGAAGTCGGTGCAGGTTGCCCATAAGGATATTATATATAGCACGTATATTGTATAATACTTCATTGTAGAGATTCCACTACCAAGTTTTCATTTTCGCTAACGACATTGCGATTCTTAGTTCTGATATTTTCTCTGCTAACGTGCTAACGTACAAACTTATTCAAAAGGATGCGTTTTTCAAAAGCTCAAAGATGGGCAGAAAAACGTCTTTTTTACTCTAAACGGGATTGATGGTAATGACAATCCTTGGATGAGTCTAGTATTTACATTTAATATCGAACCCCAAGTGTAATTTTAATCCTTAAAGGCATGTATCTCTATTTTTAATAAATAAAATTAGAAATCAACACAGAAGTAGGTGCAGTTAATTGGAAAAATACAAAAAGAAACGCATAAGAATTTACTTGTAATTTCAAAAAAAAAAAAAACAATGCCATGAAAATCACTTCCTGAGTACAATAATATATTACTTCAAACGCAAACAGAATCTCTCTATACTGTAGTATTATCGATCTGTCGCACTCTACCGTAATTTACAAGTTATTGCTAAGTTTACATTTTACACCTAACCTAGCTAAGATAGTGTAATTCTAGTAATAATCTATTAATATAATATTATTTGCTTAAGCAGTAATTCTAGTAATAATCCATTTTTATATTATATGCTTACGTTACCATTCTAGCGATAACCTACTTTAGTTATATTAATTGCTTAAGTTAGCATTAAGTTATTTCCTATATAAGATACTGACCATACATCAGTTAGGTCAGAATATAAGCAGTAGTGTAATAAGTCTAATAAAACATAAGCCAATACCTAAATAAAGAGTAACTAATAAAAGAACCTTAAATATTGAGTGGTTTCGCTACAATACATTAGAAAACATGGCAAGTAGCGGAATTTTAAACCGCAGTCTTTTTGAAAATATAGACCACTTACCACCGCCGCGACGAAGAAGATGTCCTTCAACGTTTTTAGTCCTGTGACCTTTACTCAACTGAGCCATTACTACCGACCTTTTTTATTGCCCGAAGAGTATCAGCCAAATCATTACGGAACGCACCAAGATTTGTGAATCGTCAGCTTTATTAAATTCTTCTTGTCCGGTAGTCTACAATTAGGCTATTTATTCCGTTGTACACTTCCGACACAATAGATCCCTTGTGTTTGCAAATAGTATGCCGAGGTCAACGATTTCTAATAATTATCGAAAAACTCTGTATGATTCCTATTCTTGGTATCATTCTGGCTAATTGTAAGACGGCATTATTTGTGACTGCCAAATCTTGGTCATATGCTAGTCCTTCTCCTTTCTCTTCTTGTTCGGAGCGTACTTTCAAACGGTATGCCTTTCCGATGAGAATACATAAAAAGAATAGCTTGTAGCTCGCAGTAAATATTGCTGCAGGATATGACTTGTTTCTTCATCATTTGTTCTTCTATTGAGAACCGTTGGTCTATGGAAACAGACGAATATGTTCAATTGAGCTGGTCTGTTAGAGTGATTTGGATAATCAAAAAATCTAAGTTTATCAGTATATGCAAAAATAGAAACGTTATTCGTCACTCTTATCTTATTACTATTCGAACATAATTTTTCCCATATTCTTTCATTATCTTTTACAGAAATAAATAATAATACGTAAGACTCGACGAAATCGGACTTTACTCAGACTGAGCGCCAACTAAGAAATAAACGGTCAAAGACTCTAGATGCATTCAGAAACGATAAAATAGCTCTAGTAACGTTAAAATTAAAAAAAAGCACTATGCAAAGGGTTCTCAGCAAAGAGATATGAGGTTTCAAACATACGATGCATGTTTATATGAACTTAAAGTGCTACATTAACAATATTCTTTATCCATTGATTAATAGAAATGCGGATTTAAACATAGACAACAAGAAACTGATTATCAAAATTATATTTCACTCCTTCACGTTTAATGCTGTTCCAGCTTGGTGCTCTATTACTTCTTGCAATATGAACACAAATAAACAAATTGCGCAAAAAAGCTCTTAAAAATGGTCTGTAAACTGCTCTGGCATTTTTGTACGCTTTATATAAACTCAATTTCGAGTTTTGGACTTGTTTAAGGTTACGTGTTAATTTTAGAAGAAAATGTCGAAACTCGGAGTAGTCACATATCGATGATCTGCAAGTGCTGCAATTACTATTTCCGTTTTTACTTTTTTCTACTTTTGCTTTTGTAATGCATAAGGTTTTTTTTGTAGTTTTTCATTAACCTAGCTGTTACGTTAAACACAGTGTTCATAGTATTGGGTTGGTGCGTGTCTATCAGGCGTGCTCTATTTTAGTAAAAAGAAGAGAAAGTAAATAGCTCAAAAGGAAAAGTGGCTCTATTTTTTATAGCGTTGAACATTTTTATATAATGTATTATAAAATTGTTATAGTTACTATCGCCTTTCTTTTTCATATTAACTCTTTTTGGAACGATTTGTTTTCTGCTGAATAAAGCATTTCTGGTTACAAATGCATCAAAAAATCTCAAATTCGACGATTTGTCGTATAACGGTAATTCGTATATAATGAAAAGAAAATTTTCCCGGATCCCAATAATAAAAAGAGAATTAGAGAATATCAAAAAATTGAAAATTTTTGGCAAGAAAGATGATATTTGGGACTATAATGCATTATCATATCCCTCCAGAAACAATCGCTGCTTTTTGCGCTAAAAAATGTAGGATGGGATCTATTCATCCATATGTAGTAAAGAATGCTATATATTCACTGGAGAAAAGTAAGCTTGTACTAAATATGGTAAAGTTGAAAAATGGTGCGATTTTGTTAAATAATAAAAGAGAGTTGAAAATTCTGGCGCTGATTTGTCGACAAAATTTTATGTGCGCGTACAATCATAAAGTATTCTCCTGGTATGTACATCAAATATTCGTTCTTAAACTTTTAGGATTTATTTCGTGGATCAGTATTGTTGTGTGTCACAATTACAGTTTACATATTGTATTAGGAATATTTGGAGAGCTAGGGCTCACAGTAAATATACCGACAACTGATTAAAGAGATTTTCAAAGCGAAAAGTGGTTGAGAAGAACTGGTAGAATCAGAACACTTTTTTATATGCAATTTTTAATTTGAACGACGATATCTGCAAAATAATCATAGCCACTAATAGTAGTAAAAGAACATTGGTTTTTTCGACACTGTGGAAATATGAATTGTCTTTTCAAGTCTTGCCGGGTGAAAACTGGCTCTGGCTCTGACCGCCACATAACTTGCTCCTTATGTGAGTGCTGCGGGTGCCCTAAATGCGCAGAACAGCATAACTGGCAGAACAGCTAATGATGGCGTTGATGCCTCAAAAGTGCCACTTTGGTCCTGCCCGGATTGCAGAGAGAAAAATATCGACTTCGATAGATTGTTCACCGAGGCGGAATTGGGGCTTGTAGAAGCCAAGACGATGTTAGAAGCGGTTGTGAATAAATTCAGCACATGTCAAGAAATGTGTGAGGTCAGTTTTTGGAGGATTCTTGCTCACCTCGTGTACCCAAAAAAATATGCAACTTGCACTGTGGCGTGTGGATCCGTTCAGATCAGCATTCCCACGTTGACATTTGTTATCCAACCCAACGATAGACGAAAAAAATTCAGGATAAACCATATGATTCCTCCTAATTCCGTGATAAGCAGTTGGTAAATATTCTCTCCCGCTCTGGCATCGCATCATGCATTATTACGTGAGTGCATCATGCATTAATTATTAATGTTTCGGTAAAAACAGCTTCAACGAGTCAGGCTGGTCTACCCAGCGGCGCTGTAACTGTAGTTGGGGCGGCTGTATCTCAAATGAGTTCTTTGGAATTTTCTTTGGCGAATCTGATTCGGACAACGTTATTGTCAGTAATTTGAATGGTGCTAAGCTCAGCGAGTTATCATCTCCCCCAAATAGTTCAGTTTTGCAGTATATTGGCGAGAACGTTGGGGGAATTTTTGTATCACAGGGAATATTCAACCAACGAGGCAATTTTTAAAGTATCTCAGCCCGGTCCTTTTTTATTTTCTGTGCATGTCCACTATCCTATCTTCTCTTTTGAAATGAGTGGCATACTATAACTTTGGAAAGCTAACTCAGCTTAATTATAAACATTTGTTTAGTAAGGTCAACCATGACACGCTTAAACATACGCTATCTTCGATAGAATGGAATTTGGGAAATATTAGGCTTGATGAAGGGCTGGCTGCCTTTCATATATAAAACGCTAAGATACTACAAGGTGGTCCGGTTTGGTTCAACAGTCACCTACCTTTGATAAGGAATACAAGAAGTAGATTGTTTAAAAGTAGATCAGTAGTTGACTACTTGTCCTTGTTCTAGAACAAGATGTGAATTAGATTCGTTAAGGGGGAAATGTTCCCTCTCTATATCCGAAATATGAAAAACCAATTGCTTAATGGTCCCAAGAAATTTTATAATTTCGTTAACTCAAGAATAAAATAAGAGTTATTCGTCCTGTATCCACCGTGGTATGGTCCATTTAAAGTAAATAATATGTTTGCCGAGTTTTTCGAGAGATCGCATTTCACTGTCAATCATTTGCAGGATAATTATTCGTATTCGACTGAGTCATTTGATATCTTGCCACCTACTGTGTTTCTTCTCTCTTCTATATTTTCAATAATAGCTTATAAAAAGATTATTTTCATCAGGCTTGGAAAACGAATTTTGTGACGCCATTGTATAAAAATGGTTGCATAAATTACATTGAAAAGTGTAGGGGAATTGTAAAACTAACCGTTCTAGTTAGAAGAAGAGATTTTAGAAAAGCCTTGAATTGAATGCACCACTGTGAACTGAATGTATGACTCCTGAACGGAACTACGTTAATGAGTAAGGTCGGATTTTGCCAAAAAAAAAATTCTATTTGTCTTATTGATTTCCAGGAAACATTGAACACCGCATTTATAAACACCATCTTAAACGCCCAGCAGACACATAGGCGCTTGCTTGACAGTTCTTGTTCATAGCACTTTTGCAAGTGGCTTAGTAAAATTCAGAGAAAGCTTGCATGTTTACATGTTGGCCCCGCAGCTAAACAATTCTACTTATATTGGTTAATTTCGAACACTTTCAATAGATTTATGACGGTTAAGAAATGTTGAGACTTGCCGCTTTCTGATCATAATTTGCCTCATAAGATGCCTCAATTGAAACGTTCAGTTTATTAAACAAGATTACGGATTATAAATTATCTTAAAAAACCATTTAAACTAAAAATTTTTAAAAATTAAAAACTTTTTGGCAGTAATATACTTTTTTTTTACAATTTGCACTTCAAGTCAAGCTTCTTCGCAATTAAATAATAAAACGAACAAGCTTATTTATTAAAATCCAACAAACCTTTTCTTGTGTGACTTTTCAATGCTTTGCAATGTTGTGAAATATAGGATTTGATTAAGATATCTACTGCGTTGAAATCTGAGTACGCGTGCTTAGAAAATATGTGTGTTAATTGTTTTTGCCTTTCCATCTTTGTAATCGTTCGGCCATTTCCACACATGTAACGCCCATAAAATATTTTTGTGACATATTTCGGACAAAGGAACACATGCTTTATTTGGATTGTTGACACATATTATGGGCCGCAGACGCATCTGTCAGTAACCAGCTAAAGCAAAATTTGTAAGCTAACACGCTACATGTTCTATGACTTGCAGAACGGCTCATTAATACTTAAGAGACTTGAAACTTCACTGACCGGAAACTTTCTTGGCTCGTACCCAGTGGTTCTAGGGTTTTGCCCTGTGAATATGGAATGAAAGCCATCTTAAGGTTTTATCTATTTAGACAAGTTCCAGTTGCCATCAATGCGCTTACCTTCTATATTTTTAGCTTAAGAAACGCTGTAGTCCTTTTTTTCTATTATGAACTAACATTCAATTCTTCAATAAGCCAAGACCAAGTAAGTCAACATCGATTCATTCTTAACGCTTTCATTCTGATACTATCAAACCTTCATCGCCACGCTTAATATGAATATGTTCGAAGAAGTAATAAATACATTTTGTATGCATTGAAATCAATGTTTTTCTCCCTGACATGTGTTCTTTGTTTTCGAATTTGAAAATTTGGGAGAAACTGAAACAAATTTTTTAATTTCAATAATTTGAAATATTTATATATGTTTTTAATTTTACTTACAATTTTTGCTTATTCTTTTGACCGATTTTTTGATTTTCGTTGCTGTAAGTTGTTAATTTTTCAAAAACGTGTACCTTTTCTCATGTTTTTTTTTTCTTTCCTTTATTTTTTCTTCCTCACTTTCGCGTACAGAGTGTCTGATCAATCGATATTAAAAACTAATCTCAAACCTACGGCTATAACAGAAAATATCATTATTATAGTACAAGATACTAATGTCAACATCAACCCGATTGTAAGACCGTATAGCTCGCAAACGGGACGATTGAAAAGCTCGCAAGTCATTGTCAGTAACCAACTGACAACAGTAGCAAATATTAGCGATGGCAGAGATGAAAGAATCGTTAGTATTATGCGCATAATAACAGTAAATCGGAGCACGAAGGTGAAAAGGATAAATAATATTGCAGTGGAAAGTAGATAACTCATTGCCGAAAAATTTTGAGGGTATATTAGAGTACTTTAAAAATTTAGTAATCCGGCAATTTCAAGTCCCCTAAAATATATTGTTAAAAAAAAGTGTAAATATAAAGAAAGGAAGAAGAACAGTGAAACAGAAAATTTTAAAAATAAAATAGTTCAAATGGAAAAACTTTTCACATTTATTTATTGACAAATGAAACAAATATAACTAAATTTCTTTTCATACACGTAAGGAAATCGGGAGATAAGTATGAAAATTAAAAGAATAAAATCCAATCCGTTGCAGCAATATTGTCTGCACTAGTAACATCAACAATTCGATGTATATTAAAATGTTACGAGAAGAAACTAGTGGCAGCTGAAACAACGGGGAATGTTGTGAAAGATATGTATCCACTCATTTTTACCAAAAAAATGAACAAGAGAACTAGAACTTCATTGAAATCAAAAATAAAGCGTTTCAGTGGCGCGTGCTGTACTGATTGCTAATGAAAACAATTAAGAAGAGAATAGAAAAATATCCCTTCGGAAGGAAAGATAAGCTGCATCTTCTGTTAGGAGTACTTAGTTACATTCTATGCTCATCTACCTTTTACCATTCAATAAACCAAAAAGTGATTTAAAGAAGAAAATGGGATAAAATGGAAACCCCAAATTTAACTCGAATACAGAGAATTTAAACGAATAACCGAGATAGTAACTACCTAAAAGCAGTTTTTTATAAGTTTCGAATTGGCTGTCATGTACTCCACTAATAAACGTCAGACTCGTTGATACCTACCATAAATAAAATCTTGACGTACCACTAATACGGCTAACTAGAGTGAGCGAAGATAGTTTAAGAATTTTGAAGAAGTGAATTGTAATAACAGCTGTTGGGGCTGAACTTTGTGCGTTTCTAAATTTCAGACTTTCTATTTCATCGTGTAACCTATTAGTTTAATTAGGTACGGATCAATTTTTAGATGACACATTTATTTGAAATATAATATTTTGTTCGCTTCCCAATAACGTTGAATAGTGAAGCAGACTCGACTAACTCTTCTTTTATCTACAATATATTTCAATTTTTTTGCTAATTTTTCACTCGATTTAAATTTTTCACCAAGCTCTTCGTGCACTTGTAAAGTGGCTTTGATTTTTCGCTAAAATCCTTTACCTGATCTTTTCTTTTAGAAGTTTTATATAAACTAGTACCATATATTGAGAATGGAAAGAGCACAAACTTGTTTTCAATAAATTTCCTCAGGCAGTGTTAATGAGTTTCACAGAGTCTGTTAAAGTGGTACAAATCCCCGCTTAGATGAATTAGAAACAAAATTTTAATCGCCTTCTTGTATCTTAGTAGGCTTAGTAGTTTGAACAGTGATTTACTACAAAATGTGAACTGATTTGATGCAAATTAAATTAAGTACCATTTTTTCGAAGATGGCGCCTCCTGATTATCACTTGTTCAGATTAATGCAGCATGCCTTGACCGCCGTGCGGTTCCCCACAGATGAAATGCGTAAATCTATCGATGATTGGATCGCTGCCAAACCAATGCCGTTCTTCCAGTGCGATATCGCGATTCTTACTAGAAAGATGGAAAAAAGTTGTAGAAAATGAGGGAAAATATTTTGATTAATTATAAATTGCACTAATTTTTCTCAATAAATTCCTTTTTCAAGTGAAAAAATTACTAGAATTAGCGCATCCGGATATAAAGATTTATGTTTTCTGGAGCCCTTTATATAGGAGGGTAACCAAAATCGATTCCGGACCAATCAAAAAGACTCTAAACCGATCAGCATAATAAAAGCTATCTTAGTTGTATACCACTTATGTTCGTAGTGAAAATAATCTTGTTCCGTTTGGATCACTGCGTTTGGCTATTAATTAATCAATATTTGGAGAGAATTATTAAAATTCCTAAAAGACATGAAAGCTACTAAACGAAGCGTTAAAAGTTCCTGATGGTTGAGGAGGTTCGCAGAATACACGTGAGATGTACCTGCGTAGAAGAATAATAAAGAAAGGAGATCTGACAGGGAAAGTAAAACTATCGGAATAGCGTTGCAGAGAGCGCCAAAGAAACAAGAATCAGTCACTAAGTGGAAGTTGGCGAGACAAGTTCTAAAGTCGCAGAGTCGTTAAGTAGATGTCGTCAAACCAAGTCGTAAAGTTGTACGGTAGTCAAACTTCTTTATATTTAGTTGAAGGTGAATTTGAATCACTTTAAATTAAACCATAGTCTTAAATCAAATAATAATAAATCAAATAATAAAGATATTATCATTTTTGATTTATATATTCTACTATCTTTTTTTGAAAGTGGGTCCTTTTATCTATAAGGCAAAAACTCGGCGCCGTTTATTGGACATATTACGCAAAAGTATGTGAATTCGCCGTACAACTGCCTTAGTTTTATACAGTACTGAGTTTGTATTGCGAGTCTTATATAGGACTCGATAAATATACAGCTATTATAAATATATAAAATATATTGTAATTGAATTAAGTCTTTTTCGTTCGACCAGCTCTTAGATTAAGATTAATTCGTAAACATTACTTTTAAGGCGAATGATAGTGAAAACTTTCGCAAAATGTTCACCACATTTTACTGTTTTTCAAAATTCCTTAAAAAATGAAATGTTTTACAGGTTATTATAATAAGAAGATGTGTTTTTTCTTAAACCATTAAGCCATAGCAGATGCTGTGAAAAAGTACATTTTCTATATACACATATGTAGAGTTGGTTGCATGTCACCCTTCTTTTGCTTTTCTTTTTATATATTGCAATTTGATTTGTGTATGAATGTCGCGTTATTCTGACACTTTTGTAATGACAATTCGGTATCCTTGTAACCAGAAAAATGGCCAGGTGTTATACATACAATATTTTATTACATTGTAGAATTAATATTTAACAAGAAAAGGCCTAGGAACGGGAAGCCATGATAGAAAGTTGTCACAAGCACTGTGGGAGGGAATAAACTAATTTTCTCATATCGTTTATAATATCCAAAAGGTAACTGTCGAGAATCGTTACTCCTGGGTCAGTTTAGTTAGCCAAGTTTTCCCGTCGATCTCGAGATTTTTTTCAAGAAGGATTCTGTGAGCCGTACTTGTACAAAGGCTCCCGCAGGTTGCTATACTTTTCTACGTGTGTAAAGCGCACCCTAAAGTATGTAGTAATGCTTACGGTTTTTTGCAAGTTACTTATTAAAAATTATTAATTATTCATAAAAACTCAACTATTTATGGGTGAGTTCTCATAAATAAATATACACGGGAGAAGTATCACCTAAATATCTCTTTTCTCTTCTTGCATCAAAGGTGAATGAAATATCAGACGATCTTATGTCATAAAATTTTTGCTATTTTTATACCCACCTCTATAAAAGGGGGTATGCTAATTTTTTTATAATATATGTAACACCCAAAAAGGAAGCTTTTGGTCAGTGTTAAATTTTGAGCTGATTTAGCCTTGTCTGTCCCTCTGTGTGTTTGTGTGGTGTGTGAATTTGGCATTCTTCTCGTCGAGAAAATGGAGATATCGGCTTCGAATTTGCTAGAAATTTTTTTTTTCAGGTTCGTATTAAAAATGAGCCAATTGTTCAGAGCAGAAGTTCGCAGAGGAGCATGAAACCCCGATTTTCTTAACAAAGATTGGTGGATTTTTGCTCGTTTCTCAGAAATTATAAAAGTTAGAAGACTGAAATTTTCAACATTTACTTTACAAAGCATTCTACTTCTTACGTGCAGAATTGGAAACCATTCGTCATCCGGCATGCCCCCACAAAATTACAAGTGATTATAATTTCTTTTTTCACTTTTTTGTGGTTTTATGCTTATTTATTATAAGGCAAACAAAACCGAATGTTTAAAACTATTTTGTACACTACTTAAACGAAAATGTATTATCTGCCTAAAAATGGATTAATTTTAGGATGAATATCGTATGGCGATTAATTTTTCTTAATTGGCGATGTGGGTATCAAATAAAAGAACTAGGAAAAATGCTAAGTTCCAAATTAAATATCGCGGACGTCACGACGTAGTGAACTAATTTTTGCGACAAAATACCGTTGATATGGGTATGACATAAAAGAACTTAGGAAATAGAAGGCAAAAAACATAGTGGTGGATATACGAGATTCGGTCCCCGCCCAATATAACTTTCTTACTTTCTTATTTTTATTATATTATTCTTTAATAGGAATACATTTTTTCTAGATTTATCCTGTCTTTAAAGCCCACCTCTGTTCAATAATTTCTTTTTATTTTCTGTGTTGAATGTAAAAAAATGAATATTTGCTTTTAAAGCATAAATCATTTGAAAAACTATAATGTTACCCAATGGACTAATAATAAACTGCCACCGCAAATTATACCCGTAGTCAACATGCTGTGCTATTCTATTTTCGCCTCCTTTCATTTATATTTTTATACGTTTGGCATCATCTTTACTGTTAGCAATTCATGCTGGCAGCACAAGCAATCATGTTTACTCTGGCATTATGGGAATATTATGGAAACCGGATTTTTCTTTTAGACTTTTTCATGCAGCCATTAAAGTTTACATTCATTCGCTTAATTGATAAATGAAATTTTATGTATATTTCTCTAGCAGCAAAAGAAAAATCTTCCTTTAAGCGAAAAGAAATAATTGGCTTAAGTGTTAATAATAATAATAATAATCTGCAACTAAATACGAAGCTTTACACGCAAATACAATGGGCATTCTACAGACCTGTGGGGTGGTGAGACTTATGGACGACTCTGAATAAACATATCAACAACAAAATTTAGATCTTATATGTATTTTTATGCTTTGAATTATGTATTTCTGTAGTTCGTATTTATAAGCAATCCTTCAACAAAGAAAGAGATAATAAAGAAAATAATAATAACAATAACAATAATAATTAGAATAAGAAGAATAATAAAAACAATAATAATAAGTAATAGCAAGTGAAGACGTGTGGTTTAGTGGACCACGATTAAATACTCTACTCTACTTTGCTTAATACAGTTATTCATATAACGATTTTTCTAGATAAGGGATTATATACCGAGTGTTCGAACAAATGGTACAATGCGAATCGTTTTCAATAGAATGCGTGCTCGGGCCAAATTACGTCAGTGCCCCAAGTTTATCACAAAGATTTGCGACCTGTAGGTTGAGCAGAAGAGTAGAAGGCGATGGATGGACAGACAAACTTAAACCAAATTAGAAAGTGACTCTGAATCGATTGGTATAATGACAGGTCTATCTCAAGCCCTTCTGGATTTTACATACATACCCACAAACTTGATATACCATTGCTCCGTTAGCGGTGTAGGTTATAATAATAATAATAACTCGAAAACTGATAATAATAGTAATTATAGTAATACGGGACTTATAGACTGAAGTGAAAAGGGCCCACCAAGATAACCCACATTTTTAAAGTTCGTGACTTCGCTAAAAATGTCTGTGCTAAGTGACGATTTATTGCGAAATAAAAGACAAACGTGTAAAATAAGTATTAAAATTAAACAGTATTACCAAACTTGCGCATGTAAAACAAACTAAAACTCCAATTACGAACATAAAAGCAAAAGGGCGGAGTTATTACTACTAGTTTTCACGCAATATTACAATACAAATACTGAAGGAATGCAACGTCCAAATCTTATTATAACCATTTTCAGAGCAATAAACCGACCGCAGATTCCTGGTCTTTTATGCTACATTTAATATATTGCGTATATGGAGAGGGCAAGTTAGTGATTAAATTAGGTTTTTCTGACAGGTTTTAGCGTCCTTTAAGACATGCACATGGCGAAATTCTTTAAACTTTTTTATACACACTTTGTGTGCTGTAAGTCTTCGTCAATAATATACATGCATTATATGATAAATAATAGCAAAAAAAAATTTTTTTTATATCTTATAACATTTTTGTATAATTTCTTGTTTTATTTATGCTTGTATTTCTATTTTTGTTTAGTTTTTCTAATCATTTTGTAGCGTCCAAATATATATTACCTTAGCATCGGCGGGGAGCAAATGTGAAGATAGCTCACCCTTTAGCAAAGACAAACATTAGTGCTATGTACGGTGGACTAATTTCACGCCAGTACTTATAGAGATGTTCCAAGAAAAAAAATTGGAAATTACAATTTGTCAAATAAAAAAAATTCAAACATGAAAGCTTAGGGACACCATTTCATATTCGAATATTACTTTAGAATCATACAATACTGTAAAAAAGTCATATTGGGCAGGGGCCGAATGTCGGATACCCTCCACATAAATGCTTAAAATTTTAATGTCCAAGATGTTGGCTTTTCCTAAACGCCACAAGACTTTGTGTATTAAACGTCCACCGTAATGAAATTATAATTAACACGCTTTACCGCATTCTACTGTCCAGCTGCTTTTATTTGATATCTATAACGAAGGTATTTTTAAGAAAACATTTATCCACTAAGTCGTGACGTCTACCATAATTAACTTAGACCTAACGCACTCAGCTTCTCGTATTCTGCTCTCCATGTCCTTTATCTTGTAAACAAGCGTCAGCATAAGTGTCTACCCGTAGATTCTAAAAGCATTCTGTTTTGTTTTTTCGCATTAAACATTTAAATACTTCTCGTTGAAAGAAGAAATATATAGGGCGAAAAAGAAAAAACCTATTGTATTAGAATTATGTAACATCCTATATGTGTCATCATTTAGCCCAACGCTCACCTTTTTTTTAATAAGCTACAGTTAGAATAGAAATATTCACTATTCATTATGTAAAGGCACATACCTCACGGTGGTCCAAATTTTATTCTTTTAAGTCTGTAACTGCTACTAAGGGACAATTTTCATCACCGCATATTAAAGCTTAAACTTTTCTGCTCTACAAAGGATCAATTTTCGTAAAAAACCTTATTAAAAAAAAAATAAAACCGACACCAAACATTTATTCATACAAAACACAACAAATTTGGACGGTTGATTGTTGTGATCGAACGACTGTTTATTCGAGCCTTTAAATACGCAACCAAACGCGAATATTCAGTTCAAAATTCAATTGTATCTGTCTTTGCTTAAATGATTTCAACATTTCGTTTTTTTTCTGATTTACTTATAATTCTACAAAAGTACGTTAGTCCTAACGCAAAACCGTTCATTTTTTTTTAATATATATAAATTTCTTTTTTTGAGTATTACGAAAAAATGACATTCACTCTTAAAACAATGCCATTATAGTTTATATATAGTTTAGAATCTGTTTAAAACCACCTAAGATTATGGTTCCATGATGTAGCGGTTATCAAGTCTGCTTTACACGCAGAAGGTCTCCGGTTCGGTCCCGGATGGAACCAACGTACTTTTGGAACTAGAAAAGTAATTATTATTGCAATTATCTAACTTCATTTTCTCTTATACTTTATATATCGCTCGCACGAGTAACAAACTGAATCTTAAGACTGTAAGCTATTATTATGAAACTTTCTACCAACGTAACCATCCAAAACTGCACTAATTGGACGTAATTTTAGCCCTCAGCCCACATAAAATTGTAGATGAAAGCCTATATGAATTATTTATATAAAACCATCGCAATAAATTTATATTTATATGGCTTTTACAAAAATTTCTAAATATATTTTACCTTTTGCGCCAATACGAACACATAATACCGAATATAGGGAGAAAATTTGCTAATGCTTAGTACGGTACAAGATTTATCTGATATTTGAAATCCTAAGTTTTATATATAACTTGACAGCAACTTTTAAAACATATTTCAATAATCAAAATTTCGTTATGTCCTTATGTCCTTTTTTAATAGTTTCTTTCAACACTTTTGCCCTACAAGGATCTATTAAAGTATCGAATCTTCGCTTAAGAGTCATCTCAGAATAATATATGGAACACTCTCTTCAACGACGTTAAAACGGTCAGGAACAATAAAAAATAAATTGAATGTAGGTAGGGACGGACGAGTGGCACTTTAGGCGCGAGAAACTGAGGACACGACTAAAGGACGACAGAAGAAAAAAATTGAACATATGCCGTGGATAACGCTAACAGAATGTCATTAGAAAGTTGAAAGACTCAAAATGACATTAATGATAATATCCAATCTACATGTGTTATACTGCATAAAAACTTCAAAAAAAAAATCTTGAAGAGGTAAGGCTGTACCCAAAAATTTATAAACAAGCGCAATTACTCGTAAGACGATGCCTAGACGACTTGGAACAAATACATCAGCAAAAAAATTTTCAAAATTATATATATCGTTGAACTAAGTAGGTGTGTCTGGCGTTATTATATATAAAACATAATTGTGAAAATGTTTAGACTCTAAAAGTAGCATATAAGCAATATGATTTTCAAAATGGACAACCATTTATAGTCAAATGCTCCAAAAGCATTAAAATCGAGTGTTTTTGAGGTCACTTCATGCTGAATTTATTTTGAAAGTTATTATCTTGGCGGAAATCGCCGAGGTAAATAGTCAAAGTTCTACTCAAAAATTCTTCTCATTAAAAACGAAAAGTTTCGTATATGTCTATATATTTTAAAAGAAATAGATATAAAGATAAGAGAATGTGATAATAATTATAATAATAATAATGGCAATTAGAACATCAAGCATAACGCCAAGAATTATTAAACATTGCAATAGTGACATTAGAAAGTGTCAAACGGTCGCAAAAAACAACTTGCTATAAAATTGTACGTAACAAACCAAAGCTAACTCACATATGATGCAAACTTCTGTAGAAACCATTTCATAGGATATAAATGTAGAATTTCAGTTGGAAAAGTGCAAAAACCTAAACATCGTAGGGAACTTATCGGAGATGTGACAATCTCGAGTAGCAATACTATACGATATAAATACTGTTCCTTACATGTTTGCTTTTGCAAACCACCAGTTACATTTGCCTAGGCAAACGCTATCTAATATGCAACGTTTTAACATTCATGCATATGTATGCATGTATGTAAGTATGTATGCATTCGGCATTCATTCTTCTTTAGTTCTTCAGCCTTTGAACATCTAGCTATTGTAGACTATGTTTACAAAATAAAATAAAACCTGACACGTTCGTTTGGTTCGTTTCTTTTTCACTTTGGTTTTTCAGCTTTGCAAGTAATAATTTCATTCGTTCGTTTAATCACAAAAAACATTGGTACAAAAAAGCTAGCATCATACGCAAACAAATACCATGACAATATTGTAAAATATAGTAAACTAGCTGAAGTTAGTCGATATCAATAGAAGCCAAACTGTTTGCGTGTTGGAACAATAAAAATATGAAACAAAGATATAGACATTTCTATAAATTTATAGTGATTGAAAAGCGGGTAATAATTTTCGACCACGCGAATAGGGAGAATATCTATTAATGAGAGATACTATGAAGGAGGAAAAATGATTCTTTACATGAATTTAAAATTCATTTTGTAGACGCGTATAGCTATAAAACACTTTTTGCTGTTAAATTAATCCAGTTTCCTTGAAAATTTTTTGAAAAGGCTCCACTTTCGAATTCGATTATCAGATATAATTATAATAATAAAATAATTGTGGATGCAGATGCCTCACATGCTGTTCCAATTATCTACGTAGCGAAACTATGCGAATCTGGCGACGAGTTTTTCTGTTGGAAGACTAAAAAGAGCATGGGGGAACATTTTTTTATCGTATTCGGCTCTCGTTTCTTGAGGCCATCAAACTTGCTCAGATTCCGGGGGTCTACGAAGTTTAAAAGTTGGATGTATGCTGTCTGATGGCATCCTTTAAAGCGCGAGAAAGCGTACTATAATTTACGTGAGCTCCACAGGCAAGAGTGTTTCCGGCCGCGTACATTACGAGACCATCCAAAGCTGTGCAGCATGGTGTAAGTCCAAAAGGACGAAAAGTCATGAAATTGTGGATGTCCATGGTGGTCAGGTTGCCCAAAGGTAGAATTGCTTACTTGACTGCGGGGCACAGACCTTCGGGGTATATCATAGTGGCTATCGTTACCGGGAAGATAAGTGGGAAACTAACATAGGGAGAAGCCTATCTAATATGTAGGGCGCTCTTCTCAATGAGGATTGTCCTATTCCCTGCGGCCGTCAGGTATCGCTCATCAAATTAATTCGTATACCATCGGACGCTGTGCGATAAGGCTTCTACACAACAGTTAGTCACGTAAAACCTTCCTGGAAACTGTCCCAACAATTTATTCTTCCAAGGAAGAGGTAGACGATTTCTGGAGGCCCTCCTTAAACAGGAAGTATAATAAAAGGCAACCTCAACGTGCCAACGTCAAGAAAGGCGTAATTCCTGGGCCAAAGTATAAATAAATATATACGAAGTTATCAGTGCTCACTTCTATAAGCCTTATATACTATTGTAAAAATTCACGACAGGCCTTAAATTATATAAAAATAAAAAATCACCAGATTTGTTTTGTTTGATTTCTTTATTCAATTTCGTTGTATTTCATTTCACCTGTGTTTATTTAATTGAGTTTTCTGTGCTTCGAAAAAAATCCCACATAAACCTGTTTCGAAACAAACTAACAAATTTTATTACATACAGTTTTTTTCCAAATGAAATTCTCTCAGGTATTTGGAATTTCGTTAAACGAACTTTACTTGTTTAAGTTTATTTCTTTTTTCATTCAATTTTATTCAATTTTGTTGTTGTTGTTTTCGTTGTTTGTACTTTCGCTTTAACAGAATTGGTTGTGCTTTCGTCCTGGTTTTGATAGCAATTTGCTACTCTTTACTGATTTGATATGTGTGTGTGCTCCTATAAACATGTCCATGGAAAGGATAAGTGTTGATGCTGATCTAAAAGGAGTGGCTTTTATTTCAATAATTTCAAATGCATGGTAATTTATATATGTAGGTGTATCGAAATGATTTGATTTTGTCTTATATATTTCCCCACTTTCCCATATTACAGTTTCATATCATTTTGGCTTCATTGAATCTTGAAAAGTTTTTTTTTTTTTTTTTTTTTTTGCTTTATGATGCCTATTCAGTATCTTTTGCATAACAATTAACATCCGTTTATTCTTAAGCTATAAAATAAAATTTATAAGAACACGCACAAATGCATGCAAAAACAAGAAATTCGCTGCTGTAGTAATAAAGTCGGAAATTCTTTAATTTCCTGTAGCGGGGAAAAAGAGAAAACGATTTATGTGTACATGTGTATTATGACTAAAGAAAATAAAGCATAATCCCTTTGTATCCACAAATGCACATGTACATAAATATGAAAAAAAAAACATACATATACACAAATGCGCATAAATTATACATAAATATAAGAACGCAAATATTATGCGCCAACAAATAAACTTGCTTACGCATATATTTATAAAGAATGTGTGCAAGCCAGATAGATGGTGAAAGTTAGGTAATATTATTTTGTTGAGAAAAATTCACTTTAGAAAACAAATCGACAACGTCGCGTACGTCTGGACGTCCAATTTCTACAGCATTTGAAGGCATAATTTTGTTGATACAGCTGACAAACTTTATACAAAATCCTCCATTGCATAATGCATGTATACAAAAGCGGTAGCAAAAAAACTACAGTAAATCATTGCATTCCTAACTTATTTTTTTACCTAACACCAACTCTTCAAGTAATTTAAAAAAAAAAGCATAGGAAATAGCCTTTTTTCGAGAGGCTAAATATGACGAATTCATACATGCATTCGGGAAATTTCTTAGAGAGCCATAATATAACAAATTTTTTTCTGCTTTACGGATTCAAGTATTAGGAATGCAACACGTTTAGTGTTTTAAACAAAAAGAAAGTTATTATAAATAACTATACAACATACGGTATCGAGCCACATTTGGCCTTGGAAAGCGAATGGTTAACATTTGTGCTTTGACAGAATTTTGAAAAGAAAAAGAACGAAGCGTGGCAGCATTTGCCATAAGGCCTTTTTCCTTTGTTTCTTCACAAGTTGCCTTTCAAAAATCCTTCCAAAGTATAGAAAGAAACATCGCATTTTTTGAAAGACGTAATTAAAAAAATATATCATCGATTTGAAGATTTCCTTTTCGGCCGCAGAATTGAAAAATGATAATTTACCAAATTACCGGGTAAACTTATAAACAAAGTGCACAATAGCACGATAAGCCCCATGAATTTGATTCCGGGAGATATGTTTTCCAAGTTTCAAATTTCAATTTGAAGAAAATTTTGAGCCGCTACGTTAAGGGTAAAAAAAATTTTAATAGCAAGATCTAGTGGGTAGTTTGAAAATTTGGTGACAATCGAATAGGCAAAATTTTTATAAAATCATTACACCGCTTTTGAACATAGCTGCTAAAAATTTCCCCTTGCTAGGCATGTAAATATAAAACCAGAATTCGACATAACATGGCCCTAGGACACACATCGTTGTTGAGGACACACATAAACAAAGTTGGTTTATTTTGTTTGTCTAGCAAAAATAAGCGGTTGTAGTGCTGACAACCGTAAGTATACTTTTTCTTTCAATGAAAACGTCAAATGAAGAAAAATTACTGAAGATGTGCCTAAATATAATATATACACACAATGGTTGGTGAAACCCACGCAAAGGTTTAAGATTTCTTTTAACCTTCAAAAATATATTTTAAAAAAAATGTAATCAAAATTTGACGCAAAAAGTCGAGAGACCTTCATCTGCACTACTGTCGTGTTAATCCTAATCCAGTTCCATCACTACATCCAAACAACGCCGAGAAAATCAAAACCGTCGAAAAAAAGGATCCATAATTCAAGCAAAGTGAAAAATAATAAATGTTGACGTTAACAGTTAACGTGAACTGTAATGAATATAAAGCATTGAACATTTATTTTGATGAATTTTTCATTGATATGCCCATTTTGATTAATATTATTTTCTCATCGATCTTGATGATTTTTGTTTTTTTTTTCAGATGAAATCCGTAGTTTAAATTAACTTAAGAAACATTGTACAAACGTTTAGTTTTTTTCTCTTTAGTTTCTTCTCTTTTTTCCTAGAGTCGACTTTAATATTCCAATAAAAGATGGTAAACTTGTGAGTAATCAACGTATTTTAGCCGCTTTAGACAGCGTGAAGTATGCTTTTTCGAAAAACGCCAAATCAGTTGTTTTAATGTGTCACTTGGCCCGCCCTGACAGTAATAAAAATCCCAAATATACACTATCACCTGTGGCTGAAGAACTGAAAACTTTACTGGGTAAAGAAGTGGATTTCTTGAACGACTGCGTTGGCTCAGAGGTAGAGGAGAAGTGTAAGGATCCAGTAGAAGGCAGTGTTATACTATTGGAAAATCTTCGCTTCCATGTAAAAGAAGAGTTGTCGATTTATAGTGGAGCTAAGGTAAAGGCTGATTCTGAGAAGGTGAAGGCTTTCCGTGAAAACTTGTCCAAGTTAGGCGATGTTTACATAAACGACGCCTTTGGCACAGCCCATCGCGCTCATAGTTCCATGTTGGGGGAGGTTTTCGAAAAGCGTCCCGCAGGACTTCTATTAAACAAGGAACTTAAGTACTTTTCACAAGCTTTGGATAGTCCACCCAAACCCTTCGTAATAAAATTCCATTAATTGGTAATCTGTTGAACAAGGTAAATGAAATGATTATCGGCGGAGGCATGGCATGAGGACTTATTCTGCATTGCTAACTACAATTGCTTGCTGAGAAATTCTTTATCAAAGTCTCGAGTTTGATGATTCCGTTCTTCGCGCTCGTAAGCTTCACGGTGTTTCTGAACTTTTTCGGAGCATTCTTCTTCACGCCATGTAGCGTTTGACATCATTTCTTTTAATTTCGCTTCTCTTTCTTTTTCGCTTAAGTTGGACTTTCGGTTATGCGAATTGGTTCTTCGTGAGGATTTTTCTTTCGATCTAGAATGGCTGCGCGTCGACCGTCTACTGGAACGGGATCTAGAATTGCGTGTTTCAGGTCGTTCTTAAATAAGATCGTTTTTTTGAGAGCTGTATTTTTTAGAATCGTGGTCTTCACGTGTTGATTTGGATAAGCTGATTTTTCGATTATTGTCGTTTCTATCACATTAGATCGATTTCTGATTATTTCTTTTGATTCTGATCTTCGTTTTTTTGACGACGGACGACGCGATTCGCTCTCACGGGTATCACGTTTATGTTTCTTCTTTTTCATATCCAACTTTGATTTTTCTGTGGCTCTGTCTAACTCTTTTGAAATTGTTTCAAATTTGGAATCTAAAAGTTTCGCTATTATGTGCGCCCGTTATAAGGATCATTACTTCTTTTGAATCCATTACAGTAGCAACGTCCACAGTTAGAGATGGTTTGGGGACTTTAGTCATATCGTTATCGAAGAAACGAGCATTTGCTTCTAAAGTATCTTGAGCTATCCTTTTGACCTGTTTACGTGATACCAGAGAAGAGCCAGGCTCATTAAAAGCTATATGACCATCGGGACTAATACCTCCAATGAAAAGTTCAATACCTCCAGCATTTTTGATTTTTTGTTCGTATTCATTGCATTCAGCCATCGGATCGTTGGTATTACCATCGAGTATATAAATATTCTGTGGATCAATATCCACATAAAATAATGATAACTTTCAGGATGTTCTCGTGGCAGTCCTGAAGATGATGTACAAGGAAAAATATTTATGCATTTCTTCAAAATGAAAGGTTTTTCTAATTATACTTACCAACATATTCATCCATATTGAAAGTTTTAACATATTTGAATGAAAGTGTACCGTCTAAATGCTTGGAGTGTTGAAAGTCTAGAAGGGCGTCCTTGACTTGACCTGATGACTCTGAGTTATCAATAAAATTTGCATTAGCAAATCTCAAGTTATCAATATTATTGGAATATGGTGGATAAGCCGTGGTAGTACCCGTTGTGGATTTTGATGAATCATACTTATGTACCTTTTTTGTGTCCAGATTCTTTCACGTTTTTTTTATCTTATATGCTTTTAATGTTTTTGCAAATTTGAAGTCGACGTATAAAAATTCCAAACATCTGATAATAAGCGTCCACATTTGTTTACAATTCTCAATACTTGAACATGTATTTGTATAAAAATTGCCTGCATATGAGAATAAGCGTATAAAAATTGCCTACCTCTGAGAATATTTTTATTATTATTATTATTATAATTTTAGACTAATGAAATAAATTCTTAGACTAAAACAAAGACATTGAGCATTAGTAACACAGGCTATCGGTTCTAATTTAAATAAATGGATATTAGATAATAAGCTTAGTAGTATTAATAAAGTAAAATATTGAATTGATATTCTGTTCTGAAGCTGATTGTAGAATGTCCAAAGGATTAATCGTTCCAAATGCAATATTTCTAGCCAAGCAAAAGTTAAGACAGTCGCAGAGAATGTGCTTTATGGTGAGAGTTTGTCCACAACTGCAGATTAGGGAGGAAGACTTCTTCAAGATCCATTGGTGAGTTGCAATTGTATGACCAAGGCGAATTCTCGAAAATGTTTGGATCTTTATTTTCTCAACATTACTTGGATATAAAGGTGGAGTTAATTGGGTGTTAATGGAAGAGAAGTGTTGATGATGGTATTGTAGATTTTCTTCGCAATTTTCTCTTTAACTTTTCTTCCAATGTATCTTCGAAGATCCAACTTTTCAATGATATCATCCATAATTAGAGGAGCAGAACCAGCATACTTCGCCCCTCGATCAGCCTACTCATTTCCCAATAAACCGATATGACTAGGTACCCATAACATTTTAATTTTTCCACCGAGTGTTGTAATTATATTCCTTAATTTGTTGATGGTGCTTCATCTCGAAGTCGAACGATTCCGAATAACTTGTAATGCAGACAAACTGTCGGTAACAATGACGGTTTTGAGTTTTTTTTTATGGGCAAGGTTCGCAGCGTGAAGGATAGCTCTGGCTTCGGTTGTGAAAGTTGAAGTACTTTCGTGAAATATGTGGTTGAGAAGAACCCGTCCAGTAGCATCTACCACCGCACAAGCAGGAGGCAGACCAGAACATTTTGAGCCGTCTGTGTATAAAATATTCCAATCAGTACTTTCCAATATTTGGTTTTTTCAGCTATTAGATTCCTGAAGACGTAATTTGGAGTATCTTCTTTCTTGTGCATAGACAGTGAGATTACAAAAGAGCAGTCTTTCAAAATCCAGGGAGGTTTAACACCAAAAGAGCGGGAATTTTTAAGGGAATGTTCAATTCCTTTGCGATGCACAAACAATGGTCAATTGCAGATGGTGACTTTGGAATTTTCTTCGCAATAATAATCTTTCTTACGTCATCACCGAGAATGCATTTGTTTGAATTAAGAAGCTTAAGGACTATTTTAGCTTTTAACTCATACAATCTATTTTCTAAAGTTGGGAGACCAGTTTCAATTATAATATTATTTATGGGCGTCGTCTGAAAAGCATAACAACTTGCTCTAACGGCTTGGTGATAGACCGGTTTAAGGATGTTGATATTAGATTTGCAGCTATTGCCATAAATTATCAAAGCATAGTCAATCTTGCTTAACACAAGCATTTTGGTAAGATAAGCAATAGTGTTAATATGCGCATGGCTTCTCCAAGCAACGTACTGTATGAAATTTACCCTTGTTAAAAGGGAGTTTTTAACCGAAGGCAGTGTGCTTTCCAACGATAATTGTTGGAAAACGTGAGCCCGAGAACATGGAGCGTCTGCACATTTAGTACTGGTAAGTCGTTAATATGCGTCAGTAGGTTTCCTGCATCGCACATTTGTTTTCGACAAATGTGCATTTTTTTTGATTTTTGTATAGACATTATAGCTCCTGACGAGTTTGCCCATGTGGAGATCTCACATGCAATAGATTCGAGGATGTTGATTGCTTTCGTGTTGTCTTTTTCTTTTGTAAAAATGTATACATCGTCCGCGTAGAGACAATGTTCCACTCTTGGTACACGGCAAAGAATTTTGCTAATTTCGTTGAAGGCGATCTGGAAAAGCGTGACAGAAAGAGGAGATCCTTGCGGAATGCCATTCATTAGCGGAAAGGAATCAGAAAGATGATTGTTGATTCTAACTTTAATCCGCCGATGCGACATGAATGATTTGATGTAGTTGAAGAATTTGGGTCCAACATTCCATGATTTCAAGCGTCTTAAAATAACATGAAGACCAACTCTGTCAAATGCTTTTTCGAAATCAATTGAAAGAATTGTTACATGGTTTCGTTCGGAAATTGCTTTGCTTGTAAAATAATCAATATGTAACAGAGCGTCGATGCACCCTCTACCCCGCTTGAAACCAACTTGTTGCTTTGTTATCAGATTCTTGGACTCAAGAAACCACGATAATCGAGATGCCATACTCTTTTCCAATACCTTTGAGAGGAAGATAAAAGAGAGATTGGGCGATAGTCCGATGCGATGGAGACTTTTTTTGACTTTGGAATTGGAACAACTGTAGCCAGTTTCCACATGTAGGGTATATGGCCAGTCAAAAATACCGTATTATATAGTTCCAGTAATTTCTTTTTACTAGACTTAGACATAGCGCTGATAATTTGGTATGAGATGCGGTCTAGATCAGGTGTCCTCCCCTTCAAATTGTAGAGACAACTTCCAAGTTCTAAGGTGGATATGTAATTTTCCAGGAACATGGCACATCTATCAATATTATTTGAAAGAGATATTGAAGTCCTTTTATTTTCGATGAAAGCACTGGTGAAGTTGCTATCAGAAGAATATTTGCACCACACTTTTCCAAAGTAATTAGAAATCTCATCTGCATCAGTTAAAGTTCCATTGGGAGTGAGGATCGTTCAGATTTGAAGTTCCATTAAGTCTGTTGATTTTGTGCGAATCGCTTAAGACATAACAGCAGCATCATGGTTGCAGTTCCCGTTAAATGGCTTTGAATTCAAAAATGACTCCACCTGTTTGGAGTAGTTGATACAATCCGCTTTATCTAGGAGGAATTTGGCCTGTTCTGCTGGAGTAATTGAGGACGATGAAAGTTTAAGATTGATTACGATTGGAAAGTGATCGCTATTATGCAGATCATCAGAAATAGACCAGGAAACCAAAGGAAGAAGTGAGGGAGAGCAACAAGTTAAATCAATATGTGAAAAAGTGTGATGAGTTGAAAAGTGCGTTGGTTTTCCATCATTTAAAATGCAGAGTTTGTTTTGAATGAAGGCCTTTTCTAAAACAGTACAACGAGTATTTTTCACTGTTGAGCCCCAGATGGTATTCCAACTATTAAAGTCGCCGTATATTATTAATGGGGGGGAGAATACGTAGAATAAATTGTAAAGTTCTTGCTGAGAAAACGATTGCGAAGGTGGGATATAGAGCGAAAGCATTGTAAATTTTATGTTTAACATTATTTGTATCGCTACGGCTTGTATATTTGAGCTACAATTTATGCGTTTATGAGGTATATTTGATTTTATAAAAACACCAACTCCTTGTTTGGAATATGAATTTTGATCAGCATGCGTGAAGTATCCAGTATATGATTAGGGTGGAATAGGATTAAAAGAGCTTCTACAATAGGTTTCTTGACGCGATAAAAAGGTTGGATTAAAATCACTTATGAATGTACCGAGTTCATCAAAATTATTAATAAGTCCCTTAATGTTCCATTGTAGAATTTTAAAAACTTTATTTAATTGTAATGACATGGAAGCAGAGTGGAATTAAGGTTAAGTTGACATGTCAGCGTCTCCGTTGAGAAGGTCGCTATAGGAATTTTTCATGAATGATTTATTCTTACCAGCAGAATAATCTGCACTTAGGTGGTTTGGTACATTTGAAGCGCAACGAGTAGGCGCACGTGAATAATTTGAAGTTGAAGGTTGATTAATGGATGAAAGAATGGATTCATTACCACTTGTAATTTGTTGAGTAAAGTTGAGAGCTGGGGATTCTGGAGAATTTAGTATACTAGATTTTAGCATATATGTCGTTGTTTTAATTTTTTCAATATTTGGTGTTGTTTTGGTTTTTTCAATATTATTTTTGGCGGGTGATGTAACTGGTTTCGCAATATATTTTTTGGTTAAGGGGGGAACAGCTTTTTCTTTGGAGGTAGTTGGAGTTAAAGGCTTACTAGGCCCGATTTGCGAGGCAACAGCAGCGTAAGTATTACTTTTGCGAATTCCTTGGGCTACAGACGGATTTCTTTCGCGATATGTGCGTCGCGCTTCGCCCATGCTACAATAATTTTCTGTTTTGATTGTTAGAATTTCACGCATTTGTATAAAACGTGGGCATTGTTTGTCTAACGCAGAGTGTTGATCGTTGCAATTTAAGCAGAAGCTACGGGTACAGTTTTCAGGATGTGGAGGAAGATCACAATTAGCACAGGATGGAGGACTGGTGCATCTTTTTGCCGTATGGCTCAGGCGTTGGCAGTTTTTACACCTCATGGGATTTAGAATGTAAAGTTCTACTTTACATTCGTACCAAGCTACATCAACCGTTCGCGGTAGCCGATAGCGGTCAAAAGACACAATAATTCTTCCTGTAGAAGAGCGGGTTTTTCCATCGTCATTTAATTGGTGAATTTGTAGACTTCAGTTACTCTTTGACTGCCCATTTCGCGCACAATTTCATCTTCCGGCACATGCTTTCAGCATGGGGTATAAACATACAAAATGTTTAATATATTTTAATAAATTTGAACACTTTTAAAAACCGTATAAAGCAACAAAGAAGATATTGCTAAATTTTTTTGCACAAAGAGAAAGATATGACTATAGCGCTTGACATCTGAGAATAAGCGTCTATGATTCTCAATAATTTCCATGAGTACGAATTGTAGAAACCAAAAAGTTCCTTCACATACTCTAAATGTTAAACTAAATCTGAAAGAATTATTCTAATAATTAAAAAAATAGATAAAGATTAAGATATTAATATTAGAGGAACCAATTTTTGTCAGGTCAATAAAAGAAGAGGATTTATTCATGATAAACCTTCTATTACAGTTCGGAATCAGAAGTGGAATGGAGCTGAACCTCTTTTTAATAATAAAGCAGACGAAATTATTATTTCATTTAAATTGTAATTCTTCCTGAAATCAATAAAAATTAAAAATATTATTCTAAAAAATAATTCATATTCAATTATATTTAAATACAAAAATAACAAAAAAAATAAACTTAAAACTAAATACTCTAATCTCAATAATATTGACAATAAATGTTTTCGATTAGAAATAAAAATAAATACACATATTAAAAATAAATTTCTTGGAGAAATTCAATATAAATTAATAATCATTAGTTTTAATAGTTTAACAAAAACCTTGGTCTTGTAAACCAAAATTAAACTATTAACTTTTAGAACATCAAGAAAAAAGAAATTCTTTATCATTAATCTCCAAAATTAATATTTTTTATTAAACTACTTCTTGTCATTTTTCTATGAACTCTTTATTCAAGTTTATTAGTATTTAATTTTATATTTATGAATATAAAACATCCATTAGCAATAGGATTTTCGCAATATAATTTTTTGCAATTCTCTTCAGACTTAGTTCATTTCTCTTTGTTTGCCAAAGAGCATAATTTTTAAAGCAGAAATAAAGGGAAATTTTAAGTTCGTTTCACCATTAAAGATAATATTTAATTGATAGCTTAAGAGCCAAAGAGTTTTCCTATAAATTTTCCGAATAGTGACGACTAATTTGTCGTAGTAAGTTTGCAACGTGATGTGTTTCATTTCCAAACTAAATAAGGGAGGAGATGAAAAAACTACTCCAGCAAACAACAAAAGAAGCAAAATTTGTTCTCTAGGTGACAATTTTCATGCCCGCTCATAGGTTAAAAAATATTTTATAGATTTCTCTTTGAGAATGAAAAACGAATCACTCTCTCTCTCTCTCTCTCCATCTATCCCTCGTGGTCCTTTATCTTAATATTATCAACAATGCTGTTGAATAAAAAGTATGTAAAGTTTGATGTAATTTTCGTCTATTTTTCCATTTCAGAAGTGTTAAACTTATGGTATAAGCATATTTGTGCATAAGTGTGTGTGTACGTGTTCGGTATTTTTGTATAGAAATTATCTGAAAACGAGACATGTGATTTGTACTAAAAGATATTCTCGTGCAGATATATTTGTCTATATGAGAGTTAGAGCGGAGCAACGCGGAGCAATGCATAGAGTGCGAAATACGAAGTAATACTTTAGTTACGTTGATAATGTCAAAGCGAATAGATGTAAAACCTAAGACGGTTGTGTTCTAGACAGACCTCGCTTTTTTCCATTTCATAACAAAGGTGGTGGTATAAGGAAACAAATAAATAAATAAATACAACAAAAAAAGTAAAAATTGCTTACAAATAGAATGCAAAAAAAAAAAAAAAAAAATTCCTGAAATAAAAACAAAGAACATAAAAGGAAAATTTATTAAAAAATTGTATTAAGATTGAAGCATTTTCAAGAAGTGTGTCGCGTTCAAGTTTTGTTCAGACTTCGCGATATTACGATATGCTCTTTCAGATGTATATGTATGTATGTGTAAAGTAACTGAAAAATAAATGCTTATCTTATGCAAAAATATTACAACTTTCATTCTTAGTGTCTCGTCTAAGTTGTGAATTTCATTTTGTTTGATTTGTGAGCAAATATTTTTCATTAAGTAACATATAAAAGTATATAGAAAAAAAATTAAGTAAGGTTAATTTACTGTTGAATAGTTTGCCACAACTTCTATCAACCACATTTTAACTTCTTAGCAATACGTACGAAACGTCACTGATTCCACCAGCCACACAAATCATAAACTTTATGATTTGTTGTCCCAAAGGTAAATATATATTTTAATAAAAACATAAAAATCACGGAAATTTTCTAACAACAATAAAAATATATGAACAGTTACTACGTTCGCAACAAAACCAAAAGTTTCCACACAAGCGCTAACGCCACCAGCGTTTCAGCCCATAATAGAAAAACTGGAAAACAAAACATATGTATATATACACATATGTACATGTATGCATGTATATAAAGTCAAATTACGGTACAATATCGAATAATTGTGAAAACATGTGCACAACATACAAACACATAAGCGCGCACAAATCCATACACGCATTCACATATACTTACTTGCAACATAAATATTTTATTGTTTATTGTTTCAACACACAAAAAAAAACCAAGGGATTGCTTTTGGGTATTGAAACTACCAGCCTAATAAAGTTTGCATGCAGAAAGAGAGATGAAAGTGGGTAACTCATGAGTTAGGAAATAATATATAGCAATATTACTAACCTTATCAGGTTTAATTTCGTTGTCTTTTCATATTGCGAATAGATATTTAGTTTAACAACGTCTTCATCATTTCTGATCATAAATGTATTAACTTTAATTCATATTAGAGATTAATCAAAATTCATTGTATATTATTAGACCTTATGTTTACCCAATCGTTGCTATGTAAATATATCGAAATCGCTTATCAATGGAATCCATTTCCAAAATTAATTTTGTATAGGATTCCCAATGTGAACATTTTCAAGAACTTGGCATACAACCACAGCATAATTCTCATTTGATTCCTGAAAAACTTTTGATTTTTTCAATTTTTGTACTTGAAGCATGTCAATTATCAGGTTCCCATTAAAGGTTTAATTACTCAGTAATTTCAGAAAGAAAGCAAACACGTTAGGGGCGAAAACGTTTAAACTTACGGCAACAACAACAACAGCAACAATACTAAAAGGATGAAATTACGATGTAGGAATTCGAAGTTTGCGTGTTGATCAGTAAATTAATTGCATGCGCTTCTAGGCGCCCAATAGGATTGCAATTCTCTCGTTGACTCCAGAAGTAAATCATTTACATAATTTATTAAGTTTAAAATGTCTATCCAAACTTCCATGCGCAGATATTTTCGCGAGACGTATACCTCCGAGTTTACTAATTTTTTTATTTTGTGTAAGTCTCTATAAGAGAAAACAATTTCCTAAAATCGTTTAAATTCAAGCCCTTTTCGCTCAATTCGTAAGTTTGATTGTGTTCATAAACATAGTATCCGTCAAAATTAATATATTAATTAATGATACAACGCATCTCAAACAACCTTCAACCACGCCTTCTCTCTAGGAGTATCCAATAATAAGTAAGATGGGCCAAATCTAAAAAACACGGTAGCTAGCTTCCAGCTTCCATTCATGCATCTTGCAGCCATCAATTTGTGACACGAGGCTTGTGACGTATGACAACAGTTCTCTTTTTTATGCAAAGTAGTGAATGCACTCTCTCTTGATATTTTTGCGATATCAGATATCTGGTCCAATTTCACTTCTCGTCTATTAAAAATAATATTCGCAATCGGCGTTCGTATCACCTTGTTTAAAATCGGTAAGTCACCGAAAAAATGTTGTTTTCGAAGGGCGAACGTTTCATAAGACCTTTCAGACAAAGCGGAATTTTAACGGTAATATTCTCTAACTGAAACTAATCATTCCCCAAGGTTATTTTAAGTTTATGGGAAACGCCCAGACAGGCTTGAGACAGACCACTCTTTCATTACACCGATCTGATTTGATCTAGCATGCCTGTTTGTCCGTCTTGTATTCTGTGTTCAACGTATAAATCGGAATTTTTTAAATAGTTTAGTAAAATTTGGTACATCAGCATGTTTTCGCCGAAGAGCAAACACAATTGAAAATGGCTCGGTGTGTGGCCAATTTTTTGACTATTTCCTATATAACCCTTTACTTTGAAAGATTGTTATATGAATAATTGCATGAAGTAGTGTGGTGTATTTAATGGTGGGCAGTGGCCGACTAGAATCTTTTTACTAGTTCAATACTTAATACAAAGAACAATTGTTAGAGATGACGTTTATGAGTCAGATCCGGAAAATGTTGCACGGCGCCATATCTTTCAAGCACTTTTGCCTAAAATATGTTTACAATGATAGCCATATTGCATGCTACCTACAGCATGAAGAATTCTGCCTTCTTAAATAATCAGGGGGATATAGATACTTACGGATTATTGATTGGTAGATTCTGATCTAAAAATCATCCTACTATAGAGTTGACCAAATCCACTTTATTATTTATTTATGTGTCTGTATTATTTATGTGTTATTAAAGGGAGCAGGATATAAGAGGCAACATTATTTTGGGATATGTAGAACATTAGACCATTTTTAAATTATATACGAAAGACCGTTATTCACGAAAAACCATTCAATTCATTAAACCCAATTTGTTGAACATGTTTATGTATTTGTTAAAGTACTTACTAAATTTGTAAAAAAATTCTTTTAAAATCAAAAAGAGGGTAATACTAGCTCTTACAAAAAAAAAAAGAAGCTTTTTACAGCACCTACTTAACCTTATTTCCACAGGTAGCTATTTTTTAGCCTCAGCTGAAATGTGAAATGTTACTCAATATCAGGTAAAAAGCGTATGTTTTTTACACATGTTAGTTATAAAAACAATGGAGCTAATCTTAAGCACAACAAATTTTTTTAGAAAAAATCTGTTATTCAATATTCTATAAAGTTAATTATAGTTAGCCACTGAAGAAATTCTACGCCTAAAATTACAGAAACAAGCTGGGCCACGGTCCACCTTACGCAGTTATTCATATAGCCATATTTCAAAGTAAAGCGTTGAATGGAAAGTGGTCGAAAAAGTATTCCGATGGGAACTATTTTTAATAGAATATGTCCTTGTAACACGTCGGTATACCAAATTTCATCGAAATATCTTAACAATCGTTACCTGTCAGTTCAAGATAGCTATACGGGCCCAGATCGCCGCAGGAAAAGATTTTGAATTAATCGGTATTATAAAAGGTGAGTCCATCTCAAATCTTTTTGGGTATTGTATATACATTTACAAAAGCCTAACGTACCCATGTATCACAAGTGATGTAAGATATAAATACCATAACATTTTTTGTATAATTTTCTTGAATATTTAACGTGCTCATAAGAACAATAGCAATATTCATAAGATAGTATTACCGTCTAGGAACTAAACCAAAAACAACGGATTTTACATTCAAATCTTCCCTGTTTCCTAGGTATTTTCTTGTGTATTTGTACAAGTCTTTGGACGCTACGAATAAGGCTGCCAATAATTTTATGAAACCGCTAAATACAGCAAAACTTACTTATAATTTGTATGTGTTGATCAGGCGTCTACATTATGTCCAAGGGTATTTTCGCGATCGGAAGTCTTGAGATAGGCTGCTCAGACTTGACATGAATATTTTGAGGTAGCCCACTACAGCTAAGAGATTGTAAAAAGGAAAACAAAATAAAACAAAAATATTGTCCATAATTCAAAGATTTGCAGGCTGCAGGGTAGGGCTGTATCAAAATTTCATTAAGACAATAGAAAAAAGGCGGTGTCCTGCGTTTGCTGTTGGAAATTAAAGATTCTCAAAAACGTCGATCTTTGTTACTAATTCTTCTCATACCTTCATAAATTAGATCCGTTTCTAGTTGTGCACAAAATCTCATCGGAATTTTAAGACCATCTTGACACTGAAGACGACAATCAATTAACTTCTATTGAATGTATATTTTTTTTAATACAGCTAATTCCTTAGGGATGTCGCCCGTTCGTATAGCGCATTGAGGGTCAGCAAAAAGTGCGGAAAAAGAGTGAGATAAGGAGGTAGTAGCCGTAACTGAGTGGTGTACATATATATGAGCTACGTCAAAAATAATTACTTGGTAGTCGCGATATGGACAATTAATAGAGCAAAGTCAGTTACTTATGAATATGTTTTTCTTATTCACCAAATATATTAAAAGATATTCCCACGATTTTATTCTTACTTGATTTTCGATTTCATCTTTAGTCGTAAATGTGGAGCGCATTTAATTAATACAATTATTTTATACATGATATTACATTAGTATTACATTAGTAATGAGAATATTAATATGCCATAAATTAAAGCGTTAAATATTTTAAATTTGTTGTACAAACAATAAATTTCATTCCAATTTAATTCATTATAAATGTATAGTTATTTTTTATCCATTTTAAATATTCTCTATTACTTTTTATAATTTATTACATATTAATTTAATTAAAAGTCTGCTTATATGTTGAAATATTGTTCGATAGAAAATATTGCAATAGAATTAAAAAGAAAAAATATGTGAAATACTACATCCGAACTAAAGTGAATCTTGCATATCTATCAGCTAGTGAAAGGAAATCGTGTGAAGCAATACAATATTTTCGAACTGCAAAGTTGTTTACAAAGGATAGCGAGCACATTTCTTGTCTCAATTCTGTTTGTATCGATTAAGAATATCTGTATAAAATTTAATTTGTATCCATCTAATATTTTGCAAAAATAAGAATAAATCAAACTGCCACAGAACGGTTATGACAAAAAAATATGGAGAATGGCATAAATATTAATATACACTTTGTTTCAGCTTGAAACTGAAGATATTTTTATTGTAAAATTTCTTCCTTTAAAAGCTTACTCTGAATTTAAATCTTTTAGTCTTTTCGATTCCTTAAAAATTGACTAAGACTAATTCGTCCGCAGTATTTAAATGAATTTATATTTGCATTTTTTTCTGTGACTTTGATTTCCGTATTCATTAATCTGTCACGCTAATTAGAGGCTTTTGATTTTTTTAGTGTGGATTTTATATAACCTTGTCCTGAAAGTGTCCTTTTAAATGTCACAAATAAAATCAATTAAGTTTTTAAAGAATTTGGTGTTGCGAAGAAAAATTTGTGTTCGTCAACTTAATTGAAAAGATATAAATGGTTGCGAATGACATAAAAAATGAAAATTTTGTTTATTTAGCCAATATTCGTTTGCTATAAAATTTGTGGATAACTCTCTCTCTCTCTCTCTCTCTCTCTCTCTCTCTCTCTCTCTCTCTCTTCATTACTTATTCACTTATGGCATCAATTTATCTAACTTATGTGTCTTATTGCCTGCACTTGGTTATTACGAACGTATCGTCAAAATTAATTCACGAATGAAGATATAAAATTCAATTTAGATTATATATATACATATACATATATATATATATTTCAATTTAGATATATATATATATATATATGTGTACGTGTGTGTATTCATAAACTCCCATTTGGATAATTAGTGCACGAATGTTTGTACGTATGTTATTTAATTAAGTATAACTCTTATATATTAGTATCATTAAAAAATATATCAAAAAATTATGAACAATGGAATAATGATTTACTTCGACAAAATTCATTATCACTCACGAACGTCGCATGAAATAGATGTTCACTGTTTGGGCAGAGAAAAAAAGAAATTAATGTTATAAATATTTTTTAAAAATTGATTTAAAAAGTGATATAATAAAATGATTTAAAAACTGCAGCATTTAATAAAGAAAAATAAGGATTGCATGTTTTTTCATTTACTTTTAAAGAAGCACTATGTCATGTCGCTCAGTTAACAATTGAACAAAGAACTAGCAGTGAACTAGATTTAAATTTGGTAATGGAACCAATAAAAATGGAAGGGTATTCGCAGTGACAGTGATAAAATATGTTTTATGGATAATCTTTTTCTTTCAGATATAAGATTTGAAACTCTTGCTACCATTTGCCTAAGCATACTAGATTACCTTATATCACATGAAAACTTTATATTCCAGGAATAATCTGTTGAAGTTAAAGTGATCGATGCAGGTATTTTTCTGTCAAAATAAATAAAGAACATTTTGGAATTTCTGCTTTTATACATTTCTCCTCCGTTCTTCACTATACTTTTAGATTAAGAAGTTCTGGACAAATTAATAATAATTGCAGTCTAGCCTTCGTCTCATGCTTATCAAGGCTTATATAGGTTCTATATCTTACCGAGGAACGATGTTGAATTTCATACTAATTTAACATAGCAAAGTTCTCCCTTTTTCTAAAAAACAAAAGCATTGATGTTCGCAACAATTAGAATTTTCCTAAAAAAGTGTGTTTTCTCTGCTCCTCACGCAGACGAATCCGGCCAACGGCTTATAATTGTATTTTATATTGTTATATGCAGTGATTATCCAATTTTTTTCTTTTTTTTTTTTTTACAACGCACGTGACGTTGACGGAAGCTTCCATTTGGTCCGTTATCTCAAACTTTATTATCTCCTTTGAAGATGGGAATAGGGCGAGGAAAAGCCTTGAAATAAAATACATATCAAAGTCATCACACATATGAGTTTCTTGGCGGCAAATCTATATAGCAAGCTTTATCCAAAACTAAGTGGATAGTTAATGCCGCTTTGTCTGCAAATTTTACCTTTCGCCAGCATTCTCCAATCCAATTATAATATATTCGCCATGACTTGCTCTTCTTTCTTCTTCTTGCCTTATTGTCACATTTTCAAAGTTTGAATACAAAGATTTGCAAACCTACCCTCAATTATGTCTTTTCAAATTTTTAAGTGTAGTGACGTTTATGTCCAAAGCAATATCTTTATCATTAGTTTGGGCAGTAAAAAAGGATAGGAAGATTGCGAATCCGCCTAATATCGGAAGAAAGCCCATATTACCAATCAATTTCGTTTCAATGGGTTATAATGAAGTTTTCCATAACCCATTCTATTAGGTAAATAAAAGATAGTTGCTTTATTTCTTGAATGGATTTTGTTAGACACTTAATTGCACTTCCCTTTTTGAGATAGAGGGGAGCTATTTTAATTTTCTTAATTTCCGGTTTTGACTAGAGAATTGCGAGTAAACCATTGTGCAGCTTTGACCCACATATAAAAATTTTTGCATCAAATTACATAACATAACATAAATTTTTTCTAATTTTTTCTTTTCTCTACTGGCTTTGTTTTCATCTTCGAGTCCTAAATCAACTGCAGACTTAGACATATATGTACATACACGCACACATACACGTATCTATATTTCTGCACATAGCTAAAAACACAAATATATTCAGAGATTTGTGAACAAAAACGTAGGGCTCACCGCTTGCTAAATCCGAACGGATCGTTGAAAAGCAAAATAGTACTGTATTAAAAAAGCTGCAAAGAAAAACAGTAAATCAGGCTTTAAGTGGCGAACCGTGGATATTGCAAATACACGACAAGCAGAAAGTGTTTTCTTAATTGTAACCCTAGCAATAAAAATAAATAAAACGAGGAGATTCGTACTTCCATCGCATTTCCGGATAATGCTTTTGAACATTTTTTCCACGCTACCCTGCACGAGTGAACGATTAAGGACTTACAATTGGCTGTGTGTAAAAAATTGTGAGAGGAACGAATAAGAAATAAACATTCGTCTTAAAGGAAAACGCGGGAAAAGTTTGCTTGCTACATCCAGCTCTCACTCAATAGGAACCACTTATGCGTACACATGTCCCCATCTGGCGATGAGTCGCGTGTTCTTACTTCGCATGTCATCGGGAAACGGGAACTTCCGTTAAACTTCAGGGGGCTCACCCTATATCGCCTATGCGAAATTTGTCTCTCTCAAGTCGGTCCTTCGTCTTTATTTTTAAACCACAGGTCGGAATTTTCAACGAAATGAATTAGATCAGGGCATTTTTACGATCACATAATATTATGGCAAAATTAATGAGTGGTACGGCATAAATTTTTCAATGCTCTCTCATAAAAACACTAATAGTAAGAGTTAAAAGCCTTTATATGACAAAAAGGTGTCACTTTTGATATTCCACTGTGAAAATTAGTATAATATAGTGAGTGACTTAACATACAAATTTACTGTGGCAAGTTGGCCAAAACATAAAAAGGTTCTCAGGAAAGTAAACTAAGATAGGAGTTTTGGTGCTTTGTAAAGAAATATAGTATGTGGAGACTAAAGAAAGCAATGGGTGAGATATTCAACGCTCGGTCTTGCTCAACTATAACATTTTCATGTATTTAATTTCTAATATTTTCTGTTTTTCTTGAAATATTGCAACTTGACTTCTCCGCGATTCACATCCATTTTTTAAGTTAATAAGCGAAATGTATATAGTATACTCTATATAGTATTGTCCCGGCTTCAGTTGATTTGTGATTGACAGCAATTAAATAATTTTCACTAATAGACAATCGGGAGCTTATGATTGATTATATCGATTTAAAATCTTATAGTGAAAACCGTCTTATGGTGAAACTCATATATTTTCCGTATTGAAAGGTATTTGTAGCAGCTTAGGTTTGGCTTAAAGTGAATCAGAATAACTTAGACGAGCTATTTGATTTGCTTCGATAATACGTTACGGTACTGAATTGTTTGACGCTTAATTTATCCTAATAAATTAAATTTAGATTAAAATAGTAAAAAATTGTTCAGACATACGAATATCAAATGTGTTATGCTTGAGTCCATTGATTGCTTACTTTTTCAAAGCATTTGAAAAGCTTCATTTTTATTAAAACAAGATTTTTATGTTTCATTGAGTTTATATTATAATAAAAATTTTAAATGGAACCATTTTTCTTCGCCAATTAAAGCTCTGACTCACCTTAAGTTTCTATAGTGGAATGGCAACCAAAATCAGCCTATAGTAAAAATTTTAATCCAGAAGATTGATTTATTGTATACCTTTCGTTTCCTACACCCCAGGTGGTGCAAGTGTGTCTCAAGTTTGTTCGGATGTATGCAACACACAGAAAGACGTAAGATAGACCCCCTTTCATTACACCGATCGATTTAGAATCATTTTCTCACTCAATTATTTCTGAATCCGTCTAAGTTTGTCTGTCCGTCTGTCCCTCCTGTCTCCAACTCATGCCATGTATTTTTTAATATTTTCATGAAATTTAACACACTGACGTGTTTTGGTCCAACGTCCAAAACTATTAGAAACGATAAGGTAAATTTTTCAAACACTTCCGCATAATTACGTCTTACATTGAAAAGTCATGATAGGAATAACTATAGTGTGACGTAGGCAACTTAATGATCGGTGTAGGTTGGTGTAGGATACAGTTTTAACTTGTAAAGCATCATTTTTAACCTTAGAGAGCTATTATTAAGTTAAGGAATAAATAAGTATGGATATATATATTAAGGTTATTTTTATTCAGTAATTACATACTCTAAAGATGAGTTCATAGCAAAAAACAAAAAGAAAAATTAATGAATAAAACATAGAGTAGTTGGAGGATATCGGGCGCAAAGTTACAATCTAAAGATGATCGCAAAGGCGGGATGCTGTTAAATTTGTAGTATGCATTACAAAATTTTCGTTAATTTTAAACATCGCGTTCTGGAATTTCACGTTAGCATATCATCGGCATCATCTATTAAGCAAAATTGAAAACGTTTTGATCCGAATCAGTAATAAACAGATATTGTTTAAAACCCTATTTATAATTCATAGTTTTTATATTTATACTTGTATATGTATGAATTTTGCAACAACAAAAGCAGAACGTAGAAAACACTTAAAAAAAAAATAGTGCTCACCAAATGATTCTATTTTTCTTTCTAATAATAAAAAAAAGCAAGAAAAATAGGAAAAATTCAGGAATAAAAAAAGAAAGGAAAGTAAAAATTTTAAATGCTATACACATGCACACACATGCACATTAAGAAAATAACCGGTTATTGAAACAGAAAAAGCCGCATAACAACTAGAACAACAATAATATGAGAGAAATATATTACTTACACACTTTCACAACATAAAAGCATAATGGCAGCTGTGAAATTGAAACCTTTAAAATAAAAATAGAAAAAAAGCTGAAACTGAAAGCTGAAAACTGAAAACACTAAAAAGTAACAATGTATAAATGTGTGCATAAATGTATGTAAGCGTGCATGTCTATGCATTGTTTTGGTTCGGATGTGTATAAATATAAATACACATATAAGTTAAAGCAACTTAAACGAATTGTTGGCATTTGGGATGCATTTGGGATTATTTATATATTCTTTGTATATAGAAAATATGTATATACATGTAGAGTGTGCACTCACATTCTCTAACACGCATACATACTTAGGTAATAGTTTTATTGTTATGTACAGATGAGTGCAAACTAAAATTGTGCGTTCTTTGTTGTATATGTGAGTTACATGAAATTGGTGTCAGTGGGAACAAAAACGACTGTGCTGTTTTCGTAAAAAATATACATTTATATATACACTTATGTATATATATATATATATATATATATATGTCATCCTTTCTCTGTCTCTCTATCTGTCGCTTTGGACTGAAAAGGCCGTCAACTACAACTAACGTGTTACATATGTATGTAAGTTAAAGTGTGTATATGGTTTAAAGTCGTATAAAGAGAACATTTCTTAACACCTATAACTGTTCGCTATTAATTTTTTTTTCCTTTTTTTTTATGTAATGCTTAACTCAGTTAGCATCAGACATCAGGTGCATCAGTGAAAACCCGAAGCGAACATAATATGAAAGTTCAAAGGGCAATGGAACCTTAGCAAGAGCAGTAATAAAGATATTCAAGAGATGGTTATTTTTTTTCTTCCAGCTATTATGTAGTCTTAGGGATGCGAAAGAGCTTTTATATTTTAAATTTCTCTTTCGAATGTAAAAATGAATTTTAAACACCATCACTGTGTAATTTTTCCTTTCTTTAACGATATAATAAATACAATGTAATTTAATTCCCCTTAAGGATCTTAAATATGCTTTCTTTCTTTTTTACCCACTATTCCAAGACTTTTTTTTTGCAACGTGATATTGCATACATTCGTCAAACTTATCTACATCCAACGGTATACACGTATATCGTTTTACAATGGAAAATCAAACTCGAAGTTGGCTTGCTTAGTTTTTTGGCGCTTTTCCCCACATATATGAACGGTTAGTTTTTAAAATTTAAATGCTATCATTAATGAAGAGAACGAAAACTTTGAACTATTCACTACAAATTCGTTCAACAAGAAAAGTACAAACGTTACGGTTTAACTATAATGATAACGGTATTTACTGTCTGCAGTCAGGAATCAACCAGGAACCATGAATAATAAATACTAACGAACTACACTGTCTGATCGAACTAAACAAACTCGAGAATATATTAACTTAAAACCAAATCGCACCTAAAAGTTCAACCCACATTGATGTATTTCTGTTAGTAGATGAAAGCCCCTATTTAAGTCCATAAACTAATCATGAATTTCGCATTTAAACTCGCAGTTGTCGGTATGGAGGACTTACTTCACGAAGTGAATAAGTAAATTCTGCATTTGTTTCATTGACCAAGTAGAGTGTAGTCTATTTCTACTTCCGTTCGTAATGCTTGGAAATATTCACAAAGGATTTCATAACATACGAAATTTCTATACAGACGTCTCTCGTATACACAGCACTCGTTAAGCAAGCTTTCCGTACGTCGCGGTAGGGATAAACCGTGTTATACGGGAGAGCGCTTAGACGATTTTTTGTTTGTCTGCCTCTGTTCTTAAGACGATGCCCAAATAAGGATTATTTTGAAAGACATTCATAAGATTTCTAAAAGATGGCAGAAGTAGTCGCTAGAGAACGATACTATTTTGAATACAGTTTTACAATAAAACTTCGAATGTCGAAAAAAACTACAGAAGCAAAGTTATGCTTCTAAATGACAGCGTAGTATGATTCTGGGTCTACTAGGCATATCCGTCGAGTCGGAATCCTTTTGTTTGTCGGAACTCTCGTACCTGTAAAAATTTGAAATAAAATGCTAAAACTTAACGCATCTCTTCCAAGTTTAACTCCGCAAGTGAATCTTGAACTTTGAAGTGCCATGCTATGTATCTGCTACACCTTAACAATGGAGTAAGTGATTTGGAAACTCCCTGTAAGGCGATATTTTTTATTCGTTTCTATCCCTGTTTTTCATAAATTTTTATTATTATTAAAAATCACCAGCACTAAAGACACAAGCACGTACATATACGCACACTTTCGCATAAATTTATGACATAAAGTTAAAACTTTATATTTTAAAATTTATTACGTTTTATAAAACGTGTGAACACAATAACGTCGTTTTTCGTTTCAATTCTTTGCCTCCTCCTTTTTTTCTCACCTTTAGGTGGTAGAAAAAGAAAAGTTGAGAAAATGCTTTTTACTTGTATTTAACATTTTTACGATTTCGGCGCCGTAAAAGATTTTAGAATAAAGCGCAATCTTTTTTAGTTGTCACTTAAACATTAAATGTACGCATGGGTGGCTGTTAAAGTGGTTTAGATGAAACACATATAATTTATAAAAATATTTATGTACTTTTTATATCTCAACATACATGTAAGTAAATTTGAATTTAAACTTAATTTAGAAGCAAAGAGAAAAACAAACGAACGAACAAATAGGTATGGGATAGTGATGCTATAGAGAAATCCGATGAAATAACAATCACTCGAAAGTAAAAGGATGAGCGAAAAATAAAACTAAAACTGGCAAAAGGAAGAAGCAAGTGAGGGAACAAGCGAGATTTGTCAGCGGAATGAAAATGACGATTAGAAAGTTATTATTTGAGGTAATGGATATTTTAACTGTAAGAAGACGGACTATAATATATCACTTAAATAATTAAACTATCTGAAAGTATTAAAACAAAAAGGAAACTTATCAAGAGCGGCCACGTAGTATAGGCAATAAATAGATGAAAAAAATCCTTATTAATATTAATAAAAATGTAATTTAATTTTCTGGCTGAAATATATATATGATATCATATCGTTAAAATTTCCTTCTCTTTCATCAAATAGATTTCAATTAATAATGAAAAGAGATAAATGCGATTTAAATCATGCTAAGTGAGCCACAAAATTATTCATTTGTTATAAAGAACGGAGAATATTTGCTATGAAAAAATAAGGTTTTATAATAATTAGGTTGTGAGAAGTATTTTATATAAAACGTTCAATAGAAGAATATCATGGACTTAATACGTAATTGTTTTTTCGTTTTTATAATCACAAAAAATTTAAGCTAAACAAACAACTCCCCCTTAAAAAGTTTTTTCAACATAAATAAATCTTTCATGTGTATTGATTTTCTCTTTAATATTTCAACAAAAATTTCTGAATGTCAGGACAATGTAAAATATTTTATAACATTTTATATAAATATGTTCATAGACATCCCAGATCATATTCTGCTTCCCATTCTTCGTTCACGTAAATAAATTGAAAATATGAAATCAAAAATACCCATTTTGTTGGTCTACAACCATCAACGAGATTTAAAGTTTCCGAAACTGACAGCCAACGTACACGAAAGTGTGCTTAACGTACAACTTAAGCAAAATTTTCGAAAATTTACTCACGTCATATGAGTGAGAAGGAAAAGTGAACAATGGTATATGCAAGCTTATAAATACATATATATATATACATATATATAAATAACAATAATAATGGAATTTTTATTTGTAGTACTACTGCCGTCATGAACAGCGAAAATGCTTACTAAATTTTCTTCGTAGCAAGGATTTAAAAAATTTGGAAAGAAACTATTGTTTCTGTAAAATCTTTAAGGAATGATCTGGCAAAGAAATTTAATAAATACAATTTACAAAATATTTTCATAAGCATTAGAATGGAGGGACAACTATTTGTTTGCACATATCTGTAAGATTAGCTAAATATAAATTATATGTCTGAGTGAGCAACAGCTGAAGCGTTTAGGAGAAAAAAAACACTTCAGAAAAATTTCTTCACATACGCTTAACTTGTTTCACATCCTGCTTTTGTTTTGCAAACATTTGATAAAAAGCGAGTCGCTTAGGTATCTGTGAATGCAGAGGGGAGAGTTCATATTGACTTTGAAGTTATTTTGATAATCAAAGTTATATTTCATGTGATTGCGTTGTGTGCTTCTTCAGGATTATTTCCCACTATCGGGCAATCGAGCACCAACTTCTTGCCATTGTTGCTCGTAGCAAAAAAAAAAAAATGACGCAGATTAATTATCATTTCTCAGACTCAACATCCACTGGTGAGTTGCAATTGTATGACCAAGGCGAATACTCGAAAATGTTTGGTTCTTGATTTTCCCAACATTTATTGTATAAAAAACGGTGGAGTTAACTGCGGTTAATAAAAAAGTAGTGCTGATAATGGTATTGTAGATTTCCTTTTGTAACTTTCTCTTTAACCCTTCTTCCAATGTATCTTTGAAGATCCAAATTTTCCATGACATCATCCATAATTAGAGGTGCGGAAGCAGCATACTTCCCCGCTCGATCAGCCTGTGCTGAACCGATATGACTAGGTACCCATAACATTTTAATTTTTTCGCCGGGTGTTGTAATGATATTCCTTAAGTTATCGATGATGATGCTCCACCTCGAAGTTGAAGGATTCTGTATGGCTTTTAATACAGACAAACTGCCAGTAACAATGAGGGTTTCGTACTTTTGGACTGTATTTTTTTTTAATTTTGTATGGAAATTTTAGCTCCTGACGAGTTTGCCCATGTGGAGATCTCTTGTCCAATAGGTTCCAGGATGTGGACTGCCCTCGCGCCTCGAATGCCATTCATTAGCGGAAAGGAATCAGAGAGATGATTATTGATTCTAACTTTGAACCGAACTGAACTTTGAACAAAGTAATTATAAATCTCATCTGCGTCAGTTAAAGTTCCATTGGGAGTGCAGATGGTAGAAATTTCGTTCAAATTTGAAGTCCCTTGAATCGGTTGATTTTGTTCCACACAACTCCTATAATAGCCGATTAATTAAGTTAACCTAGAAAAAGTCTTTCGTTTTTTAGTTTAGATGTTCCTTTTGATATCACGCTTCGCTTCAATCTACATATAATATTTATAATAAATACGCTTTTACGCTTGAGACTCTGCTCTATTAAACTTGTGCGCATATGTACAGTACTGAGATTTCAGATAACTCTGTCCTTTATTATACCGATCGATTCCGCATCACTTTTTGAATTAATCTCCGCTTGTGTGTCCATCTGTTTGTCTTTGATTTTGGGTTTAACCTACACGTCGAAATTTTTGAATAATTTTGTACACCAGCGTATTTTGGCTCAACGACGAACGCTACTGAAACCATTTTTTCGACCACTTTCCATATAGCGCCCTATTTTGGAAAACTAGCTACATGAAGGGTATTGTAAGGCACTCAATGGTGGGGCGCTTTTATATATATAGTGTTATAGTGTTTTTACTTATTTTTGCCGAAAATTGAACTATTCCATTCAAATAATCACACAAAAATCTAAATTTTCAAAATTTACCAATGAGAGACAGCTCGCACTAAAGGGTCCATTGCAGCCATATATCTCAATATGAATTTTTTCTTCATACTTAAATCTATGCTTAACAACCTCTTCGAATAATATTGGTCTATTTATTTTCTACTTTGTTTCATTACCCCTCAAGGAAAAATAGTTCATCTTATGAAAATCAGTTTTCGTGCTTGAATGGGTGCGTTCACGCATCATGATATCATTATTAATTCTATAACCGAAGCCAACTGGCATCCCTTTAAAGGAGCTTGCAAGTTAAATTAACTTTGTATGTTTTGACTTTACAAATATTTCAAAGGTTATGCTCGATTTCCACAAATTTCGAACGCACTGAAAAATTGACCAGACACTTTATAAAGTATTTCTTATCTCTAGTAAATTCCACTACTTAAATATCTTTGTCTTCCGCTTCTTATTTCGTGGCCGTTAATCTAACTCTAATACTCCGCCTCCTGCGTTAATACGACAATATTACTTTGCTCTAGCCGTAACCATTCACCCGCTTGCTTATTCGATCACTTGCGATCCAGAATTGGTTAAGCAATTTCCTGATTATTGGAAAAAATTATAATTCTTCCATTTTTCCCCCATTTAGAGCTTCAACTTTTATTCTTAATCGAAGAATTCGGAAATCATATTAATTGAACCAAAACTTTTCTAGAAACGATATACAAACATACGACATAAAGTCATAACTAAGGTTTTGTCGTTAAAAAAGCTACATGAACAGCCGAAAACAAGAAGCCGTGGCATTGGGGGCGGTTGGTATTTCAAACAAATAGTTTGTTTTCTTTTAACTAGAAATACTGATTTTACTTAGGGCTTTTCTTTTTTACATAGATCATATCGCGATAATGTAACATTCCCAATTAATGCAAATAAACTTGAATCAAAATAAAAGCGAGCATCAAAATTGAAGCACGTTGCACGTGAAAGGGCCAGACGAAACGACCAACAAGCAAGCGTCCAAACAGTACTGTGTACATATAATTGCTGAATTAATATGAATATATTAAATAAAATTATTCTCATTAATCATTATATTTATAATTACATAAACGTTATTTTCGAAAAGAACGGAACTAACATCTATTTTTTATGTAGGTTGTATGTTATAAGAGAGTGATCTTATCCACCATCATAAGTATGACTAGTATGAGCAGTGCGTTTCGTTAAGTGCGCCTGTGCTTGTTCTATTTTTGGGAAAGTTAAGTTATATAGCATCGTTTTGCAAAAAGTTTTCCACATTAATAGGACTTATTACGTTTCATACCTATTTCATGAAGGATAAGTTCTTCGCTTTCAAAATGTTATGTAATACATCATCAAGGCAAATTTGAAATCTTCAAAAAATTGAACTAAATGACTTCCTTAATTATATACAAAGCGCTAAATATTTTTATGAAAATATCATATTTTTTCTAAGAAACCAAATCCTAAAGAAAAAACACAATTCAGTGGCACGAATTTAATCTGAAAAGTTTAAGAATAAATGAACGTAAATTCACAAAACGCAGTGTACGTTACGATATTTTATAAACCTTCGAAAAATGACATTTGTGTTCAGTGCAGTGCGTGCCAAATTGCTATAGAAATTGTTTAAATTTATTAGAAAATTAATCAATCTGTTCGGGCTACGTTTCGTGCATGTGGGACGAAGCTCATATTGGGTTAAATGGCCTCGTAAATAAGTAAAACTGTCCCTTTATTCTTAAGTACAAACACAAAAATGCATTCTTTGGTGTATCTCACAACCCATTAAAGTGAAATTCTTGAAGGCGAATCTAGCATTTCTGCCACATTGCGCATATCTCGTAACATAATCAACATATGTATTCAATGACCGTGTAATCTGCACACGATGAAGATAAGGGTGTGAAGTTATATTTAAATATAACTAGCAAAGACACAAACTA